>NC_136508.1:103252416-103332416 GCF_053919585.1 Euprymna scolopes
ACTAATTATTAAATTGGCTCCAGAATATTTACCTATCGAGCTTATTATATATCTAAATCACAACGAGCACTTTTTCATTCCTGTATTTTAATCAAACTAGTAATTTCACTATTACAGTAAAATACACTCAGCTCTTAGGCTATTGTTCTAATCTTCTTTAAATTTATATATATATATATATATATATATATATATATATATATACTGACACACATATACAAATAATGCAGTAAAACACTATATAAAAAATGGCCAAATGAAACATTGTCAATTCCAACGTTTTATTTATTTCAATAAAAGAAGGAATATCTACTCACGTTATAATGACGGCTAATATTTTTTTTAAAGTTAGGGTATGAGATGCATTGAAGCAAAGAGAGACTATAATATAATTGATCGAACAAACAATAAAAAACGTTGTTTTTATATCACAAACGCTTAAACTGTTTCTTTTAGAAATAAAGACGGAACTGTAATTAATACCAAATTATATTGGCTTGCTGGATTGGAATACTGGGTATCTTAACTGCATTCTCAGTAGTAACTGCTTACCATAGTTGTAGTTTTCTCACCAGTTTTTGCAATCTAATCCTCTGGCCGATTTTGAGTAGGATTGAAACTGCTATTTTAGACAAGGTTTACTGTAAAGAGTAAACATTAAGTTTGGAGGAATAATTGACGAAACCGTGGCGAAACAAGAACTATGGAGATGAGCATAACAGTCCGCCAATAAATTAATATATAAATAAATAAATATATTAATGAATAAATATATAAATTGATAAATATACAAATAACTAAATATATGAATAAATATATAAATAAATATATAAATAAATATATGAATAAATATATAAATAAATAAATATATAAATAAATATATGAATAAATATATAAGTAAGTAAATCTATAAATAAATATATATAAATAAATATATAAATAGATACCTAATAAACAAATATATAAATAAAATATAAATAAATATATAAAAAATATATAAATATATAAATAAATATATAAAAAAAGAAATAAATATAAGAGTAAATAAGTGAGTATATAAATATATAAATAAATACATGAATAAATAAATAAATAAATTTATAAATAAATATATAAATAAATATATATATACATATAAATAAATAAATAATAATATAAAAAAATAAATTAACATATAAATAACTATATAATAAAATAAATATATAAACAAATAAATATATAAAAATATATGAATAGATATATAAATAAACATATAAAAATATATAAATAAATATATAATAAATACATACATACATATATAAATATATAAATAAATATATACACAAATATATAAATAAACAAATAAATATATACATATATAAATAAAGATATAAATGAATCACTATATAAATTATTAAATATATGAATAAATAAATATATAAATAAATATATCAATAATTATATAAATAAATATATAAATAAATATATAAATAAATAAATATGTAAATTAATATAAATATCAATATAGAAATAAATTAATAAATATCTACATCAATATATTAATAAATATATCGAAAAAATGTATAAATAAATATATAAATATATATATATATAAATAAAAAAATACAAATCAATAAATAAATAAATATATAAATAAATAGATAAATATATAAATAAATATAAAAATAAATTAATAAATAAATATAAATAAATATATAAAAAATATATGAATAATATACAAATAAACATATTAATAAATAAATACATAAATAATTATATAAATAAATAAAGAAATAAAAAAATATAGAAATAAATATATAAATAAATACATAAATAAATACATATGTAAATAAATATATATATAATTAAAAATATATACATAAAAATATAAAAAAGAAATACATAAAAGATCAATATATAAAAAATATGTAAATATATAAATATACAAATATATAAATACATATATAAATACATGAATTAATAAATATATAAATAAATATTTAAGTATATAAATATATAAATATATAACGAAATAAAAAAATATATAAATAAAACTATAAATACATATATAAAAAATAAATATGAAAAAATAAATATAAAGAAATGTATGAAAAATAAATATATAATTAAATATATAAAAATAAAATATATGAAAAGATTTATGAAATAGATATGTAAATAAAAAAATAAATATATAAACAAATAAATAAACAAAGTATACTTTTATATAAAAATAAATATATACATCAATAAATATTTTAATGAGTACATAAATAAATATATAAATAAATATATAAATACATAAATAAATAAATAAATACATAACTGTATACATGTGTAAATAAATAAATAAATATATAAATAAATATATAAATAAATAAATATACAAATAAATATATAAATAAATGTATAAATAAATATATAAATGGATAAATAAATACGTATATAAATAAACAAATATATATATAAATAAATATATAAATACATAAATATATAAATGAATAAATAAATAAATATATAAATAAATAAATACATAAATAAAAAATATATAAATAAATAAATACATAAATCAATATACAAAGTATTCATCTGAAATGATTATAATAAACATAATATATAATTGCCAATTCTCTTTAATTTTGTTAAGATTTTGTAATCATGTCCATGTTCCACTATTTTCATAAAAAGTTGATAGTTCCTTTTCAAAAATTGAAATATTTATTACGTTTAGTATTCGGTGCTACGAAACAAGTGCTCTGCAGAATTGCCTATTTCAACGTACTTAAAAGAGAATAAAAGGTAAGATGGTCAACGTCTTGAAATTTGTGTGTGTATATATATATATATATATATATATACTCGGATAGATATATATTATTTTAATACGTTGACAGGTACCAGTGTAAATTCCTCAGAAAAAAGCAACGATTATTAACTTAAAATAAAGTAAAACGCATATAAATATAAGTGCAACATGGCGAAATAAAAAAAAACAGATCTTTGTAATCTCTCTCTAAATTTTGGGCGTTTTTTTTGGCATTTACTTTTCTTATTATGAATTTATGTGTTTTTGTTCTGCGAATTTAAGATTCATTGATTGATATAAAAAAGAACTGAATGATTTTGGGCCAGAAAACAAATGCTGTTAAAAATCGTGCATGCTAACGTGCTTAAAGGGAACAATTGTAAGCTAGTCAATATGTTGAAATTTGAAATATAGATATTTTATGTATGTTTTGCATATATATATATATATATATATACATAAAAATATAGGACCATATTTATGCATACACACACAAACACACGCACACACACTTATATATATATATATATATATATATATATATATATATATATAAAATAAAAAAGGGTAGTGTGTGAACTGTTTGTAAAAGAAGAAATTATATATATTATTTTTCCCAACTGCAATGATATGCAGAAGTTCAAGTGTAATGTTAAAAAACATCTTTCTACTCATCTTCCTTCATAATGACCCCGCTAATTAAGTCCCTAATAGTAGCCCCTGCTTCAAAGTGGCACTGCGTCTTGTTTGGGGTGAAAATTGAATAAACAATATATATATATAT
Organism: Euprymna scolopes; assembly: GCF_053919585.1. Classification (NCBI taxonomy): domain Eukaryota; kingdom Metazoa; phylum Mollusca; class Cephalopoda; order Sepiida; family Sepiolidae; genus Euprymna; species Euprymna scolopes. The sequence goes on from NC_136508.1 coordinate 103,255,986, forward strand.
TATATAATATTTATTAGAGTTGTATTTTTTGTCAGATGATAAGCAATTTTTCTCTATCTTTTTACGAAATAACGTTTAAACTAATGCATATTTTAAGGAAACGATTGTAATACTTAAGAGGTGTGCATGATTAGAAATGTGATGATTCAGTAAAAGTTATCCGTGCAGTATACCGAAATAAAACTGAGTTGCCTTTACTTAACGTCGGTGTGCAGTTTTATCGATTTTACTGCAACTGCGTTCGTGGCGTTACACATGGAAAGCGAACGCACTTCGCTTTCAAATGTCGTCAAATATACTTTCAAATAGCAATTTACCTTCTTTTTTTACCAAAAATTGATTCCAAATGTCGGCCACGGTGTATTGGGTGTAAAGCGCCTCGCGATATATTTTGAGAAGTAGAGTCAGTGAGAAGGAAAGAGAAAGAGAGAGGAGGGGTAGGATGATATGAACAGGGGTAGAAATAAAAGAGGAGTATGAGTTATATATACCCACATCACGCTCTTTCTCTCTGCCTATATTCCTAGCCATGCGCTTATATATATATATATATATATATATATATATATATATATATATATATATATATATATATATGTTTTTATTTGTTTTTTGTTGCGATACTTTATTGAATGAATTCAAGTATTTATACGAAAGTGCATTTTTACCTAAATGCTTGTTGGGAATAATTTTCCCATTGACCAATCTGGTACCCCCTTTTTAATGGCGAGCGGCATATATATTATTTTTAAAATATAATTATCCACTGACACGTGTTTCGTCGTCCACGACTCATCAGGGAGGCTGATGAGTCGTGGACGACGAAACACGTGTCAGTTGATAATTATATTTTAAAAATAATATATATATATTATATATATATACATATAAATATATACATATATATATATATATTAAGTAATGTGATTTATAATTTAAAATTTAAAAATTTAAAAAAATTTAAATTTAAAAATCAAATTTTAATTAAATTAAAAATCAGTTTCATAAGAAGGAACAGCAACAAAATCAATTATTTGTACGATCGTTTCAGAAAACAATGCTTTTAATTGTGGTATACATCAAGTTATGTGGAACAATTATATATAGTTTTTTGGTAAGCAAGTTCTCCTCATCAGCAAATTTAGGAGGGTTTTTATTGAATTTAAAAGACACCATAAATAAACCTAGCATTAAAAGTAAGGCAGATGAATCTGAAAAATTGAAATAAAAGGTTTGGATTTAAAATTTATAAGAAAATTAATATGGGTTAGAGATAGAAATAAGTAGAGAAAAATATATATTTTTGAATTTACATAATAAATTTGATTTAAAAATATATAGAGATATTTACCTTTTAATTTTTCTTTTTTTGAAATCAGGAACTGTGTTTAAAGTAGTCATTTAGATGTTTGCTATAGCTTTTTATCTTATTGAATGATGCATTTAAAAAGGGGGACGCTCGTGCAATAAATTGTTTCCGTTAGCGTATTTGAGAGAATATTTCAATTCAAACACTTAAAAAAATAAATACATTTTCAAAATCTATTTCTATAAGCCACCAAAATAAACTCATAGTACCGGCAGATAAAACTGGAAATTTCTACACAATGGACTATATACAATATAAAAATCTAATATATAAAGAACTTAATAAAAATTATAAAACTACAAATAAATCAGCACTAAATAAAATAAATAATGATGCAAAAAACATTTTAACTAAACTTAAAATAGATAAATACACAGAAATAACGGTACCAGGTACCCCGAGATTTACTTTAAAAGACCACAAACACAGCTTTAATATTAACCCTACTATAAAATGCCGGTTTTGCCACTCAGCAATTGAGAGCCCAAGCCACCTAATGTTTGCATGATCTATCTTATTGGCAGATGGCCTTTACACTGCCCGTCACAACAAAGTATGTAAGTAGCTCCATTGGAAGATCTGTAGAGAGATGCAACTTGTCAGAGCAACGAACATTTGGGAACATGAACCACCACCGAAAACATAAAACAGAAAAGTGATCGTTTTCTATGACAAAGACATACAGGCAGGCAGATACATAAAAGACAAAGCTATCAAACCAGATATTGTAATATGGAACAAGCCCGAAAGAACTGCGTTCATTATCGAAGTCAGTTCCAAATGATTTTGGCCTTAATAGAGCTGAATGGGAAAAGATAACAAAATATCAGGAACTAAAAAATGATATAAAACCCACATGGTCTCTGAAAGAAATATACATTATACAGGTTGTGATAGGAGCAACTGGCTTAATAAAAAAGAATCTTCATAAATACTTAGAAGCAATCCATCCTGTGACGAGATACAAATAGCAGCCATAAAGGGAACAGCATCAATTCTTAAAAGAGCCCTCGGATATAAATTTAAATCATAACAGAATCAAGTGTTTGCTCCAGGAGGGATTAGCCCCTTGATCTCTTAAAGCTTACTGAAGTTAAATAAAAAAATATATAAAAAATACACATGCACACGCATACATGTATATATATATATATATATATATATATATATATATATATATATATATATATATAATTTGGGGTTTACATTTCTAAGAGGTAAGCAACCAGTGAAGTATAACGAGGTTAATACAAGAGTACTGAATACCGACATAGAGCAGGGTATACTTTTATTTTTTTTATATAAGCAGTAATGTGTTGCTACACAATCATAAGCATGTTTCGGTCTTCTAGTATAAACTAACTAGAGACATCTTCAGGCCATCACGCTTACAGTAAGTGAATAAGTAACGTATCTGAAAAGTATCTTGCAGCAAGTTTTTTTTTTTGAAGAAGGAGAACAGGAGTTTGGTTAAGCTGGGAGTAAAGCTAGATTGATTGGATTTTGTATGTGTTGGTGTGAGGGGATGAGGCCGTAGAGTTTGAGGGTTAAAATAGTCAAGTTGAGGATAGCACTTGGAGAGAGGCTTTCTCAGCAGTGTGTCTTCTCACTTTTCCTCTTAATATTCCATTGAACTAGTGTATATAACGTAATATAGTGCATATACACGTAATATAGTGTATATAACGTAATATAGTGCATATAGCGTAATATAGTGTATATAACGTAATATAGTGTATATACACGTAATATAGTGTATATAACGTAATATAGTGTATATAACGTAATATAGTGTATATACACGTAATATAGTGTATATAACGTAATATAGTGTATATACACGTAATATAGTGTATATAACGTAATATAGTGCATATACACGTAATATAGTGTATATAACGTAATATAGTGTATATAGCGTAATATAGTGTATATAACGTAATATAGTGTATATACACGTAATATAGTGTATATAACGTAATATAGTGTATATACACGTAATATAGTGTATATACACGTAATATAGTGTATATAACGTAATATAGTGTATATAACGTAATATAGTGTATATACACGTAATATAATGTATATAACGCAATATAGTGTATATACACGTAATATAGTATATATATACACGTAATATAGTGTATATTACGTAATATAGTGTATATACACGTAATATAGTGTATATAACGTAATATAGTGTATATGCACGTAATATAGTGTATATAACGTAATATAGTGTATATAACGTAATATAGTGTATATACACGTAATATAGTGTGTATAACGTAATATAGTGTATATACACGTAATATAGTGTATATACACGTAATATAGTGTATATACACGTAATGTAGTTCATATACACGTAATATAGTGTATATAACGTAATATAGTGTATATACACGTAATATAGTGTATATAACGTAATATAGTGTATATACACGTAATATAGTGTATATACACGTAATATAGTGTATATAACGTAATATAGTGCATATACACGTAATATAGTGCATATACACGTAATATAGTGTATATACACGTAATATAGTGTATATAACGTAATATAGTGTATATAACGCAATATAGTGTATATACACGTAATATAGTGTATATACACGTAATATAGTGTATATACACGTAATGTAGTTCATATACACGTAATTTTGCTAGTGGCTTAGTGCGGATGCCCTTTTCTCTTCCCTCCAACCTCTCTCCCACAGAAGAGACATTGCGAGCCTGTCTTTGTTTTATCGTTACTTCCATGCCAAGTGTTCGTCTGAGCTCCAATACCTGGTTCCCCCTAACCAATCTTTCACGAAAAGCATTCGTCTAACTGAAACCACTGTCCAAAATTTTCCTCACTCTTTATCTCTGCCAAAACCAAAACATAGATTCAATGAAAAAAGCTTCTTTCTTATAAGTGCACGCCTATAGAACTCTGTTCCGTCTGCCTGTTTCTCACCTTACTACAACCTTGATGCCTTCAAGTTCAACATAAACAAATTCCTGATTAACCACACCCTTAAGTAAGACATTTTATCAAATCTCAAATACTAACGATTACTACGATACTATCCCATTGAATACTGTATACGCAATAACCATATCCCCGAGTGGCTTCCGGGCCTTGATAAGTCGTGACTACCTTGTAAAAAATGTACCTAACACGATGGGTAATGTCTTTAGAATTAACTATCTCTACGCGTTAATTGTTTTATATGCAATATCCTATGAGTTTATCTTCCTTTCGCGCAGAAATCCTTCTCTTCCTTTCGCGCAGAAATCCTTCTAGACGTAACTATACACGTTTCTTGCTTTATGCGTAATGTCGTCTACACGTCACTTCCTTTGCACGTGACTTTCTTTACACATAAATTACTCTACACGTAATTTCATGTCAACTGTAAATTCGAGTACAGGCTCTGCATGTTCATTTCTCTACAAAACTTCCTATAAACGTGGATTCATCCAGGTGTCTTAAATAAGTTTTTGAACATTTTTTTCATAGGCGCTATTATTTATATTACACACAAATATCCTTTAAAAGTAATCTCCTCCGGTCGTGCGGCAAATTTTTAATACCGTTTCAACAACTGATGAAAGGCCCTATGGATGCCTTCTTGTGTGGGCGAGCCAATGATCTTCGTCACAGCGTATTTTATCTCCTAAATTGCCTCATAACTACAGCCTCTAATATTTTCATTTAGTTGAGGAAATAACTAAAAGTCACAGGAAGCAATGTGTGGACGATAGGGAGAGTGAGGAACTGTCTTGATGCACCTTTTGGTCGGATAGTATGTGACAGGGATAGAGTTGTGAACAGGTGAATTCGTGCAAATCTGCATTTTCAGTTTCTCACGAATAATTGTGTGTACAGTTCCCACACTGACATCAAACTGTGCACTTATTGTAGCTATAGACACCTGACGGTCCTTAACCACGGGATTAATAATTTTGCCATTAAACTCTTGTCTTCTGAATTCCTTACTCCTCCAAAACCTTTTATCATCTCTCAAAGGCTTCCTGCCTTCTTGAATTTCTTCTGCAACTAAAGATCTGATGCTCGATTCATGCAAGATGGTTCAAAAGCCGTCTGTATGTGTCTGTAATATTTTTCCAAGTTTAAAACAGATTTTTTGCATGTCGTTCTTCCAAAGTGTCGATATAATTTAGAAATCAACCAGCAGTGACAATTAGGTTTTAGTAGAGTATATTCCAATCCAGAGCGTAGCTGTTAATTCGTACATCTTCTCTTCTATTCTTCTATATAAATAAAATGAACTCATTTTTTCCCGTCTGATTTTGACATTAATAGGATTAAAAATCAAGATATTTCATGCAAATATAATATGCACAAACGGCAGAACAATATCTGAGGTGTGTTATAGGCTTATTATTTCTCAAATTCCTCGATAATCTTAGATTTCTATACTTTTTCTGCTGAGAAGTCACGGCCAAAATCGGTTAAGATCAATGGAAGTGGTAAAATATTTTCTCTCTAATAAATTCCTCCCCCCCTGCCACCACTTAACACCGTTTGGGGATCGTTCACAAGGAACAGTTGAGAAAAGAACACCGGTTTGGCTTCGTAGTTCTTTCACGTGAAGTTATTTAAAATCACTAAACTAAGCTGCAGTGCTCTGTGGCGTAGTGGTTAGCGTGCTGGACAATTCACATTATATTTTCATGTTCGCGCCGACCTACCGTAGTCGTTTTTTTTTTGTTTTTTTTTTCCTAAACAACTGGAATGGACTTTTCTTGGTGGCCGAACTGTTAACGTTGCAGATATTTTTTTTTTTTTCACACTTTATTTTCCTACTTTTACTCATGACTCCGGGTTTGATCCTTCCTACTTACCTACCATAACATTTTTTAAAACTCTCCCCCCCGTCCCGGAACCAAACACTCGGGCAACGCCGGGTACCCCCGCTAGTAAAATAATAAAAAAATGGTCAACCTTCTCATAACATGTATAACCTACTTAATTTACAAGAATCTACGACGATTTCAATCATCATGAGTAGCGTCTTCCGCTTCCGGTGTTTAGTGCGAATCCACGTGATGTATTTTTCGCCATTGCTTTCGATATTAGTTGGTTGATGGATGCCCAACTCCAATCAAAACATTTTCTCTCCGCCTTCCCCTTGTCTTTCCTCTGCTTATTTGCCTTCCAACACACCCTCAAAGCATAACGTTGACAGGCCAGGTTTTTACTTTTGATTTTATCTAATAGAGTTGTAAGTAAATAGTTTGAGGATGGATGGATGTTTTTTTTCAATCAGGCAATGTTCAGTAATAAAACGCATTATGTGATTTTGAAATACTTCAATGCGATTGGCTAGTTTAGTCCACGTGATACAATCAACGTAATATTAAACTACTGGAAAGACATAAATAAACTTTTACTTTAACAGTTATCAGCTCTCATTTAATTTTAGAATGATGCTGTGTGTTTGGAAAGCCGCCCAACCCAGCCGATTTCTATATGGTCTCGTGGAGAAAGTCAGCTTATGCCCTAAATAGATGAATTGGGTGACTTGTTTGATGGGTTTATTGCGAATAGTCATGTTTAGGTTCAACTGTGATTTGGAGGTAGAAATTCATTCGGTTTTCTGTAGGTTTATTTCTAATCCTATCTCATTTATATTCAAGTGTTTAGACCCAAAATTGGTAACGGAGATTTGTACAGGTCTCAAAGGAACAAATCGTTGAACTTTGACCCATTAACAGCGAAATTTCTGGCCAGAAAATGGATTACAAAGATTTTCCCAAATCTCAGTACCCTGTACATCAAATTTAGAGTCAGTAGACTGAAAATTAACAGAGTTATTGCGTAGGGAAATGTATATAGACACATACGCAGACAGATAGACACGTTCACTTTTATAGATATATAGATAGATTATTTTCTTTAGACGTAAGTTTCTTTACACGTACATCATTTTAGAGATACATTTATCGATAAATTTATTTCGCTTTCTCGTAATATTCTCTCCACGTATCTTTCTACACACCTACTTGAGGCAACACGCAACTTTCACCACACCTACCTGAGGCACTACGTAACTTTCTACACATCTAACTGAGGCAACGCATATTTCTACACATCTACCTGAGGCAACAGGAAACATTCTACACATCTACCTGAGGCAACACGCAACTTTCTACACATCTAACTGAGGCAAAACGCAACTTTCTACACATCTAACTAAGGCAATACGTAACTTTCTACACTCCTACCTGAGGAACCACGTAACTTTCTACACATCTAACTGAGGAAATACGTAACTTTCTACACATCTTACTGAGGCAACACGCAACTTCCTACACATCTATCTGAGGCAACACGCAACTTTCTACACATCTACCTGAGGCAACACGCAACTTTCTAAACATCTACCTGAGGCAATACGCAACTTTCTACACATCTAACTGAGGCAATACGTAACTTTCTACACATCTACCTGAGGCAATACGTAACTTTCTACACATCTAACTGAGGAAATACGTAACTTTCTACACATCTTACTGAGGCAACACGCAACTTCCTACACATCTACCTGAGGCAACACGCGACTTTCTACACATCTACCTGAGGCAACACGCAACTTTCTACACATCTACCTGAGGCAATACGCAACTTTCTACACATCTAACTGAGGCAATACGTAACTTTCTACACATCTACCTGATGCAATACGCAACTTTCTACACACCTACCTGAGGCAACACGCAACTTTCTACACATCTACCTGAGGCAACACGCAACTTTCTACACATCTACCTGAGGCAATACGTAACTTTCTACACATCTACCTGAGGCAATACGTAACTTTCTACACATCTACCTGAGGCAACACGCAACTTTCTACACATATAACTGAGGCAAAACGCAACTTTCTACACATCTAACTGAGACAATACGTAACTTTCTACACTCCTACATGAGGAACCACGTAACTTTCTACACATCTACTTGAGGCAAAACGCAACTTTCTACACATATAACTGAGGCAATACGTAACTTTCTACACATCTAACTGAGGCAACACGCAACTTTCTACACATTTACCTGAGGCAACACGAAACTTTCTACACATATAACTGAGGCAACACGCAACTTTCTACACATCTACCTGAGGCAACACGCAACTTTCTACACATCTAACTGAGGCAACACGCAACTTTCTACACATATAACTGAGGAAATACGTAACTTTCTACACATCTACCTGAGGCAATACGTAACTTTCTACACATCTACATGAGACAATACGCAACTTTCTACACATATAACTGAGGAAATACGTAACTTTCTACACATCTACCTGAGGCAATACGCAACTTTCTACACATCTAACTGAGGCAACACACAACTTTCTACACATCTAACTGAGGCAATACGCAACTTTCTACACATCTAACTGAGGCAACACGTAACTTTCTACACATCTACCTGAGGCAATACACAACTTTCTACACATCTAACTGAGGCAATACGCAACTTTCTACACATCTAACTGAGGCAATACGTAACTTTCTACACATCTACCTGAGGCAACACGTAACTGTCTACACCTACCTGAGGCAACACCTAACTTTCTACACCTACCTTAGGCAACACCTAACTTACTCTACACATATCTTTCCTTACACTTAACTTTTTCTCCACATAAGTCATCAGCATTAAAGTCTACGTTTCTCTTAACGCCCTTTAAATTTATAGCAGCCGAGTTCGTCTATCGTAAGGGTCATACGAAATGACATTTGTAACCTTAAGTTTTACTATTTAAAAGTATGCAGAGTTGAACGATAAAATTGTCGCCCTAAGAACAACACTACAGTTGTATTTTTTAAATTCTATTGAAAAAATCAACTCAGTTAACTTGATTATCTCGTAGAGCTTACATCTACATAATGTAACTGTCATTGCCTCAATGAACGCTTTTATACGGGTCCAGAACTGGGAGCATTCCTTATCAACAAGCACCAGCGGTAGTTTTTGACCATGCTGGCTTTGGTGTTGTATGAGGTCATGGTTGTAATTTTCTCGGCGTATGACAAAGTCGTCTAGCGAGTTCAGGTCGGAGGAGTTGTTCTTATAAAACCAAGCCTAGGTATATGTGGTCGTGGATGCCGAGTCCTGCTGCGACACATAAGGTTTGCCAGCGGCCACCTCATTGCACCATGAGATCACACCCCGCAATTCCAGGTACGCTTAAAGGCGACTTGGAAGATAAAAAGTGGTATGATAACACACTTACTTGAAAACACAACAAGAACAATAACCGTGGCCAGAATTTTTTTTTTCATCAGTATGCTATCCGTGGCAATCCTGAGATGCATTTTGGGGGCGCTGGCAATGAGCCTGTTTTCAAAACTTGGATCGGGAGAGAGCATGAGTTGTACAACGGTACATATCTGAACTCGCTCGTTGAACATTGTGTCACTGTTAGACATGAAAGAAGGTTCCTACCCCTCTTAGAATTTGTACACAATCGATCAACTAGTACACAATCGATCAACTAGTAGATTATCAAAGAAACAAAACTTGTATCGTTCCACCATGTAATTTTCTTATTTCAACTACTTTTTTATGATATAAGTGATACCGTTATGACATTATTTTATACATATGTATACATATAGCTGCATTCGTATATATATATATATATATATATATATATATATGTGTGTGTATATACATATATATATAATATATAGCGATTAAGCTACACTGAATATTCCGCGTTTCATCCACTCTAGGGCTCTTCAGGCTTATGCGCGAATTCTGTGGTTGTTTATCGTTTTTATATGCTCCTCTTCTATTGAGATTTTAGTTAGCCAATCAGCTTTCTAGCATTCACCGCGCCCTTCCTATAAGCCAATGGGCATGCATTTATCGGACAAAGGATCTGTTTTAAAACTAGGTTAGTTTTTTTTGTTAGTTTATATATATAAATATATATATATATATATATATATATGTGTGTCTGCATACATATATGCACACAAAATAAATAAAAACAAGAAGCAACCACAAAATTCGCGCATAAGCCTGACGAATCCTACAGTGGATGAAACGCAGAATATTCAGTGTAGCTTAATCGCCATATATATTTTATAAATTACTACATATATATATATATATATATATATATATATATATATATATATCAAACAATCCGAAGTAATCTAGGGTCATTGGAATACGCCGACGCCCCCCCCCTGCAGAAGGTAAATCCCTCAATGGGGGTCCTGGATATGACCTTAAACTATATCCAATGGTGAGCCCCCAGCTTGTGGGCTTTGGGGAGTGTAGAGCCACCCTTTAATTACCATTGATTTCAGGTCCACTCTCACCCGGAGTGGTAGTACCTGTTAGGGTCCCAACTATGGGTTAAATAGAAACCGACGTTAAAGCAACAAATATACTCTATTAATTTTTTTTCTTCAAAACTTTGGATTCGGCATTAAATAACCCGAAAAGGTCGATATGCCGTAAAACAAAAACAACCAACTGAAGTAATCTAGACGTAACGCAAGTATGTGCTCTTCGAGTGTTTTTCATTTTTGTCACATTTTTCCCATATTTATGATTTCAGTTTTGTAGTATTTGTTAATGCTTTTCAGCGAGTAATATACGTACCTCGATCTTTTCTGCTGTCAGAGCCAATGGTTAGTATTACTATTTTTACTCATACTGGCAGATATTTTGCGAGAATTTGCGAAGTAAATCTAATCTTTTTCTTCGCTTTAATCCTTTAACTTTGCAACTGTTGAAACGGTTTCGTTTATTTACAATAATACCACCCCTGCTTTCATTCGATTCATAGCGGCCCTGGATATGAGCTTAAAATATATACAGTGGTAAAGCCCATCTTGCAGGCGTTGGGAAGTGTGGAGCCACCCTTTAATTGCCATTGCTCCCAGGTCCACTCTGACCCGGAGTGGTAGTACGTGTTAGGGTCCCAACTATGGGTTAAATAGAAACCGACTTGAAAACAACAAATATTCTATTAATTTTCTTTCTTCAAAATCTTTGGATTCGGCATTAAATAACCTGAAAAGGGTTGATACGCCGTAAAACAAAAACTACTAACCAACCAATCAATTCATAGCCGTCATCTATGTAACGCCAGTTAATCTCTATCACTCCAAACTAAAACAGAATCATACACAACAAAAACAAAAACACATGCACATAACGTTTATTCCCTATGTTGGTAGAGTTCTCTTTTAGAAAATTGCTGATGGGTCACTATATTAAGATATTTCTAGAAATATTTCTTCAAACGCCGAATTATGTTCCGTTACTGAACGTGAAAACCTACTCGAGCGAGTGATGTCATTAAGCAATATGTAAACCGTGCCTATAATACTATATAGCCGCCGATGTGTAAACATCGGCGTCCAAAATCAAAATGGGTAAACTCGCTTGTATGCACATAGACTACGCACGTATGCGCATACACTATCCTGAGTAAAAACAAATATTATATTTTAGACGAATCAAAGAACTTTCTGAATTTATTCCAAATGGTGTTTCTGGGAGCTACCTAAATCCTTTAAAAAGCCAGACATTTCTTATTAGATAAAATTAGTTTGAGTTCTCCGACCTAGTTACATTCAACAGGTACTGTATGCTAGCGTAAGGTAGGGACGTAGACTGCCAGCTGGACTGAGAGTCTCAATCCCGGCATGAAGCACTTGCTCATCCACCCGAAATTTTGAGCTGTCGACAGCGAAAGAGCACTGGACAATTTTCTGTCTGCCTGCGTCTCTCTCCCTCTCACTCTCTGTCTTTATATATATATATATATATATATATATATATATATATATATATATATATATGTATATATATATATATATATATATATATATTTATATATTTATATATATATGTATATGTATATATCTATGTGTATATGCGTGTATATATATGTGTATATACATGGATATATAAGTGTGTATATATATGTATATATAACTGTGTATATGTATATATATGTATACCTATGTATATATATATGTATGTATACATACGTATATATATGTATGTATACATATATGTATATATATATATATATATCTATAAATATATATATATATAAGTATATGAGCAAACAGTTAATAAAATATGTTAAAAAACACTTTGAAATGAGTTAAAACATATTTAATCTGAAAAGGAAACACTAGATAAATGGATAGTCCTTAATCCGCGGAGTTTCGGAGAAATACTTTCCTTCTCATCAGAGGGTAGGAATTAGCAAAATGTGGGATCGGATTTTGCATGCAGAAGTATTTGATGAAACAACAAATAAGTCAAAGATCTTACTAGAAAACAAAATAAGTTAATCAGAGGGAATATGGTAAAGAAAAAGGTGATTACACATTAATGGATAGTCTGGTGGAAGATAAAAAATCCAGTGACGGTAAAATCCAAATGTAAAACTTCAGGAAAGTTAAAAGAATTTCCATTTGTACAAGTAAAATCCCAGGACATCCCGTAATTGGAAGAAGATGGTCCATAATAATCCAAAGGCAGAAATCTATGGAATAATTCATGGAATATATATATATATAAATATATATATATATATATATATATATATATATATATATATATATATCTCAGAAGCTGATTGGCCAACTAGAAATCCTCAACATATATAAAAACAAGAAGCAACGACAGAATTCGGGTATAAGCCTGACGAATCCTATAGTTGGATGAAACGCAGAATATTCAGTGTAGCTTAATCGCCATATATATCTTATAAATTACTATATATATATATATATATATATATATATATATATATATATATATATATTAGTATCGTATTATTTACATTATTCAAATATCTGGTCTCATTCTAACCGTAATGTTAACAACGTTTCAGGTCGATGTAATTTCTGACCTTCCTCATATGTGTCTTTTCGAACTCTGGGATCCTTCCGCAAGGCGGCATAACGTAATGAAAAATGCACTAGTAAATATCACTCCTTTCGATGGGTGAGGGGTTCATCGTGAATGCCCTTAAAATACAAATGCGAATAATGTAAGACGTGAGCATACTATTCGTTGAAAATATAAAGGTCTCCGTGCGAATTGCTAGGCCGATTCCCGAGTTCGTCCGAAACGTTTTGATTAAAGATTAGAAAAAGCAGCAGTAAAAAAAAAGCATAAAAATCTCTCATAATTCAAATTGTAGTGAATAACAAAGAAAAGAAAAAATAACAAAATTCTCCATCGATATATTGTCTTTCTCGACAAAAGTTTTTTTTTTTATTACCGTTATAATTGTTTCGACACCAATCAAAAGTGGCTCGCCCTTTTCTTCTCCGACATCAAGCCAACTGTAGCAATCTATTTCTCGCCAACGATTTTACACGTCCATTTTCTTCTACGCCAAACTTTGTTTCTTTCTCGAGCACGTGGTGTCCTATTTCTCCTTTTCTTGTTGTGCCAACTCGCGCGCGTTTCCTAATTTAGATATATACGGATTTTTCGCCTACTGCTGATGCTAATCTTTTCGCAAGACAGATATCCTTCGCTGCTGCTGATACTCTCTACCACGCGGGATCATATGCACTTTGTTATAGAATAATTAATTTCCGACTTAATTAATAACTTTATTTGAATAATCTATATAACTATAAAAGTGTACGTGTATGTATGTCTGTGTATATTTCCCTACGCAATAACTATATCAATTTAAAGTCTACAGACTTCAAACTTGATGGAAAGGGTACTGAGTTTTGGGGAAGTCTTTGTAATTTGTTTTCGACCAAAATTTGGCTGTTAGAAGGCCAAAGTTTAAGAATTTGACCTTTGAAAACTCCACTTAACTCCTTCGGTATAAAAAATTGAAATTTTGGATAAAGGTTCCTTTGACATGGATCTAACTTCATAACTTGATCTGAGCCCAAAACAATGTTAAGGGGTAATAATAAGGGTCAAAGTTTTAAAAAATTTGACCTTTGCGGTCTCTACCAAATTACTCAGAAAATTTATGGTCCAAACATTTGAAATTTTACATATTCAGAGATAGGGCAAGACTTTTAATGGATTTTGGCCGAAAAATTATTGTTACCAATATCTAAATGTATGTATGCATGTATGTTTGTTTGTCTGCATAAACGTATGAGAGAGACGAGGGATTTTTACAAGATCAGTATCATTTTGAAGACGACAAATATCGAAATAGTGGATAAAAACATTAATATCTTTCAAACGACAAATATCGAAAAATTGGCTAAAAACATTAATATCTTCACCTTCAACTGGGCACTTTTCTACCGGGGGATCGCTTGTTTCGCCGATATTTTCGAAAGTCATCCTCTCCTTTCGATTGCCTCGCCTTAATTTAAACCTACGTCACTTACGGTTTGGCGGTGGTCGTAACAGCAAAGACGTCAGGTTTTTCCGTTCTTTTCCTTCTTTGCGGTACGTTTACGTCTTCTATAATTTGTCTGCGTATCTGTTATCGGATCGGTGATTTCTGGTTCAAACATTTGAAATTTTACATAAAGGGTATTCATAAATTGGGCAAGACTTTTAATCGGTTTTGGTCGTAAAATTGTTGTTACCAATATCAATATGTATGTATGCATGTATGTTTGCATGTCTGCATAAACTTTTGATAGAGGCGACGGATGTTTACAAGATCAGTATCGTTTTGAAGACGACAAATATCGAAACAGTGGCTAAAAACATTAATATCTTTCAAACGACAAATATCGAAAAATTGGCTAAAAACATTAATATCTTCACCTTCACCTGGACACTTTTCTACCGGGGGGTCGCTTGTTTCGCCGATATTTTCGAAAGTCATCCTCTCCTTTCGATTGCCTCGCCTTAATTTAAACCTACATCACTTACGGTTTGGCGGTGGTCGTAACAGCAAAGAGGTCAGGTTTTTCCGTTCTTTTCCTTTTTTTCGGTACGGGTTCGAGCCTGCCTTCCTACTACCCTTTTTGGTTCAACATACACCTCCAAACACCCGGAAAACGTCGGGCTGAATTGCTAGCAACATATGAAGTTATAGCCAGTTTACCTCTTCTATAATTTTTCTGCGTATCTGTTATCGGATCGGTGAAGAAATAAAAATAGATTCTTCGCAATTTTCTCTCACGTCAATATATTTAGTGTGCTAGAATTCTTTTCTTGTTGCGTTTTAGTGAAAACAGTTTTTTTTAATCTTGATTTTTTTATGACTAGCGGGGGTTAGGGTTAGGGTTAGGGTAGAGTTTTTAGAAGTATAGTAAGGACCCTCAGGCGGTGGAATTAAAAAGGTTTTTTAAAAAGTGGCAGTTCGGAACGTCGAAATTAAGCGAAGTCAATTCAGCCGATGCGATGACTTGCAAAAATGGCGACGCAAAAAAAACGACTCATCCTTGAAGAAAACTGCCTCGTTTAGGGTAAAGAAATTAATGTTGTGACCACTTTTTAGATATTTATCGTCCGAAGGGTCGTGCTTTAAAATGGTACCGATCTCGTGAGTATCCGTCTCCTCAGTCGAAAGTTTTGGCAACACATACAAACACACACCCACCTTTTTCCCTTTATCTATATATATAAAAGGCAAAATGTGTGATGTATGTATGTATGTTCGTTTTTTGTGTATGTCTGCAAAAGGCTTTTTTCGTCGGTCTTATCGGGAAGTCTCTCATTCTTAAACTTTTTATATCACATCTAAATGATAATATCTACGACTTAACATCGGGGGTGGCCTGTCTATTTAATTTGCCCGATTTTACCAGCTCGCCGTGTCTTCGAAAAACGAGTGATGGCGCGGGGAAAACAGTAACTGGCTTGCAGCGTAAAACTAGATAGAAGATCACGCCACTTCCTCGCACCTGTATATTTCGCTTTAGAAACCTTAACTTAACGGGCGTATCAATTCCTCTCCCCTCGTGGCCGAGATGGTTAGGTACCTCGCTTTTTCCCCCTATCGTTTCAATCTTCGCGTCAAGGCTCCAGGGTTCAATCCTACCTTCCTCCTAAAACTTTTTTTTTTCCTTTTCCACCTCCGTTTTTTTAACACACTCATCTCCAAACACCATGGCAACGCCGGGTACCTCCGCTAGTATATATATATATGCAATGTCGTTTTAATAAAGGATTACCAGGCAACCAAAATAAGCATAAATATTATATTTTAATTCATACAATAACTGTGCATGGGAGTATTATATTTGATTCTAAACAGTTTACTTCTTGCAGGTAAAAATACTCGAGCTTATGTCGAAAACAAAACCTAAAATCAACGATAAGCATTAGGTCAAAGTAAGGCTATCTTCAAAAAATGTTCTAAAACCTACTCATTTTACTCTTCAATAATCTGTTATGAGAACGATACGCGCATGCGCATTCGTGAAACGGTTAGCAAGCAGATAAAATTCCGACGACATTTTAGCAGGCATTTGTTATGAAAATCGATGATGATGAAATTTGTTTTCACATATGTAGATGAAAAATTAGTTGTACAAGTATCTTCACACACACACACACACACACACATTCTCATTTTATATATAGATGTTATATACAGATTACAAGAAACATTTTGCAATTTATTTCTAATTAAGAATTATTTAAAATATCTTTGTTAGTACATTTTCACCCCAAACAAGGCACATTGCAACTTTGGTGTAGGAGGCTACTATCAGCGACATACGCTACTGGAATTCCAAAATCCAGTGGTTCTGGGACAGAAACTACTGGAGTAGAAATCTCTCCTACATCTAGGAATCTCCACAGTGTAGGAATGGGGTTTAGCTGCTTGTCAAGTTTGTCGAGGGTATTTATGTCATGAGTGCACAAATGCTTGTAGTTCATTAGAACAGTCACCATTAAAATACTTATAGAACAAGCAGTAATTTTAATTCCTTTTTTTTGAATTATTAAAAATATGTTTGCGATCATCTTTATTAAGAATTACTGCAAATAAAAAGACAATCTTTAATAAAAATCAAATAATTATGTTATTTTTAATTGTATATTTTTTTGCATAATTTTTATTAATTCCTTCTGTGTTATTTAATTCACTTCAAAATACATAGTCTTAACAAAAAAGCCTGTTTTGACGCTGCACCGTTTCTGGTAGAAGCCGCCCGGAAAACTAGGGAAGACGTAAGCTGATTATAACCATGGATGGGTGATACCTGAAAGTCTCTTCTAAAATGTGTTTGATCCCTATACCGAACAAAAAATCTTGCAAGCTGTTGCCGTCAATGATTTTAAAAATCTGCTCTAAGATATACAGCCTCCCTATACCAGGCGAGAAAATGCGAAACACCTTGCATGTATTCCTACATAATGGTAGCTGTTGCAGATTGCTGGTGTTAATGAAAAAAAATTTAGAGCATTTAAACAAAAAAAAACTCAACTTGCGTTCAAATTGATTTATTTCGTGTTAATCAAGAAAATTTGTCATAAATCACAAGTAAAGCGGTGCGTTTGGGAGTAGTAGTAGTAGTAGTAGTAGTAGTAGTAGTAGTAGTAGTGGTAGAAAAAGAAGAAGAAGAAGAAGAAAAGGAAGGGGGGTAAAAGGAAGACAATAGATAAAGGGGATGCAGGAGACAGAGTAAGATACGAACCACGAAAAGATGTGAAAGATGAAATTTCTCCGCAATTAGCCATGAAAGTCAATCTAAACAAGCGAATCGAACATATCTGACAATAAAACACATAATCGATACACATTTAATAATCGATAAAATCAATACAGTTGTTATTCCTCCTATGATCCAAACTTATCATTTAAGTGATTTAAGAGTAAGAACGCTGTATGTGTTGAAATTCAATTTTACTTTAAACGTATTTAACATTAAAGCGTTTAGCCAGCAATGTGATCATCTGGGTAATGCGTTGGAAATGCGTACACGCACACAGACACACAGATACAAACACACACACAAACACACGAAATATACACATATATATATATATGTATGTGTGTGTATGTATGTATATATATATATATATATATTCACGTGAAATCACCTTCTTCTTCTTCCTCCTATTCCTTCTGCTTCACTATTTTTTTGCCAAGTAAGATCTATGACTTACTTATAGTTTCATCAAATACTTTTGCAAGCAAAATCCTATCCCGCATTTTGCTAATCCCTACCTTCTTACGAGACGGAAAGTATTTTTTAGAAACTCTGAGGATAAAGGAATATCCACTTATTTTGTGCTTCCTTTTTTAAATTAAATGTTTTAACTCTTTTTCAAAGTGTTTTTAACATGTTTTATTAACTACTTGTTCTAATATATATATATATATATATATAACTTACTACCTAGCTCTATCTACGTACTGAGCTGTTGAAGTAAATACTTAAAATTTACGCATAATATATATATATATATATATATATATATATATAAAATAAAAAGGAACAAACCGTATTATGTGTTCATCAACGTTTCGTCTTTATTTCGAGAAGTCTCGAAATAAAGACGAAACGTTGATGAACGCATAATACGGTTTGTTCCTTTTTATTTTTTACTATTTTGTCGGAATACTATTTCCATTATTTTAATCATATATATATATATATATATATATATATATATATATATATATATATATATATATGTAGTCATCGACATACACTCCTGTTTCGTTGTAGCACAATTCATCATTGTCGCTAGATTAACACCTCTCCCAAGCCGAAGATTGAACCTAGAACTGTCGCTTTTACAGTCAGCAGTTATACCGATCGACCCAAGGGAGCGGCGCCTGTAAATTATCTCGCCAAATGTCTATTTAAACAAACATTTGTCCACCACTAGACAGTGCTCTAACTGCTTGTTTGTTTATGTGTGTGTGTGTGTGTGTGTGTTTACAGGTGAAAATATCGCATATAAACAGCATTCAATTTCACGGGATCGTTTATAGTACACAAAAAAATAAAAATGTTATTTTATACAATTAAGGTTAAAAAAAAATTACAATCAATCGCGACAATAGATCCTATGTTTCTATCTTTAAAAGAAACAGGCGACAAAAACAGCCTCTGGTTTTAGTCGAAACATGACCTTTAATGCAAACCCATTTTTATTAAAGGTCATAATGTGTCGTACACGAGGAACATATTTTCTAGGAGTTGAAAATTAGAGATATAAGCACTTATCGTTGTGTACGACGCATAATGTTGGTAAATAAACGTAATATAATTAAACACTTTTGGAAAATTATTTCTAATATTTTCATTGTTCGTTTATAAACTAACTTATGCGTCGGTGTTTCTCAGGAACTGCATTAGTATAGCCATCAAACAACGTTATCACACTGGGATCAATGCTTTATAATAACAGCATTCTCCTAATGTGAATATATATATATATATATATATATATATAGAGAGAGAGAGAGAGAGAGAGAGAGACATCCACATATAGTACTGTTTCGCTGTTTTACATTTTATCAATACGGCTAGACAGGCAACTACCTCAAGCCAGGATTGAAACCCGACCACATGTGCGATAGTCAAGGCTCCTTACAATTACGCCTAGTCGGCTGCTGTTGTGCGACTCGTGAATTAACTCTTTTGACATCCTCCGAAATACCTATGCTCAATCTGTTTACTCAAAGAGCATCGCTTTATACGCTAATGGTAATTCGTGTATCACTTCTCAATATGCTGAACTCAAGAAGAAGAGCATTATAATCATCCACATACAGTACTGTTATATATATATATATATATATATATATATATATATATATATATATATATATATATATGGAGAGAGAGAGAGAGAGAGAGGGAGAGAGGGAGAGAGAGAGCGACAGATAAAAGTGAAAGAGAGGCAGTGATCTATTCTGAGTACTCTTAGGAGAAGCTTTGGGCAAATCCTCCGCATCTTCATATCCTCGCGAATAATTGTGTTCCCAAACTGACATAAAACTATGAACATTATATCACATCATCCTTTAAAAGTACCCTGACATCCGGGTTGAATTTTTGAAATTAAGCAGCTGTGACAATCAGGTTTTAGTAGAATATATTCTAATTCCTGCTGGAACTGTGTGAACCTGAAGTCATAAAATTAAAAAGTTGTATTATAAAATATCCAGCAATAACATTCTGAATTTTAAAAAAGTCTACAATAATTTTTTAATGCTGGAATGTTTTGACTACACCTATATATATATATATATATATATATATATATATATATATATATATATATATATATATATAATGTTAAAAGTCCACGTACGCTTCTAGTATAGTGATTTAAATGTTATAAGGGTGTTTTGAAGCAGGAAAACGATGTTACTTCAAAAGCCTTTAAATCAATATATATATATATATATATATATATATATATATATATATACATGCATACATACATATATATATATAGTAATTTATAAAATATATATGGCGATTAAGCTACACTGAATATTCACCGTTTCATTCTAGGATTCGTCAGGCTTATGCGCGAATTCTGTGGTTGTTTATTGTTTTTATATGGTCCTCTTCTGTTGAGGGTTCTAGTTAGCCAATGAGCTTTCTAATATCCACCGCGCCCCTTCCTACCAGCCAATGGGCATGCATTTTATCGAATAAAGGATATGTTTTAAAACTAGTTTAGTGGTTTTAGGTAGACATTTCTTTATATATATATATATATATATATATATATATATATATATATATATATACATTTAATTTTTTTGTTTGTTTATTTTCTATTGTTTTTGTTAGTTTTAAAACTATTTTGTATCGCTATTCTAGAGTAAATTTTATTTTGTGAACAGAGTTATTTGCTATTTCTCTTCTACAGTTTAATAGATTTTGGGGTTCATTAAAGTACAGGATAGCAAATATTTCATGAAGGCATAATTTGCATGGGTCGTCTAAATGCATACACGTGGTAGCTTGTCTTATTATTTTCCATTCGACTACCGGCGAATGTCCGCTTTCTTTGAGTTCCCAGTTTTTGTTCGCTAGTGTTGTTTTATACGCCGAATATTCAGTGTAGCTTAATCGCCATATATATTTTATAAATTACTAACTAGCTCTACCTACATATTGAGAACTTTTAAGTAAATACTTAAAGTTTATGCATAAATCTATACTTGCGTATATTATTTTTTGTGAGTAAAGAAGTAGTTATATATATACATGTGTGTGTGAGTGTGTTTGTGTGTTTATGTGTAAACGACGGCGTTTATGAAGTAGAGCTCTATACTAAGTAAATCTCCATTGCTATATACTTTTTTTACATAGATGTCACCACTTATCAAGGCCGATAGGCCACTCAAGGATAACGGTTAAAGAGTGTAGAGTAGTCGATAGTAATGGAAGTTCGGTAAATTTGTTAACTTAAGTGGAACGGATCATCAGAAACTTGTTCACGTTGGACTTGAAAACAACCATATTATAGACAGCTGGAAAGCAGGAAAACGGAAGACAATTCCACAGGCGTGCAGTTCTAAGAAAGAAGCTTTGATCATGGAATCTATGTTTAGGTTTACGCACAGATAAAAGTGTGGAAAATTATTGATAATGTTTTCAGCTAGTCTAGTGTTTCTTGTGAAAGTTTGGCGAGGGGGGGACCATAGATTGAAGCTCAGTCGAACACTTTCCATGAAAATAACGATAAAGAAGAGACAAACTCGCAACACCTCTTCTGTGAAATAGAGGTTGCAGCGAAGAGAAAAGGACATTTCCCACCAGGCTACGATTTTAAAATGATTTTAAAATGATTAAAATAATTATTATTAAAAATGTAATATTTAAATGATTACCGGCTACCTATGTGCATGATTTTCGATCTCTGGTTTCGTTTGAAACCTACATAAATCTGGTATAAAAAGAAAAACGAACTTGTAAGTACGCATTCGAAAGTAGTTATGAAAAATTGATTGATGTCGACGAAATTCGCGATAAATTGCAACGTAAATAGCTAGGCACATATTTAGCTAATGACATTTTTATAAAAAAGAGAATTAGATAGATAGATATATGAAAAGAGAAACTCTATTCCTTATGAAATGGCGCGTTTAAAATAATCCGAGGAAAACAAACTAGATATATATTCACAAAAAAGTAATCTCTCTTTTTTATTTTTGTACTATTCTATTCTACCCAGATGAAGGTTCCTATTAGATACTTGGCATTATCCCGATATCGCAAGCATTTCAACCGAGATATATTTTGAAGAGGCTGATCGTCTATTTTAAATTCAATTGTTTGCATCCATCTTGCACGTGTTGGTGCCAATTTATGACAATGAATATAGAGGATATTCACAAAATTATCCATCTAATCTACAAGGCTACACATATAATATTAATCAAATAATTTATTTTGTTATAATTCAGTGATCATTTATTAAGGTCTGATATCCATTTGAGGATAAAGATTATTTATTGTTATGTGGTATTGTATTAACTGTTAGAAATGGGGTAGAATGTGACTTTTTAAAAGTAAAACGTGTTTTCATGTGAATTGACGGCAACAAGATTGTAGTTAGGTGGGAAGCAGGCAGGAATAGAGTTGCACAGGATAGAAGTTCTATGCAATAACCTTTGTTAATGGAACTAGCGTGTATATTTTGGCACAGATAAAGAGTGTGAGGAAATTGTGGATAGTGGTTGCGAAAGAATGTACACCTATTCATGTTGCAAATCTAAAGTGATATTGACGAGGAAATGAAACATTTTATATACGCGCCATTTTGAGTAATTGTTTCACAATTTCAAAAAGCAAAGAGGAATCGTGGTTCCCGTCTCCTATTCCACGCCGTACCTCCTCAAATAACGTTAATGCAATTTGTGATTAAATAATCCAGTGCATAGGAAAACAGTTCGAAAGTAAGGGAAGTGGCTGTCGATGCCTTAAATCACAAAAATTGAAAATGTACTCAACTAAATGAACATCACGAAAGTAATGTTTCCTTTAATATTGAAAACCACTCAGTAATATATATATATATATATATATGTATATATATATATATATATATATATATATATATATATATATATATATAATTGATTGAGAGATCCCAACGAGAGAAAAAATGGGTATTTAAATTAGAATCTTTTACAGACATTTCCACCGCTCGGAATCATGTAACCACAATGGACTGCGAAAATGCCTTTCTACATTCTGAAAGAAAAATGTTAATTATATGTTAAATGGTTTACACTTTGAATACTTTCGGAAGAGGACGCTTCACAAAACGTCTGCAACGCGTAAAAAATTTTTTTTAATGAATTAAAAACATTATTACAATGATCTAATTATGATAACTTTTTAAATAAAAATTCAAAACACGGAATATTAGAATAATGTTAAAAAATACATAGCGATTGTTGATGACCTATCTCATTTATATATATATATATATATATATATATATATATATATACATATATATATATATATATATATATATATATATATACACGCATGTATCGTTTGTAAATACGATTAATACGACACGTATATTCATATAACATTCAGATATTTAACTTGCTTATAGTACTCCTTACAGGCTTTCTCAGTCATTTGTAAGATATGCCGAATAACCGAAAAATAATATAGAAGCTACACACTCACACAGGCACACACACACACATACACACACAAATATATATATATATATATATATATATATATATATATATATATATATATATATATATATATATAAGAACAGGTAGTTTATAAAACATGTTAAAAACACTTTGAAAAAGAGTATAAAACATATTTCATATAAAATGGAAGCACAAAACAAGTTGATAGTCCTTAATCCGCGGAGTTTTGAAGAAATACTTTCCTTCTCATTAGAGTGAAAGATTTACCAAAATGCGGGATCGGATTTTGTTTGCAAAAGTAAGTGATATAAGTAAGTCAATAGATCATACTTGATAAAAGAAGTGAAGCAGAGGGAATAGGGGCAAGTAAATGTTATATCACGTGAATGGATTATCTGGTGAAGGGTAAAATGTCTAATAACAGTAAAATACAAAAAAAAACGTTGATTAAATTTTCATTTCCACAAATCCAAAACAATCGCTTTATTGAAAGATGGTTCAAAGTAATCCAAAAAACAGAAATCCGTTGGAATAATTCATAAATAGGTACAAGGAAAAAAGGGAATGAGTTCAAATAATCTTATTAAAGAAAAAATGAATTTTGAGAGAGTTTAAAACACGACTGTGAATGCTCCTTAGATGTGCATCTTGGATTATTTTGGTAAACTTCATTTTAATTCTTATTTCATTATATATATATATATATATATATATATATATATATATATATAATCACCTTTTTCTTTACCATATTCCCTCTTCTTTACTTATTTTGTTTTCACGTAAGATCTTTGACTTATTTGTTATTTCATCAAATACTTCTGCATGCAAAATCCGATCCCGCATTTTGCTAATTCCTACCCTCTGATGAGAAGGAAAGTATTTCTTCGAAACTCCGCGGATTAAGGATTACCCCCTTATCAAGTGTTCCTTTTCAGATTAGATATGTTTTAACTCATTTCAAAGTGTTTTTTAACATATTTTATTAACTGTTTGCTCATATTATTAGCTCTATTTCTTATTTGGTTTTATCGAGATTTTACATCTGGCTGAGTTAATTTTATAAATATTAATTCTTTAATATTATATTATACTTTAATTTTACAATCTTGGTAAATTCAATCTGTAATTTTCATTATATATATATATATATATATATATATATATATATATATATATATATATTTGTGGAAATGGGATTATTTACTAACAATAATATATATTGTTGTGGTTGCAAGGTTGAACAATAATTAGTCAGGAAATACAATGAAGACGCAAACAACAAGATAACGCAATAATAAGTGTATTAAAGAAAAGGTATATTTACAATATGTACAAATGACGGTGTCGAGTCAGAGAGTCTTGGTGGGAGGACATGTACGCTCTTCGCCGTCACTTGTGGTGGCATTTGAGTAAGACACACCAAGGCCAACCTAGGCTTGCCATTTATAGTGTTATGTTATTCGCATATGCAAATAAGTGGTTGCCACCACAACACCCCCCTCCCAAGATTTGAAGTCACACAGATTTCAATATATTTTTCTTTTTGGGTTTACCATTAATGGTTCATTCACTTTTCTTTTCCTACCTGATCTTCGGGGTTCAGGTGCATTTTGAGGCGGTTCCAAATTAAAAGATTCGTATATGATATCTATGGTGTCCTCCTCTTCGACTGTTGTCGTATCATCATCATCTGTGATATGACGTTTTTTTATCTGATTAAGGTGCCTTTTATGTATATTCTGTGGACCTTTAATCATGTATGTACAATCACCAATGCGTTTATCCACTACTCCATATTCGCAGTAAGATGTGTTATTTCTGTAGCACTTAAAATGTACTCGATCTCCCGAGTTATATTTCTTTCTTCTCGTGTGTGTAGTGTTTCGGATAATTGCCTGCCTTGGCAATAGTTTGTCAAACGCTGATTTTACCTTTCTGGCAAACATTAGATCAGCTGGTGATATGTTTGATGGTGTACTAGGATGTGGTGTAATCCTATATACTTGCAAGAATTGTTGCAAAGCTTTTTCTGTTGGTGTTCCAATGGATTTCTTTAACGCTCGTTTTAGCGTGTCCACGAACCTTTCCGCGAGACCGTTCGACCTTGGATGATACGGCGGAGTCGTGATGTGCTTCACTCGGAACGTGTCGCAAAATTCCTTAAACACTGCGGATGTGAACTGCGTTCCGTTGCCAGTGACCAGTGTGTCTGGTACACCGAATCTTGCAAACAACTCGTGTAGGAACCCTATTGAGTTGTTCGTTGTTGGATTCCTGCAACGCATTACTCCGGCCATTTTGTGAAACTATCCACTACAATTTAATAATAGTTTTCACCTACTGGACCAGCGAAGTCCATGTGGATTCTCGACCATGGTTGGTCGGTTTTCGGCCAAGGTTTGTGTACTATAGGTGGATATTTTGCCGCTAACTTGCATTCTTTACATTTATCAATTGTTTTCGCTATGTCAGTGTCCATGTTACGCCAGTACACGTAGCTTCTCATTAACGACTTCATTCGATTTATCCCCGGATGTCCTGTGTGGAAATCTCTTAACATCCTATTCTGCAATATTTTGGGTATTACCACTCTCTCGCTGTACAGTAACACATCGTCACATATGGAGAAAACTTCCTGCACCTTTGTGTCCGTTATAATTTTCTCTTTTATGTCCTTTATATATTCGTCTTTCTCGGCTTCCCTTTTAATATCCGACAAAGTTACGGGTAGTTCCTTAATGATGTTTGCTACCATATTTTTTACTTCAACATTTGTCCAAATTGCTGCAATGACTGATTCTACCAGATTGTGTTTCTGTGGTATCAGTCTTGACAGTTTATCCGCATGGCAAATCTTTTTTGATGCTAGATGTTGTAGCTGGAAATCGTAATTAAGCAGTATTGTACCCCAGCGCAGCAATCTATTTGCGGTGTATACCGGCAATCCTTTTTTTGATCCATAGATCGTGACTAACGGTTTATGGTCGGTTTCAAGTATGAATTGTCTACCATATAAATATCGGTGAAATTTAGTCACGGCAAAGATTATGCTCAACGCTTCTTTTTCGATTTGTGAATATGCCCTTTCGGCTTGTATAAGCATTCTCGAAGCGTGCGCTATTGGTTTTCCAGACCCATCCGGCATAATATGTTGAATGCATGCTCCTAAGCCGTAGGAGCTAGCGTCACTAGCGACGACTATTTTTAAGTTTGTGTCAAAGTGCGTTAAGAATAATTCGGATGTTAGTGCGTTCTTTATTTTGTCAAAAGCGGTTTGACATTCTTGCATCCAGTTCCACGGTGTATCCTTTTTAAGCAGATTATTTAAGGGGGCTCGCAAGTTATGCATTCCTTCAATAAAAGATTGGTAATAATTTGCGAGTCCTAAGAAACTCTGCAAGGTTGTTACATTATCGGGTGCTGGCATATTTTTTATTGCCGCAGATCTGTCCGGGTCTGGACGTCGTCCATGTTTGTTAATTTTGTGTCCAAGATACTTATTCTCGCTCATACAAAAATCACATTTACTTTCTTTTACTTTAAAGCCGAATTCTTGTATTCGAGTAAATACTTGTTTCAAATGTTCCTTATGTTCTTCTAGGGATTTGCTCCTGACAACAATGTCGTCCAGGTATGCACATGCGCACTCAATACCACTTAGCATGGTGTCCATCGCTTGCTGAAAGATGGCAGGCGCTACTTTTATGCCAAAAGGCAATCGGTTGTATTTGTATAATCCCTTATGCGTATTGATGCATAGTATTTTTTTAGCAATTCTCCTCGACCGGTATTTGCAAATACGCGTCGCTCAAGTCTATCTTGGAGAAGATATTACCCCCATTCAACTTCGTGAATATTTCCTCTGGGCTTGGTAGGGGGTAATGGTGATCTTTTAATAGGGAGTTGACCCCGGTAAAAAAGTATGCGCACACTCTAACTTCATCATTCTTTTTCTTTACGTATACGGTGAGGGCTGCCCACTCGCTGTGTTCTATCTTTGATAGAATTCCCGTCTGTTCCAATCTATTTAATTCTTTATCAATCTTTTCCAACCCAGCGACCGGAACATTTCGCTTTTTTTCTAAAAATTGGGCTGGCGTTTTCTTAAAGTTCAAACGAGGCCTGTAATTTATTGCAGCGACCTAAGTTAGTCGTGAATGCCTCAGGAAATAATTCTTTTACATCGTCCTTTATATTTACTGTTGTTGGAGAAGAACATTCTAATTTTTTAAAGAATGTATTGATTGGCTTATCCCATCGTCCGAATTTCTCAATTAAATCTATTCCAAACAGATTTTCACTATTTTTTAGTACGAATATTTTTAATTTCTTCGAAATCCCTTTCAATTGTATTGGGATGACAACTTCTCCTTCAAATTTTATACCACCACCAGTTACCGTCCGGGCTTCTTTACTAGTTTTCATCAGGCCGGTATTCCCAACTTTTTCCACATATTTAGGTTTATTATAGAAACATCGGAGCCGAAGTCGAGTTGTAACTTTATTGATGTTTTAAATATTTCCACTTTTACGTATTTTCGCCGATCTTTGTCTAATTTTGTATTTAATTTTGTTCGCTGTACTCTCTTTCTGGTGTAATCTTTATATCTGCAGCAATCGCTTTTGTGTCCCACCTTCTTACAAATGTAGCATTTTTTCTTCTTATAAGGACAATCTGATTCCCAATGCTTTTCTGCACATCTCTTACAGTTATATCTAGGAAGAGGCTTGTTATAGTGTGTACTATATTTATGGTTATTATCTTTGGAATATCCCGTTCCATTGCTTTTCTTTGTAACGTTCTTGGTTGGTGCGTATGGTTTTCTAACTTTTCTTACATATACCACTCCGGATTCTTCGATTTTTTTTAATCCTTTTTTAGTGTAATGGCCCTTTCACAGTCCTCTGCTAGTTTCTGAAGGGTTAAATCTTGCTCAGATTCCAGCTTAGACAACACTCGTCTGCATATTTCTGCATTTTTCTGTGGAAACTAACCCTTGAGCGAAGATTAGACATTTAAAATCTTCTACCGTTAGTTCTGCAAGCTTAAAATTATTGCAGTTTTTATTGACAACTGATGCGTATGTCAAATAATCTTGGTTGTCTATCTTTCTTAGATTCATGCACAACCATCTTTTATGAAAAATAGATATATTTGGATTAAGTAATTCTTTTAGTAATTTTACAGCTTCCATGAACTCTAATTCCGCAGTTTTTTTAGGTAATATGTAATCTACGAATTTGCTGTGTTCTGATGTACCCAATTTTCTGAGTAAGAGGCTCACTTTCTGACTATTTGGCCAATTTTTACAGTCCAGTTGAAAAACATCCTCGTATCTTGTGTAGTATGCTTCAAAATTCTTCTCTTCCTCAGGCACATAATGAAATGTGTCCATGCTATTAAAATAGTTGTATGGGAGAAATTAACACTATCGACATTTTCTCGATTACTCTTTAGTAGTTCCAGTGTTTTAGTAAAACGTTCATCTTGTCTTTCTTCATATTCCAATTGTAGTTTCTTATGCCTTTCTTCCTGTTCAAATTGCAGTTTTTTCTGCTTTAATTGTGCCATTTTCTTCTTTTCTTCTTGTTCATGCTACCATTTCAATAATCTGTCCTCTCTCTTTTCCTCGCGGTCAGCCTGTGCCTGTATTTGTGTTTGCAAAAGCTCGTTTTGTGTAGCTTGTCTGCGTTCATCCCGCTCAGCCTGTGCTTGTTAAAATTGCATTAACGTTTTTGATAAGTCTTCCATGTTTTTTTTTTGTTTTTTTTAGTGTGTAGTTAAAAAAAATATTGAACCATGTACAATATACACCGGTTTGGGTTACAACAAAAAACAAATTGCTGTAAGCTCCTGTTTTCAATAATAATATCGCTGCTTGCAATAATATATTCTTTTTGAGAGTCACGCTGCAAAAAAAAATAAAACAGGTTTATCTGGAATCACGAAATGGAATTGACTTTCCGTTTTTAGGCACTTACTAATAAGTAACTCTTTCCACAAAATAAAAGTTTGGGTTTTTTTTATTTTTAATCGAGTCACAATTGAATAAATGTATGTAGTACATTTAGTTCTTTGAGATTTTTTTTCTCTAGTATTTTAGTAATTAAAATACCTCTTAAATTGAGATTACCTTTTTTTCGTGACGTTTTACTGTATTATCCGTTATTCAGTGACAACTTCAAGAAAAAAAAATCCTTTCCTTGAATTTTAGTTTTAGCTGTGGTATTTCCTTTTAGTACCGACGTCAACCAAAACATTAATTAAAAAGTCCTTTAGTTGTCGTTTTGTTTACGGAGAACAGTAATTAGAATCCACTGGTGAACTTTTTTCGTAGGTTACTTCCTTGCTTTTCGTAATACGGGTCTGACCTGTCGTTTTTGCGACAGAACAAAGTTCGCTTTTTGTTTGCAAGTTGGTCCTTTAGTAAGATTTGTCGTGTAGCGACAAAACAAAAATTCACTTTTACATTCGTTTGCAAGTCGGATTTCCAGAACACGGCGTAAATTGTCGCTTTTGCCACGTTAGAGTTTTTTTTCACTTGAGTTGAAACTTCTCTTTAGCGTAAAATCCGTTTGCTCGTCAACACTTTGCATTCCTTAAAAAATGGTCAACCTTTGCGTTGTACTTTTTTTTTAAATAGTTCTTCGTCAAACTGTGATATTTGACGCTTCATATCTCGTCGCCAACTGTTGTGATTGCAAGGATGAACAATCATTAGAAAGGAAATACAATGAAGACGCAAACAACAAGATAACGCAATTATAAGTGTATTAAAGAAAAGGAATATTTACAATATGTACAAATGACGGTGTCGAGTCAGAGAGTCTTGGTGGGAGGACATGTACGCTCTTCGCCGTCACTTGTGGTGGCATTTGAGTAAGACACACCAAGGCCAACCTAGGCTTGCCATTTATAGTGTTATGTTATTCTCATATGCAAATAAGTGGTTGCCACCACAACATATATATATGCTCTAAAAATGCATATTTATTTTATAGTGTTTTAATATATGAGTCAATTTTTTTAGAATTAATATTATTGACTGTATGCATGAAAAGTGTGCGCATAATTTGTCAAACCGTATATATATATATATATATATATATATATATATATATATTATATTCAGAGGTAGGAATGTTAAAAAAAAGAACGAATAAAATTGCTCGATACTTAATAGCGCGAGATATTTTTGAATTCATTAAAGAATATTTAATGTTAGCATTGTCAGACGCCAAAAGTCAAATTGAGCTTATTTATTTTTGAGCATGTAGGTGGCATTGTTCCCCTATATAATTAAATCATATAAATAGTCATTGCTCTACGCTTCAACATGTGTACTGTCATTTGGTTTATATACCAGTTTTCCTTGATTGGCTATATAAATGTGGAATTACATGTTCACAATTTTAATAATGGTCTGTTTTCAGTCTTTAAAATCTATAAGACGATACTTTATATTATTTAATTTTAATGCCGTACCAATGCAACTTTTCTTTTAGAATTTATACTTGCTATACTTTTTATAACTTATCTCTCTCTTTCTCTCTCTCTCCATCCCCTCTCTCTCTCTCTCTCTCTCTATATATATATATATATATATATATATATATATATATATATATATATACTAGCAGAAGTACCTGTCTTTGACTGGGTTCAAAAGGAGTCTACAGAAAATTGACTGTGATTGATGAAATTATGATAGCTTATGAAAAGGAGGGGGTTGTAAAGAGATAGGTTTTGATATTCAAGTTACTTTTATGGTAGAAAAGTTCATTGGTTTGTATTTTTAAGTAGTTTGTAAATTTATTTTTTTTTTAATTCACGAATATGTTTTAAAAATATCAAAATGGCACCGCCTTTGAAATGGAGAGTCCCGTTTTTAATTTTAAGGAGGGGCACCTGAGCATTCTGTGTTAACAATTTAAGAGAGGTACGTCAACGTAAGGAATATGTATAAACATATTTTAATGTTTTTCGTTATTTTGTGCTTGAGGAATATTCGATTATGCCATGTGTAGTTTATATAAAAATTCATTAAAGTAGTTATCGCCTCAAATTTCGTTTTAATTTCTGTTCGCTGAAAGGATTTCAAGTAAACAGCATTAAAAATTATTTCAAAACTAAAAATAAACATGAACTGAACTTTTATTTACTATGGTAACATTTATTTCTTGTATATTTATTTTTTCGGGAAGTCTTTTGTTGGCTTTTCTGCTAAACACTCTTACAAAATAATATCGACGAAATATCAAAAACAAAGAATCAAAACCCGTTTTATAAATAATTAAGCCTTACTTACATTAATAACATAACCCGAAACAGCAAAATGGGATATTAAAAGGTAAACACGTAATTACTTTAGTTTTTTAAAGCAAAGAATCGATAAAAATATGAATAAGAGGAAAATGTCGCCCTTTTCAAGCAGAACAGCTTCGTTTCAGTTTTACAGTATTGAACGGTGTAGTATTGCGCCGTCAGATTCAGGTTTTTACTGTGGTAATGTAAAAAAGAGTTGTAATCTACTGAATTCCTTTTAGTACACTGACAAAAAAACCTTAAACAGATATATAAATAAAAATAAAAATGTTATGTAAATGTTTAAAAAAAAAAACACGTAATCACGTGAGCAGGATTTGTCCTTCTTTTGACAAGATAACAAGTAACGTTTTTATTTTTTATTATTTATCTATTCATCTATTTTCCAAATAGCGCCACGCGAAAGAGGAGGAGGAAAAACAGAATTATTCAAAATTTGTGTCGAGAATTGCCTTAAGTTCCGACTTTTTTTTTTTGGCTTTCACTTTAATAAGAACGTGAATTTATGAGGTGAATTTATTCGACACAGTATAATTCAACTCAAGAAATAAATAAAAGCTAAAGTGAATAAAGATTAAAGTTAAGGTGTTATTGTGGACCCTCACCCCTTTTAAAACAAACTTGTTAAACTTTCTGACGTATTTACATTCTATGGAGGTCAGGTTCGAACGAACACCCAATAATTTTGTTAAAGTTTGTGCCATATTTCCATGGAGTACAGGCGCGAACGCAGACCCCACAATTTTATTATACCTCCCTATTAAAGTGGAAACATATTGATCAAAGTATGCTTGTATACATCTATATCAAAAACCCTTGTAAACGTTTTTTTTTGTCATTTTTAATTTAATATTTTTGAGGACAGGCGCGAACGCAGACCCCACCGTTTTTGTAAACCACCATTCTTCCAGATCAAACATACCCATTCCTGATCCTCGATACATCTTCTATTATTATATGCAATAAGTTTTGTAAAATAGTAAACCAGGCGCCTATTCGTGACCAGACACACACACAGACGGTCAGCTATATATTATAGATATAGACAATTATAAAACTAGAATGACCTTGTAACGATGTATGTAACCAACTTTCCGGTTTACGTCATCCGTTGCGCATGCGCGCATGACCTGCGCACTGAAATATTTACGTTATTATTTCGCAATTATTATTTAACATGAGAAGACTGGGGTTTAAAATAGCTTAAACGTTATGCAGAAATGAACGATGTAAAAAAGGCAAATATATAAAAAATTGAATTTAACTATAATAAGTATTATGGCATCTGTTCAGTGCAAAATTACCTATAAGTATGGCCAACAACTTATAATTCAGTAACTGTAAATTTTGATTTTCAAAAATAATCAATTATAATAACCCTCATAGAAATCTATCTATATTCTTTTTTTCATTTTAACGTACTTTCATAGAATATTTTCTGTTATGTCCAAAAAAACACTATTTTCTCAACGTCACAACATGAATTCAATAGTTAATATAATATACTGGCCAACGGGTCACGTGTAGTCTAGTATATATATATATATATATATATATATATATATATATATATATATATATATATATATATATATATATATATAAAGGACAACATTTGTATTTTTGAATGTCTCCCAAAACTATTTCTAGCGACATCAGACCGGATTGAAACCGGTACCGTCTGAAAGAAGGATGTCTCTGCCGAATAATTTGAGAATTAGAAAAAGCCCTTACCCTAGCCCTAACCCTAACCCTAACCCTATAGAAATAGACGTTTGCAGTAGGGAGGGTAGCAAAAAATGGTACCTTCATAATTATTTAGACAACCACGCATGAGTGTATCGTGTTCTTTTATAAATTGATTGAAATTGAAAAAAAATACGTTCCTTCGATGACTTCATCGTTAAGCAGTTGGTATCGTGGTCGCGGCGTTAGCTTCATGTTTTCACGTTCGCGCTCAGAAACGTTTTTTTTTCTGTTTTGTTTTTTCGATTTTTTTAGAAATGTTTTAACATTTATACATGATTGTTTATGCAATTTATTTCGTTCGCTACTTCTTTATTTTCCCTTATATTATTTTTTCGCGGCCACGTAATGGACTGTTTTTTCCCCGATTTAAAACGTTTTAACACTTAAGCAGGGTTACTTATGTGGGTTTTTTTTTCGTTCGTTTTGTCCTCTTTTAATTTTCCATCGGATAGACAATCTCTGTTTTACACCCGGCCCTTGCTCAATATTCTTATTACACCACCACTCGACAGGCGGACAACGCCCGGTGCCCCCGGTAGTATTGAATAAAGCGAAGTTTCACAATCAAATTTTTCTCTTTCAAATATATATATATTTTTTGGGAATCTAATTATGAATAAATCTCTTTTCAAAAACCCAAAAAAATGAAGAATGAACAGTCGAAATCACACACAATCCTTAGAACTTTTTCCTGTCACAATTCGAATTTAGATTCCGAACCGTTAAAGAAATGACGGCGGCTGGGCCCAAAACCTGTTAAGTGTCGATACATTATGTTGAACAAAGATGGCGGCCAAAACCAGTGCAGTCCCAATATTGAGTGTAAAGTAATTGCCAGTAACAAAGATGGCGGCCAAGAATCAAATGCAGCTCGTGACATAGCCAACGGCGAACTGATTGAATCCAAAATTTGCTAATTTTTGTAGTAACTTTGGAAGATTTTCATTGGTTGATTACCACAATATACGGCATAATCACGTTGACACACTGGTTCCCGCCAGATCGCCGAAGTTAAGCAACGTTGAGCTTTGTCATTACAAAAATGGGTGACACATTTGGGAAATCTAGGTTGTATGTAGAAGGACGTCGAAACCTCCTTGCAAAAAGTTGCAAAAATCTAACGTCTACATCTTCCCTAACGGGGATATACATGCGACTGGGGACTGCTTGTGAATTTCATACTACCATGAAACTTCCACCTTCGGAGGAAGCCGGTTAAACCCTGAGTAGGGTTAGTGCTGACTGCACACAACCGGAGAGTATAAAATCGATTATCAAAATCATCGGTGTCAAACCCCCATTAGGAGTTTAAAACATTTCACATTTTTTAATGCTGTTTTGTATAAGGTCCGATTCTTTATCAACAATGGGTGATAAAATAGCTCGGGATCAGGTGCGGGCCACGTGCAGGCCATGTGCAGGTCTCTTGCTGCATAATTTACATGCCTGTCTAAAGTCATACATTATGCTGATTGTTTAAATGTGATACGGTAATATATCTATTGGATGCAAAGTCTTCTTTTCCTCTTTGTATCTCGAACCCCTCCTCCCGGAAAAATATTTTCGTGATTTTTTGGTTCAACAGGTTTTGACATCACTTAACTGCGTCTTTTTATATGCAATCGTCGCAGTGAAAAGATTGGCTATTATTGCCGAGCGTGTCTCCGTTGAATGTCAGACAAAGTGCTTTTACTGGAAGTCAATTGTGCGCACTTACGAAAAACAAAATTAAAATGAATCAATAAACGCCGGAATGTTGCGTACACTCTTCAACTGTCGTTTCTACAGTTCATTTTCTAGTTTCATTTCATTTGACTTCGTTAGATTTCATTTTGTTTCCCTTTTTTTTACTTCGTGTTTACTTTTATTTAATTATTACTTTAACGACATCCGAAGTTTGCGACTTGAAATGTTCAACCATTTCCGTAAGACACCGTGTATGCAATTCCCTGATTGGTTTGCTGCAGCTTAAAATGCAGAGTGCGTAAGAAATAAACGAGCTGTGAAAATACATTCGGTTCAGGTAATACAATTCAAGAGGTCACCACTCTTTCACATGGCAGGTGCGCGCGTTAAAACCCATATCTTGTGTTTGCTTTGCGTAGCTAAAGTAGATGTGCAGAGTTGAAACAAAAGGTTGAAATAGAAAATCCGACGTAAGGTTTGCCTGTGTAAGAAAACTGAAAAACTCCATTAGAATCTGTAGTTTGGAGGTTATTGTCAAAATAGCAGGTCATTAAAAAGAAGGCGGTATTAATATTACGATTACGATTGTATTTCTATTTATTTACTGATTATAAGTATTTATTTGCTTTCCCACAAAAGCAAAATGTGACACAAGGTCGTTTTTAAAGTCGGGTTTAAACAGCTCCCCGAAAAAAAGGAAAAATGAGCACTCTGGTTGGGTCCAAAAATAGTAGTTGTCCCAGTATAGAGGGTTTCACCTCCATTCACTGGGACAAATTACCGTAAGTGTAGCATCTGCAGAACAGATACTACACTGTGATCCCGGCCCGGAAAATCTTGTATAAGCTATTTCAAAAAATTAATCATCCCAGTATAGGGCTTTAACTGTGTTAAATAGTTTGTCATTCTGTAACGATGTATCTGCTTATCGCTTACGTATGTATAATCGTGTTTGTTGCGTTTCTGCGAAAATGCGTGCTGCTAAAAATATATATACACTCTAACCTTTTACGACCATTTAAGAATTTTACACACAGGCGGTTTCATAACAAAACTGCTTTTTCTTTGATTCTTATTTTCTTTGCAGTGGTCGTCAGATGTATCTAAAAAGGTGAAGGTGGGCCAGGCGGTTGAGGAATTAATGGCGTAACGCTCGCCGTCTCTCATTCTCTGTGTCCTTGCTTATCGATTCTTTTGCTTTTATTGAAAGTGACACAATGTTCAACGAACACATCTTTTCTACCGATCCAGATGTTGACAACAGGACCATTGCCAGTACCCTCAAAATGCATATCCGGACAGTTCAACGCAACAAATATCTAGCCACGGTTGTGGTGTGTAGTGCCGTTTCAAATGACACCTCACATCTTCTAAGTCGACTTGAGAATTAGCATCATAGTGTACCTGGATGTGCTAAGAGTATGGTGCTCCTCGGTGTCAGACAGGAATCGGAAACGGCCCACATCCAAAGAGACGCAGGGATTGCTTCAGGAGTGATACGACTTTGTAACTATTCTAAACTCTCAATGGTCCCCTGCTCTCCACAATATGAAGTAAAAAAAATCACCAATATTACCTCGCACAACTCCAAAGCCAACCTGATCGTCGTGTTTTCCTCGAGCTCATGCAGATGCGTGCAAAAATAGCATGCTTCCAGTTCAAGACCCGTATCGAGGCAGTTATGTAAGCTGAAAGCATCTCAATTGAATAGATGTCAGTTCTGCTACATAATCAAGTTACCTGAAATGATTTTTTCAATATATATATATATATATATATATATATTTATTTATTTATTTATTTATTTATTTATTTATTTAAAAAGATGTAGTGTAGTTTCTTTAAGGCGCCAAAATTTATCGTTCCAAATGTTTCCTGGGGAGATTATTTTTTCTACGCTCCCCAATTGAATGGAGGAAGCTTCATCGTTGCTATAGTTTTTTTTATACATACGCTGTTTCAAAGTTTTATAATATTAGCCAAATCTTCATAATTCAAGTAATCCTCCGGAAATTTAGCCGAGCGATCAGAAAAGCCAAGTACGTCCAAGGATGGAATACTGTTGCCATATCTGGGCAGGAACTGCGACAAATAGCCTATCCTTCCTTGACAGAGTACAAAATAGACTTCGTGGCTTAGTTGGGGGATGCCCTTTTCTCTACCCTGCAACCTCTCTCCCACAGAAGAGACGTTGCGAGCCTATTCTTGTTTTATCGTTATTTCCATTGCAGGTGCTCGTCTGAACTCCAATCTCTGGTCCCCCTCGCCAATCTTTCACGAAAAACAGCCGTCTAGCTGAATCCACTGTGAAAAATTTCCCCCACTTTATATATATGCCTAAATCAAAACGCGGATTCCATGAACAAAGCTTCTTTCTTAGAACTGCACGCCTGTGGAACTCTGTTCCGTCTGCCTTCTTCCCACCGGACTACAACATTGATGTCTTCAAGTCCAACGTTAACAAATTCCTAAAGAACCGCGCCCTTAAGTAAACACTTTATCAAATCTCCACACTAGCGTAATGTACTTGCAATACTCCTTATCCCTGAGTGGCTTCCGGGCCTCGATAAGTGGTGATCACTGTGTAAAAAAAAAAGATAGACTATACACTCTTAAACCTGATCCTCGTTTAATTTTTTAGAAAAGTATTTATTTTCATACGCTTCTATTTTTCGAAGATGCAGTAAGAAACCTAAGTAACCGACGGACATATAAAGTAATTCTTACTTTATTTTATTTTTTTTTACAACAGAAATCACCACTTATCAAGGTCCGGAGGCAATTTAAGGATAAGTGTTAATGGGTATACATTAGTCAATGTTTAGTGGGAATTTTGTAGATTGGATTGCAGTGAATTACATTGAAATTAAGTACTTTAAATTACAAAAGAAAAAAAGGAAACATTAAAAGTAATATGGTAAAGCTTAAATATGGAAAAGTAAAGGAAAAGATATTCTATTAAAAAATACAATAAAATTATAACTTTAAATATTGCAGCGTACAGATTTTATTAAATAATGATAAATTGAATTTAAAAAAAAAATCTTACTGCTGCAATATTTTAATTTATGAATTTATGATATTTTTTACTAGAATGTCTTGTCCTTTACTTTTCCATGTTTAAGCTTAACTATATTACTTTTCACGCTCGCATTTATATATTGTAATCCATGATTTTTCCAGGCGTCTAGTAAATTCACTTGCTCTTTTTTTATTTTAGTACTATTTTTTGTCCCCATAAACATAACATACACATGTGTATAAACAATGTACCGCATCCCGTCTACTTTCACTAAAATCCACCAATTATCCCATTCTTTCATTTGTTCTATTTCACTTGCTACTTCTTTATTCGCGAGAGCGGTGAATTGGCAGTAACAGTACTCGCTGAAGTGGAATGGTTGTTAGAGAAACCAGTCATACGTCGCTCACCTTCTTATGTTTTTACAATTTCGAACAGTACTAAATTCATCATAACTTTTGTTTTACTGAACGAAAAATGTTTTTGTTTTAATATAGCCGAGAAAGTCTATCATCTGTAATAATTGTGTGAAATTTGGTTGAAAATTGAGTGAACGGTGAAGCGTTAAAACAGTTCTAAATGACTAAAACTGACGTTTAACCATG
The DNA here is from genome assembly GCF_053919585.1 of Euprymna scolopes. Classification (NCBI taxonomy): domain Eukaryota; kingdom Metazoa; phylum Mollusca; class Cephalopoda; order Sepiida; family Sepiolidae; genus Euprymna; species Euprymna scolopes. The sequence goes on from NC_136508.1 coordinate 103,295,332, forward strand.
TATTAAAACAATACGGTGTTTAAATTTAACATTATAATTTCATTTAACTCGTATTAATGCTTTAAAAAATGAATATTTCATGATTATACGTGTGTCTTCAAAAAAGTTCCAGCCTTTTTACGTAATAGTGTTTTTTATTCACTTTTAACTCATAAAAAGGCAAAGTACCACTTTGAAGTAGGGGACGTACAATCGGGGACATAATTTGCAGGGGTATTATAACAGGAGATGAGCAGCAAGATATCTGTTCACATTACACTTGAACTTCTGCATGTCAGTACAGTTGGGAAAGCAGAATCCTGGAAAGGAGTTCCAAAGTCTATCAGTTCTGGGGAAGAAACAACTTGGGTAGAAGACCTTCTTACACGTGGGGATCTCTACTGTAAAGGGGTGGGATTTAGCTGCTTCTCAGGTTTGTCAGATGTATTCACCTCGAGAGAGTAAAGTGCTTATAGTTCCTCAGAGTATTCAACATTAAAGTACTTGTAGAACAGGCAGAGGGATGCAACATTTCGTCGATGGGACAGAGGCTGAAGCTTAGATGACAGTTCAGGACCTACCAGGTAGACAACTATCTTTTGAACCCTGTCCAGGAGTGAGAGAAAAGTAGCAAATGCACCAGCCCAAATGTGAAAACATTACTCCATACATGGGGGAGGGGTCGGCTAACAGAGGTACAGGATACTTGCAGGCTATTATTAGTGTAAATTAAAATTATTATTTATTTAAAATATTGCAGTTTTCTGCAACATTAAGTAAGATATTTAACAAACAAACAATAAAATAATATTTTTAATTTACACTAATAATAATAAGAATAATAATAATAATAATAATAATAATAATAATAAGAAGAAGAAGAAGAAGAAGAAGAAGAAGAAGAAGACGAAGGAGAAGAAGAAGAAGACGAAAAAGTCAAGGAGGATGGAAAGATCAAGCAGAGAGCACTAACCAGAACTTTGCTGGACAAGTGCAAAAAGAACTGTTACCCTGCCGAAAATTAGTTCCACTATGAGCGTCAGAACACCAGAGTCGATTGGCCAAATAAAGAATTATATGGATAAGGACTGACGTGTGTCTACAGAAACAATAAGTGAACATTTTGATGTCAGTGTGGGAATCTTGCAGGAAACTGCAATATTTTTATAATCTATATGGAATAACATTAAAGATATTATGCATGTGTGTGCGTGTGTGCATGTGTATAAATAGATGAAACCCCACCCAAATAAATGCAATACATAATTAAATAGAATTAACATACTAAATTCTCTTGCATACATTTAGCCAATTTTTTTTTTTATTATTATCTCTAAATGTGTAGTTTGGATGGGCACATCTTTACATTTTCTGTTCGTTGCAGTATAGATTATCAAAAAGTTTCTTTCGCAGAGTCGAGGCGTCAAAGAAATATTTAATGTCCAGCGGGCGTAACTCTATACCAAGCGATCGGAAAGTTCGCATTCATTGGAATGGAAATTAGAGAGGCCGAACCAAAGATTATTTCCAATGAAGAAAGTTTCGCTTCACAGGCATCGATTACCGTCTGTCTGGTACATTTACATCGTATCCAGGCATTTATCTATGATTTCTATATATTCTAAATATAAATACCATGAAAAAAAAATTCAGCATCGCAGCATTTTCCCATGAAAATCTGATAGATACGTCAGCTTTTACACTTAATTCACCAGGATATTATATGTGTGCATATATATATATATATATATATATATATATATATATATATGTGTGGGTGTGTGTGTGTTTATATATATACATGTATATATATACACACAGACATATATATATACATATGTGTATATATATACATATATATGCACACATACACACACACGCACACACACACACACACACACACACACACATATATATATATATATATATATATATATATATATATATATTCTGGCAATGTATATGTGAGATGACATTATATGTAAAACGAATCTTATTTTCTTGTTTCTCATCTAACTTTCTTATTTACTTCTAGGCCTCTGACGTTTTTTTTCGGTCATCACCTACGCTTTAATATTTAATATTTAAATAAATGCTGATTTCGCATTTTTTTTAACTAGCAAGGTCCGTGGATATGCCACGGCGTGGGAAATATATATTTAATCAAGAAATACGTTTTTATAAAACTGATTTTTTTTTCTGAATCGCGCAAAAATTAGTTTGTTTGTTTTTTTTGACAAAAAATCCAATAACAGCAAGTATGGGAGTAGTAACATTTCTATGAAAAAAGTATACATTTTGTGTTAAATACAGAATAGAGAGAAATACATAAGTATTGATAGATACTCAGGGAGTTATACTGTTCTGCATAGTTCAATACAAAAAAAAAAGAACATATTTTTAGAAACGATCTTTCATCTAATCCTTCAGTCTATCATCTCTTTGCCGACAACGGTCCTTATTTTGCCCCTTTTCTTTCGAATGTTCCCCTTGTGCATAAGACATTGCTGACTGCTTTCATCGGTTAAGCACTGCTGCATGAAGAGATTAATACTGGGTTGTTTTCTCAGGAATTTCCAACAATAATTACTTAGTACTATAACTATATTGGAAAACGAGGCTACATCAAAAGGGGATCGCTCTCATATTCTTAAATAGCGTTGCTAGATTAGCCTTCTTTAAGCCATTTATTTCTAATTTGAATTTTAAGTAAATGTTCAGCTTTTAAAAATTGTATTTGACTTTTTTTTCAAATCACAAGCATACGTAAATAACAAAGGATTGAACGAGTGGATCATTATATGGATAATCATAACTCTATTGATGATTGTAGTGTATCTCATATATAGCAATGATATCATAATGATTATAGTGTATCTAATATATAGCAATGATATCATAATGATTATAGTGTATCTAATATATAGCAATGATATCATAATGATTATAGTGTATCTAATATATAGCAATGATATCATAATGATTATAGTGTATCTAATATATAGCAATGATATCATAATGACTCTAGTGTATCTAATATATAGTTATAATATCAAAATAATAATAGTGTATCTAATATATAGCAATGATGTCATAATGATTATAGTGTATCTAATATATAGCTATGACATCCAGATGATAATAGTGTACCTAATATTTAGCTATGATATCAAAATGATTATAGTGTATCTAATATATAGCAATGATATCAAAATGATTATAGCGTATCTAATATATAGCAATGATATCAAAATGATTATAGTGTATCTAATATATAACTATAATATCCAAATGATTATAGTGTGTCTAATATATAGGTATAATATCAAAACGATTATATCGTATCTAATATATAGCTATGATATCATAATGATTATAGTGTATCAAATATATAGTTATAATATTAAAATGATTATAGTGTATCTAATATATATATATATATATATATTTTTTTACATTTTCACCCCAAACAAGGCAACTTGCCACTTTGGTGTAGGGGGCTACTATCAGGGGCAACAACTACTGGGGTACTATGTAGGGATTTGGGCAGCAAGGTGTCGGTTCACGTTACAATTGAACTTCTGCACGTCAGTACTGTTGGGGAAGCAGGGACCTGGAATGGAATTCCAGAGTCTAGCGGTTCTGGGGAAGAAACTATTGGAGTAAAAAGATCTGTTACATCTAGGGATCTCTACTGTGTGGGGGTGGGATTTAGCAGCCTGTCGGGTTTGTCGAGGGTGCTCACGTCGTGGGGGCACAAGTGATTGCAGTTCGTCAGAGCATTCACCACTAAAATACTTGTAGAAAAGGCAGAGGGATGCAACGTTTCGTCGATGGGACAGAGGCTGAAGCTTAGATGCCAGTTCAGGGCGTATCAGGTTTGCGACTCTCTTTCGAACCTTGTCAAGGAGCGAGAGACTAGTAGCAGATGCACCAGCCCAGATGTGGCAGCAATACTCCATACATGGGCGAATGGTGGCCTTATAGAAGTACAGGATACTTTCGGGTGTTAGTAGTTTTCTAGCACGGTAGAGAGAGCCCACATTTCTTGCAGCGTCCCTGGCAATGCCTTCAATGTAATTGTTCCAACTCATGTTTCCTGTGAACGTTAGGCCAAGGAGTTTGAAAGATGGACTCTCAGATAAAGAGTCGTCGGCCATTGCTATGGGTGGTAGAGAGGGTTTCTTGTAATTATTGAATGAAACTAGTTTAGTCTTGGCAGCATTGAACGCGAGCAACCACTTTTGTCCCCATTCCACTACAGATTGGAGGTCTTCCTCTAGTGTTTCTGCCATTTCTTTAGAAATGTGTTCATTCGTCTTCCTGTCGTGCCTGCCATATAGCAATGATAGCAAAATCATTATAATATATCTAATATATAGCAATGATATCCAAATGATTAGAGTGTATCTAATATATAGTTATAATATCAAAATGATTATAGTGTGTCTAATATATAACTATGATATCATAATCATTATAGTGTATCTAATATATAGCTATGATATCAAAATGAGTATAGTGTATCTAATATATAACAATGATATCAAAATAATTATAGTGTATCTAATATATAACAATGATATCACAATGATTATAGCGTATCTAATATATAACAATAATATCAACATGATTATAATGTATCTAATATATAGTTATAATATCAAAATGATTATATTATATCTAATATATAGCTATGATATCATAATGATTATAGTGTATCTACTATATAGTTATAATATCAAAATGATTATATTGTATCTTATATATAGCTATGATATCAAAATGATTATAGTGTATCTAATATATAGCAATGATATCCAAATGATTATAGTGTATCTAATATATAGTTATAATATCAAAATGATTATATTGTATCTAATATATAGCTATGATATCATTATGATTATAGTTTATCTAATATATAGTAAAAATATCAAAATCATTATATTGTCTAATATATATATGTATGATATCAAAATGATTATAGTGTATCTAATATATAGGTATGATATCAAAATGATTACAGTGTATCTAATATATAGCAATGATATCAAAATGATTATAGTGTATCATTTATATATGGCTATGATATCAAAATTATCATGATTACAGTGTATCTAATATATAGCTGTGATATCAAAATTATCCTGATTATAGTGTATCTAATATATAGTTATAATATCAAAATTATCATTGTTATAGTGTATCTAATATATAGCTATGATATCCAAATTATCATGATTATATTGTATTTAATATATAGCTATGATATCAAAATTATCATGATTATTGTGTATCCAATATATTGTTATGCTATCAGAAAGTAAATAAAAGTATACGACTCTGGTGTCATAAAAAAGAATCGAAATAAAAACAGAATTCGCCCGCTTTCCTCATTTTTAGGTGGCAATATGGCGTTTACCGGTCAGAAAATAAGCTTTAATATATTATATAAATATATGCATATATTGTATGTATTTGTATAGTCATAACTCCTGATTTGTATCGAATATAATGTTATGATCTAACAAGGCAAATAAAAGAATGCTATTCGGTTTAATATGGTATATAATATATGGCTATGCCGTATGTATTATGATAGTCATAAATCTATTGATTATTCTAGTGGCTCATATATATATATGGTCTTAGTAGGTAGAAGAAAGAGGTAATCTGGTGTTATTTGATTAAATCTAAATTTCAACATATAACTCGTAAAAGTTCCTTATTATCTAGCAGACCGTCTGGCGGTTACCCGTCATAATATACGCTTTAATATTTTATTTAAATATATACCTATGTCATATATGTACAATGATAGTAATAACTCTATTGATTATTAAAGTGTATCCCGAATATAGTAATGATTGCAAATGGTTGTGTCATAAGACTGAATCGAAATCACAACACATAGCTCTCTAATCTGATTTATTATTACCTGTGCAATGTTCTTACGTATAAAAAAAAACAACCGTAAAAATAATGTTCTAATGATAAATGTATATTTGTGCGTGGGAATAATAGAATGTAAAGTCGATTTATGCCTGCGAATTTCTATTTTAAAAAAATAATTTTGCCCCCTTATCACCTTTTTACCGGATAAAAGCAACACTGAACTGTTACACAGGAACAAGTACTTTTATATAGTTTAAAGTTTTTAGTAAACAAAGTAATGCAGGAACTTGATAACGATCGTTTAATGAGGCTTACAAACAACGTGATATATATATATATATATATATATATATATATATATATATATATATATATATATATATATATATACAGTGATGATCGTATTTATTGGCACGGTATAATAAAAGTTAAATTTTGTCTAATAAATTCTAAAAAAAGGATTAAATTAAAGAAAATAACAAAGTATATTATGTATTTTTAACTGGCCTTTCCGATGCAGCAATCGGATTTTAGAAAAAATAAATAACAAAGGAACAACAAACATAATTGCAAAAAACCCTTGTTCAAAATTATTGGCACGATTTATTTAATTATCAATTGTATAGCCTTTGGCCTTGATTACCTTCCTCAGTCGCTTTTCATGGTTTACAACCAAGTTGTTGCACTCTTCAGTAGTAATTTTAGCCCACTCTTCCTGACAATAATCCTCCAATTGAATAAGATTCTTAGGCTTCCTTTGCATTACCCTCAATTTTAATGTTCTCCATAAATTTTCAATTGGATTAAGGTCTGGGCTTTATGATGGCCACTCCAAAACATTAATATGATTGTCCTCAAGCCATTTCTTAGTCAGTTTAGCCGAATGCTTTGGGTCATTATCTTGCATGAACCACCAACGACGACCAAGTGAGAGCTCTTTAGCAGAGTCTTTCAGGTTTTCATCCAATATTTTAACATAATCTTCCTTTTTTATGCTACCTGTGACCTTAACAAGTCGCCCTGGTCCAGAGGCAGAAAAGGATCCCCAAAACATCAAACCGCCTCCACCGTGTTTTACTGTGGGTATGGTGTTCTTAGGCAGGAAAGCTTCGCCAGATTTTCTGTAAATATAAGACACTTTATTATGGCCAAATAACTCTATTTTCGTTTCGTCAGTCCATAGAACACGTTTCCAGAATGCAACATCTTTATCAATATGACGTTTTGCAAAGGCTAGCCTTGCTTTCAGGTGCATAGGCTTCAATAAGGGAGTCTTTCTCGGATGACATGCTTTTAAACCAGCTCTCTTCAAAACTCTACAAACTCTATGTCGAGATACATTCACTCCAGAGGTGCTCTGTTCATCAACAATCTCCCCAACAGAGATCCTTGGGTTTTGTTTTATTGTCGAACAATTTTCCGTTCATCTCTTGGGGAAAGAATCCTTTTTCTCCCTCTACCCTCTAAACTCATAACGTGGCCTTGCGATTTGAACTTGTTTATTATGGCTCTAACAGTGGATTTGGGAAGGTTTAGCTTCTTTGAAATCTTATCATAGCCCTCCCCATTGGTATGGCATGCTACAACAAGCTTCCTGACGTCTTCGCTGTGTTCCTTAGTTTTAACCATGGCGATTGAAAATTATAATTTAGTCACTTATAATAGTTTAAATAAATCGTTATCTAAAAATTATCTGAAAAAATATTCACTGAATTAGCGTTAAACAAGCATAATATGGCTATAAAAAAGTTCAGAAAGCACGTAAACCGGAAATTGATTGATATTATACTGATACTAAAAGAAAAACAAAGTCGTGCCAATAATTTTGAACAAGGGTTTTTTGCAATTATGTTTGTTGTTCCTTTGTTATTTATTTTTTCTAAAATCCGATTGCTGCGTCGGAAAGGCCAGTTAAAAATACATAATATACTTTGTTATTTTCTTTAATTTAATCCCCTTTTTAGAATTTATTAGACAAAATTTAACTTTTATTTTACCGTGCCAATAAATATGATCATCACTGTATATATATATATATATATATATATATATATATATATATATATATATATATATATATATATATATATATATATAGTCGAACTGATGAGTTATGATACAGCGAAAGATAATATATATTTCTTAAAATGTAGTAAAATTAGTTAATTGCTTGCCATGGGCATATTGTTAGTTAATTATGTCCTGTGTTTATTTGGGTGTGTTTATATATATATATATATATATATATATATATATATATATATATATATATATATATATATATATATATATATATATACATATATATATATACATATACATATATGCATATATATAAATATATATATATACATAGATATATACATATACATATATGCATATATATGTAAATATATATACGTGTATATACATATATATATATATACACGTATATATACACATATATATATAAATATATATATATATATGTATATATATAGTAATTTATAAAATATATATGGCGATTAAGCTACACTGAATATTCTGCGTTTCATCCAACTATAGGATTCGTCATGCGCGAATTTTGTGGTTGCTTCTTGTTTTTATATATGTTGAGGATTTCTAGTTAGCCAATCAGCTTTCTAGTATCTACCACGCCGCTTCCTATCAGCCAATGGGCACGCATTTTATCAAACAAAGGACCTACTTTAGAACTAGGTAAGTGGTGTTAGGTAGACGTTCTTCTTTTTATATATATATATATAAATATACCTATGTGTACACACATACATGCACATATATATACATATATATACATATACATATATGTATATATGTGCATTTATGTGTGTACACATAGGTATATTTATATATATATATATATATATATAAAAGGAGAACGTCTTTCTAAAACCACTTACCTAGTTCTAAAACAGATCCTTTGTTTGATAAAATGCGTGCCCATTGGCTGATAGAAAGGGGCGCAGTTGATACCAGAAAGCTGATTGGTTAACTAGAAATCCTCAACATATATAAAAACAAGAAGCAACCACAGAATTCGCGCATAAGTCTGACGAATCCTATAGTTGGATGAAACGCAGAATATTCAGTGTAGCTTAATCGCCATATATATTTTATAAATTACTAACTAGCTCTACCTAAGAATTGAGCACTTTTGAAGTAAATACTTAAAGTTTACGCATAAATCTATACTTTCGTATATTAAATTTATGTGAATAAATGAAGTAGTTCTATATATACATATATATATATACACACATACACACACACATATATATATATAGACTTTCTAAGCCGTTCACTTCTTATGAGTAAAAAGGAAATACTTGAGCTAAGAACAAAAACAAAACTTATAATATGAGTCAAATAGGGTAACCATTAAACCAGCGTGACACGTTTATAAAAAAAACTGTTTCCAAACCTTTTTTTTTTAACATACGGAATCTGTAATGTGGACTATTCACGCATGCACATTCGTGACTAGCCGGAAAAATTCGATGACACCCACGTTCCAATTTTTAAATTGAACCTCTTTAGCTGAACCTATGCCGGGATGAGAACAGATTAAATCTTTTTCACATGTCTGAATGACATGTATATAAAATTACAAGTCTGTAGATAAAACAAGGCTGATAGCCATTGTCGCGTGCTCTCGTGTAATGAATTAATACGTGAATGTATGATTTACATGACATTCTTAAAGATAAACTAAAATGACCACAAAATGGGCTGAAATGACTTAAATAAATAAAAATTAAATGACTTAAGAATGACTTTAATGAACTTAAGGATGAATTGAATGACCTTAAGAATGAAGTGAAATCCATCAAAAACAACTTGAATGATCTGCAGAATGACCTGAATGGCTTTGAGACTGACTGGTTGTAAAGTGGGTGATCATTTTACATTACAGTAATACAACATTAATTAACCTTTGATCTTAACCAAAAAGGTCCAGCACAAAAGTATTACGGACAAACCGACCGATCCACCGACGGATCGACGGAGTGACTTATAGAGTCGCTTGCACGCGACAAAAAATACATTGAATATTTAGGTTGAGAAATTACGCCACAAACATACTTACTTTTATTAATATATAGATAATGATTTTGCATATAAATTATTTCATATTTAATCGTATTCGTATATGTAAGCGTCCTGAACGAATGCCTAATAAATGGCCGTGTGTCTAATGATGATTCAGCATACATGCAAATAAAATATAAATCGTGTATGACAAATATTCTAATTTATTCTTAAGTATAGTATACTTGCTATAATGCTGTTGGTGTTCGTGTTTTAATAAAAGTAAGCTGTAATTCGGTTTCACTCTGTTAGTTATTTCTAGTGTTGAATTTCTCCATTATCAGTAATTCTTTAATCATTAGATGAACTAGGTCTCTTTTGCTGGCTAATATGTTCACGGCAATATCACGCTGACACATCGGTTCTCGCCAGATCACCGAAGTTAAGCAACGCCTAGTCTTCACAATTAATCACCCATGTCGTACTGACAAGGATCATTGTTGCTTAACTTCGACGATCTGGTGTGTCAACGTGATTGTGCCGTATGTTAATGTGAAGTAAGTTTAACATCTATTCGTAGTCAAACGTTATACTGATAAGACGACTATCAAAGTGTCTCCAGAATATATACTGCTGTAAATTTGTGTGTGGGGGGGTGTATGTGTGTATTGATATTCATATTAAAAACCTTTTTTTCCATTTATTTGAAGAGAAAATACACGTGTGTTATAACTGGTTCGTGGAACTGCATTCGCCTGCAAAAGATTTAGCTAATTCGCATATTATTTTAAAACATTCATTTTAATTAATTCCTTATTAGTTTTTTTTGCGGTGTTTATAGAAGATGATCATTTTTAGTCTATTACGTGTAAGTGCATTAATGCAGATATTCTGCATGCTTCATACTTTTTTTTTACATGGAGTTCACCACTTATCAAGGCCCAATGGCCACTCAGGGATAAGGGTTATTGTGTGTACAGTAATCAAAGGGATAGTGTAGCAATAGTATTAGAGAATTGGTAAGGTGTCATTACTTGGGGGGGCGGTTCATCAAGAATTTGTTTGTGTTGGACTAGAAGACATCCAGGTTGAAGTCGGGAGGGAAACAAGCAAGCCGAACAGAGTTCCACAGGTGTGCAGTTCTAAGAAAGAAGCTTTGTTCATGGTATCTACGTTTTGATTTTGGCACAGATAAGGAGTGGGGAAAATTATTGACGGTGGTTTCAGCTAGTCGGATGTTTTTTGAAAAAGATTGGCGAGGGAGGACCAGAGATTGGAGCTCAGACGATCACCTGCCATTGAAATAACGATAGAACAATGACAGGCTCGCTACGTCTCTTCTGTGGGAAAGAGGCTGCAGGGTAGAGAAAAAGGCAACCCCTACCAAGCCACGGAGTCTATTTTGTACTTGGTCAAGGCAAGATAGGTTGTTTTTAGTTTACAGTAAACACAAACCTACGAAACTCCTCACTCAGATTTTGGTTTACGGATATGAAACTTCATCTGTAAAGTATTCGAATCCAAGGAAAACTTTATATTTGCGTTGCAACTGCGTAAAATCAGTGCAACAGTGTAAAAATTTAAATAATTTGCTAGGTGAAGTTCGAACGATGGCATTACGAATATGCATGCATAACGTAGTAGCTATTGTTTCATGTTTTCATTTTTAACCTTGCAGCAAGTATGCCTTAAAAGCTCAAGCATTAGCGTCAAAGGAAAAACTAAATCTTAAGCTAAACGTTTTGGTTTCGATCCTTTGGGGTTTTGCTTGAGTCATTTTTTTTTTTACTTATTATTTAATTGTTATTTTAAAAGTTAAATATGACCGTTATCACAGCTTTTCTAATTGTAAAATTATTATTATTATTATTATTATTATTATTATTATTATTATTATTATTATTTTCAGTCGGCTCGGCATTTGAAATGATTAATTGAGAACTACGAGTGTATAGCACATATATGGTAAGTGAGATTTAAATTCTTTAATTTTGTGAATACAAAAATACATTGAGTTATACTCAAATTCCGCAACTCATTGTTTACAAAGCATTATCTTCAAACTGAAAGGAGTTTTTTTTAATGATTTTTCAAAATCTTACTTTAAACGAGCAAACGAACAGAAAGATGATAACCCCGTCTTATTTTACATCTGATTATTTTTTTTTAAAATACAATTTGAAAAAAAAAATGAAACAAAATATTGATAACCGTATTTTTTTACATCTTCTTATTTTAAAAAATACAATTTGAAAAAATAAAAAAAAACATTGATAACGTTATCTTTTTTTTACATCTGCTTCTTTTTGTAAAAAATACAATTAACAAAAAAATTAAAAAAGATTGATACCCCAATCATTTTTTTTGTACTTCTGATTATTTAAAAAATAAATACAATTTAAAACCTGATGAGGTTGTGTTGAGCTCAGTACGAAATACAAATGTCTGCGTCCATGTTTACAATATTTATAGAAATCAAAGGTAACTCTAGTTGTTTCCTGCCCAGGGGAGATCACTCTGATTGCTTTCTATTGTCAGGGACAGATAATTATTATACCTATATGTGCCCCCCTTATACCTATAAGATGAACTGCTATGGTCATCTTTACGCGCAGTAAAAAAAAATCGTGTGACTTTCCGCAAATCTGTTGTAGTAAATTCCTTCAAATTCTAGTCTTCCGACATGCAGAACTGACTGGGTGTGCATATTTTCCCATGATATCATCAACTTCCATTTCTTCTGCGTATTCATTAGGCGATTAAATGTTATATAACCGTTCAACATCCATTGATTCCCCAGGAAGTAGTTCCTATGGAGTGCAGAGTTTATAGACGGGTTGGAACTGCTAATTGTGGCGTAATGTGGGTCATCCGCAATTTGTTATATTTTACGCAGAATCCAACAGTTTTGCAATTTTGCTCTATTGCTCCCATTTGCTCGCACTTGGAACTATCGGTTCCCATGTTTCTCTACGATCATGTTGCTTTGAGCGTAATAGGCCGATGAAGTACGATTCAATACACCCCAATTCCTCAAAAAGGTGTCGAACGCACGCTGTTACATACGTTTAAGCTCTTCCGGCCGTTAACATAGTAAGAGTTAGGGTAAGGGTTAGGGGAAGGAGTATAGTGTTAGGGTTACGGGTATAGGGTTAGTGGTCTACTGTTAGTTTTGGGGTGTATGGTAAGGGTTAGGATTACGGTTGGGGTATAGTGTTAGGAGTATAGGGTTAGGGGAAGGGTTAGGGGTTAAGGGTTTGGGTTAGGGGTATAGAGTTAGGATTAGGGTTAGGGCGATATAAGTCTGCATACACCATGATGTTCTACCTTGTATATAGACGACTGGTGGAATGGATATTCCGGATCAGTTGGGAAGGTTAAGGATTCCCTGGGCAGATATGATGCGATTGCGTTTCAAGTGTGGTACTGTGATCTCACTTGCTTGATGTGCAGAGTGAAAGGCATTTTAATAACTTCGCGTGAATTTCTTGAGGTATAAGGAGTTCGTCTCTTTTAACGATAACACATTCCATGTAGTATAACTCTTCACACATAAGCCAGAAGACTCGAGCCATGGGCGCGATATCCTTGCCTTACTGAAAGAAGCCATTTTGAATTAGACCGCTCAAGGTCCTGCATTCTTCATCTGTGGCTGCCGCAGCCACAATTCTTTCTCGTGTAATAGCTTTCAATTTAGAGTTATTTTCATATATGAAAGCGGCTTTAACTTCAGTGTCAATTGCTTAGTCCATGGCTTTTTGGTGGGGTACCTGCTGAATATCCAGATGCACAATCAGGGGCATAATTGTGTTTTATAGAGGGATATTTTGTCTGGAAATTGTATATCAGTGTCTTTCCCTTGAAATTTAAAAAACGGCTTTTTGTATAATTTGCATAGTTTTGTTTGGATACATCTTCATTAGCGGTAAGTGATCCCCTGGGATCAACAAGTTTTGGCATTATAATTCTCTTTATGCACGATTCTAGACCATAGATCAGGGCTAAAGTTTTTTCGATACATATCGTGATTCCGCGTCACTGGTAAAACGGGAATAAGCCAAAATGAGCTTCCATTACCATTGACACAACTCGTGTTCAATTCGTCCTAACATCGGCAAGGTTTCTGAAATAGGAAATACGATATCCCTGCCATACTATAATCTGTCGCAACCCTATTACTTTGTTGTTAATTTCCTAATCCTTTTCACTATCACTCGCTTCGATTCTTGGAATATGCGCTCCAATGCTTCGTCCCAATAGAACTTCCTGTTCTTTGCACTTAACTAACTCCTGGAAGGGAGCCATAACTTCTCCTTGCGAGAAGGCATACTACCTCAGGTTCACAACACTAAACCACGATCTAACCCCAGTAATATTTGTCGAGGTAGGGAAGTTAAGAATCGCTTGTGCCTTTCTGATTGTGGGTTCATTCCTGTTCATAGTGACTAGAAACCTTGCAAATTCTACTTCAATTTCCGAAAAGTGAAACTTGTCTGGATTAAATATAATCACTTTTTTCTTTCACCACTTATCAAGGCCCGGAGGCCACTCAGGGATAAGGGTTAATGAGAGAGTATTGTAAATCATTAGTATTGGAGATTTGATAGAGTGTCTTACTAAAGAGGGCAATTTGTCAGGAATTTATTCATGTTGGACTTAAAGACATCCAAGTTTTAGTCAGGTGGAAAACAGGCAAACGGAATAGAGTTCCACAGTCGCTCACTGCTCATGAAATCTACATTTGGATTTAGGCACAGATAAAGAGTGGGGGGAATTATTGACAGAAGTGCCAGCCAGACGGGGAGGGGTTCTCGTGAAAGATTGGCGAGGGGGGGACGAGAGATTGGAGCTCAGCCGAGCACTTGCCACAAAAATAACGATAAAACAAAGACAGACTCGCAGTGTCTCTTCTGTGGGAGAGAGGTTGCAGGTAAGAGAAAAGGGCATTCCTCACTAAGCTACGAAGTCTATTTTGTACTCTGTCAAGGCAGGATAGGCTGTTTTAGCAGCTCCTGCCCAGATGTGGTAGCAGGACTCCATCCTTGGACGTACTTACTTTTTATACAGATAGAGAATTTCATCAGTACTGATATATCTTCTGAAGCGGTAGAAGGATCCTACCATTTTCCCAGCGTCCTTGGCAACAGACCTGATGTACTTGTTCCATTACAGATCAGGAATAAAGGTCAAACCCTTGTCAAAACATGGAACCTCCCCAATAAGAGAGCCATCCATTTCAATTGATGCCAGATGGGGATCAGAGCGTTGATGATGTAAAGATAAAAGCTTGTGTTTTGGATGCATTACAAGTAACTAGCCACCTTTTCTCCCACTGTACCACACGCTCAAAGTCAGGAGAGAGAGAATTAGAGAGAACTATTTCATTTACGGCCTTTGATGAGTTGCCATAGATGGTCGTGCCATCAGCGTAGATGTCAACGAATGATTTAAGTATGTGTTTTGGGAGATCATTGATGTAGATCAAAAAAAGAGTTGAACCCAGGATGGACCCCTAGGAACTCCAGCATTAATATTCTGGGCCTCTAATTTCTGCTCATCATCCACTACTCTTATTAAACTATCGGAGAGAAATAATTTAATGATTGAGAAAACATTTCCAGTGATACCGTAGCTAAAAATCTTGTGAAGTAGGCCCTTATGTCATACTGTATCGAAGACCTTCGCTATGTCAAGAGCAATTGTCCTGGAAAGGAAGCTTTTGTCAAGGGGTTCACTAATCATATGAGATATAACCGTTTGCACAGCTGATGTGGATTTTCCGGAGCGGAAACCATAGTGCATGTCACTAAGAAGGTTGTTTCTGCTGAGGTGGTTGACTACTTCTTTATTTAATATGGATTCCAACAACTTACTCATGACACACAGGAAACTTATTAGTCTGTACTGAGAGGCTGATGAATTTTACCTGAATTCTTAAATGCAGAGCATACTGATAAGGTTTTCCAGAATGTTGGAAAGCACTTCTCCTTAAGGCAACGCTTAAACAGTTTTGTAAGTATGAGGGTAAGTTCTGGTTGAAGCTTTGTGTGGGTGTGTGTATGTGTGTGTTTTTGTGGGAGAGTGTGTGTGTTGAATACTGGGGGTTCATATTAGGGACAATACATAACGGATATAACGATGATGAGGAAGAGACAGAGAGGGAGAGAGTTATATATATATATATATATATATATATAATATATATATAACAATAAAAGTTACAATAAGTTTACCAAGGTAAATAAAATGGTAAACTAACGAACTATTATAAATATTAAAGAGTTAATATTTACAAGTAAAGTGAACTCAGCCAGATGTAAAAGCTCAATAAAACCGAAAAGGAAATAGAGCTTATAATATGAACAAATGATTAATAAAACATGTTAAAAGACATCTTGAAAAAAGAGTTAAAAACGTATTTAATTTTAAAAAAAGGAAGCACATGGAAGGTGGATTGGTTTGATATCTACTTGTTTTAAACTAACTCACCGGAAAATACCGGAAAATACCGAAGCTCATGCAAGTTAAAAGAGGATCAATCGTACAACATGTTACACACTTGATAAATTAGCCCAATTATTTTTGCCTTGTGTCGCACTTTCTTCGATCACAAGGAGGTAATTACCAAGAGCGTTTAATTCCGAAACAGACTAGCATTTAAAACAATTTGTGATTGAAAACCAAATTTTAAAAAATAAGATCTTTCACGCGCCTGAAGTAATTATCGTGTCAAATTTTAGTTTTCTGAATCTGACGCGACATTCTTGCAAACAACTTAGTTACAAACCTTTTCCCCCTTTATTACAAAAATAGAAAATGTTAATTTAATGCAATCCATTAACGTTGTCAAATGATTTGAAAAATGTATCGCCAAATCCCAGAATTACGGTGTCGCCAAATAATGTTCCATTCGCAGTTATTTGTAGACGCAATTTAATTAACGATACATCGTCCCGGAATAACAGATAATTTTTTGGAGTAAACTTTGCGAATTTTATATTTTGATTATCAACAGTCACGCGCCATCTTAAAAAAAACTCGTCATTTCATATTTTTTGTCAACTTTTATCTTGTCTTAATTGACTTTATAAATTAATTTTATTAATTAATTTTATTAATTGATTTTATTAATTAATTTTATTCATTAATTTTATTAATTGATTTTATTAATTAATTTTATTAATTGATTTTATTAATTAATTTTATTAATTAATTTTATTAATCAATTTATTAATTAAGTTTATTAATTAATTTTATTAATTGATTTTATTAATTAATTTTATTAATTAATTTTATCATGAATTTTATTAATTAATTTTATTAATTGATTTTATTAATTTTATTTATTGATTAATAAAATCAATTATTAAAATTAAACTTGTCATTTCATATTTTTTGCCAACTTTTATCTTGTCTTAATTGACTTTATTAATTAATTTTATCAATTAATTTTATTAATTGATTTTATTAATTAATTTTATTAATTAATTTTATTTGTACATAATCACTCGGATGTGAATGCATCGTACAGAAGTCAAATATAATGGTCCAATTATTCTATTAAAAGCAACATTCATTTAAAGTGTGCCTTGGTGTAAAACGAGGAATGTCAATTAACGAAGAACTTCTATACTCCAATAAATATTACTATTTACGAAAACAATAGTTTAAGACTGTGGCAAGCGTACTAAACGATTAATGTCATTTTTTTAAATAGTTACGTTGAAAAATATTTTGTCTTGTCTCTGTAGTTTTAGACGTCAAATATATTGAATGACGACGTAAGGAAAAAAATTCATACTATAGAAGAAACAATTTTAAAAAGTATTACATTTTAAGACAAAATCAAATATATTATTGATGTATGTTATTTATTTAAAATCAGGAATGTTTAGCGAGACAAAATATCGAGAAATACATTATATATTTATGTAACTTTATCAGTTACGTTGAAAGAGCAGTTTTAAAACTTGCATTTTATATATATATATGTGTGTATATATATATATATATATATATATATATATATATAATGCAAATTGTAAAACTGTTATAATGACTATAACGAAATTGAAAACATATCTACTGCTATGCTTGTCCAGTGATATTCGGTCTTAGAAAATACTATTATTATTATTCAATTAAATATTATATATGTGTGTATATATATATTTATATATATATATATATATGTGTGTGTGTGTGTGTGTATATATACCCATAAACATATAAGCTCTATTTCCTATTTGGTTTTATCGAGCTTTTTTATCTGGCTGAGAAAATTTTATAAATATTAATTCTTTAATATTTATAATTTACTTTAATTTTACCATCTTGGATCATTTTGGTAAATACAATTGTAATTTTCATTTTATTATATATATATATATATATATATATATATATATATATATATATATATATATATATATATATATATATATATGGGTTTGTATTACTGTACACATAGATTCGAAAAAGTGGTCAAAAAACAAATATATAACAAATAAATGTTATCAAAGGCAAGATAAATTACTTTTCTACTAACTGGATATCTTTTCAGTGTTTTTATTTAATGTAACATGTTTATTCAGCTCGAAGAAAATACTGTGCTTACCGATGCATTGGAAAATTCAAAATGGCGCCGACTCTCTCTTTAGCACAGTAAGTTTGGGAAAAGGTGCTATAAATATAAAACTAGACAAAATACTGTTATAAACTCGCTCAATATGTGTTACCGTGACATAGGTTGACATATATTCGGTGGGTTTTTAATAGTATTTTGTTTAGTTTATTATTTATAACACCTTTTCCCAAACTTACCGTGTTAAAGAGAAAGTCGGGCGCCATTTTGAATTTTCCAATGCATCGGTAAACACTGTATGTTTTTCGAACTGAATAAACATGTTACATTGAATAAAAACACGAAAAATATATCTAGTTTGGAAGAAAAGTAACTTATCTTACCTTTGATAACATTTATTTGTTATATATTTGTTTTTTGACAACTGTTTCGAATCTATGTGTAGATGTAATTTTTTGAATAAGACAATCCCAGCCAAATAAAACTTGCCGGATATATAATATAACCAGCGGTTAAACAACGAAAATCTGTTTGCATGCGATTGCCATCTAATACCTTGGACAAATTACAAGACGCGATGGATATCTTTAGCAGGAATTTCCATTTCAAGATTTAACATTCATTTTGGATTAAAGCACATTATACTTTTTCCTGTCTTAATATCCAATTTCCTTAATCTAAGTATTTAAAATATTTTAAAAATACTTTAAAAACTTTAATTTTCTATGTGTATCACCTTTAGCTAATAAGCCGCAAACCAATAAAAATATTTGCTAATATTTTTCATCTGAAGAGATTAATAAGCATCGAAAACTTATGGTTTAAAGAAATTGATTTATTTGTTTTCAAACAATATACATTCTTTATCTGAAGATTTACTTTTTCAAATCATAACATTTGTATGGATAAATTATATATATATATATTTATTTATATATATGTATATGTATATATGTATGTATGTGTATAATATATATATATGTATATATATATAATTTCAAAATGTGAAAGATTATATATAAGAAATCCCACAGCCAAAAAACGTCGCAGCCCACAAGAGCCATGAGAGTCAAACAACCGGAAGTTCAAGACTCGAGTTTCGCCCTCATTTCTGCTCATCAGCTAGACACATCCGAACTCAGGATGGTAGAGTGCTTGCCTCGCATCCAAGATTTTCGAATCCTGAGTTCGGATATATCTAACTGATGAGCCAAAATGAAGGCGAAACTCGAATCTTTGACTTCCGATCCGTTGACTGTCATGGCTTCTGTGGGCTGCGACGTTCTTTAGCTGTGGAATTTATTATATAAAATCTCTTACATTCTGCAAATTATATATATATATATATATATATATATATATATATATAACTGTTTTAATTCTTGTATTTTTGTGTTTCTGTTATGATATCTTAACAGTTTCAATCTAAATGCTCTTAAGCTGGCTTTTATCTATATTTCTAGTACAAAAACTATTATCTTTAACATAAATATTATATTGACGATGAGTTTAGGTCCCCAAGAAATCCTTTTTTTCAACAGAGGAGTCGGTAAACAAAAAGAAACAGTAACCCAAGTTACTTGCACGGCCTGCATACATGTGTCCGTCTCTACCGTTTATGACACGCACGATGTTCAAGTAGGAGCTTATTTTTGACGGAGAACCTCCATAACGACCTGCCTTCGTGAATTCACCAGCAAAACCCTGTATTTTTTTGTGAAGAATCGTCTCCTGTTAACTCGACGGGGCTAAGGGTAACGGCCCCCGTGATTTTAGCCTCGAGTGTCCAAGAAAAAAACAAAAGCTAAGTAAAATTTTTAACTGTCGCATGAAATTAAAGCAAATATTCTTTACATTTCCAGGCATATTGTAACCGATAATTTTTCTCCACTTAAATAGACCATTTTGCAGTTTACAATCCCATCTCACTTAAATAATAAGTCAATGCTATAGTTAAGACAAACTCGGTAAAAAAAAGAAGAGATTATGCTAATTTATTTAGAAGAGATGAAAAGTTTATTCCAAAATCATTTCCACCGTGTTATAAATCCAAACTTATTGCATGTCCAATTATTGCATATATTAAAAAAAAAACATTTAAATAATTAGATTTATTGAATTAAACCTGAAACTCTACCATTCGTTAATTTATTGATGTCCTTCCTTCAAGGCGGTAAAAATTATTTCAACAATCCTTGCGGTGAATATGACTTAAATTCTTTCCCAAAGCTATACTCACAACTGCACATTTCCTTTTCAGTTTTTCCGCTTTTCACCTTGTACGTTATATATGCTATTATTTTATTTCCATTATATTTGTTTTAAACGCGTGTTCATTGTTAACATTAATATCTCTGAAAACGATACACATGCAAAGAAATATTGTGGCGCCGCCAAATGGAAAACTTTTCACTAAGTGACCCCCTCCCCTAAATCAGCCCACCCACTCTCTCCTGAATAGATAGGATCTCGGTATCGCAAATGCCATTCGACTGACGGGGCCAAGGGTAACTGCCACCGTGATTTTAGCCTCGAGTGTCCAAGAAAAAAAAAACCTAAGTAAAATCCTTAACTGTTTCGCATGAAATTAAAGCAAATATTCTTTACATTTCCAGGCATATTGTAACCGATAATTTTTCTCCACTTAAATAGACCATTTCGCAGTTTACAATCCCATCTCACTTAAATAATAAGTCAATGCTATAGTAAAGACAAACTAGGTAAAAAAAAAAAGAAATTATGCTAATTTATTTAGAGGACATGAAAACTTTATTATGTACGATACTTAATATAATCAGCCATTGAAAAGGGATTTTTTTTTCTTTTCATAGGAAAAAAATAAATAAAATAACGTTAATAAAATATCAGTTACCCCCTCTACCTTGTACACTGCCATTTCCTTTCCGGACACCTGTTCCGAACCTATGCTCTTGGCCCATCATTTCATCACATACCAAGATGAGGGGCGCCTATGTCTTACACAACAATTTATCAGTCTGTGCAATTGTCTGTAAACTGATATCGTTAAAAATTAGATAAACTCTGTTTAAATTTCCTCTCTTGACAAAATTGCCAACCGAATTACAAACGGATTTTCCTTTACGATAGAGGATAGAACTGAAGCAGTATACTTAATATGTACAATACGTGCGTACTAAACTAAACCACCTTTGCTAACTATATATAATCGCCTGTACTGAATCCTCATCAGCTCACAACTCTCTGTATCCCCAGACTCTTAATTTCTCAAATCTTATATCACCAAGACATCCTTCTGAATAGATACAAGAATTCTCCCGAGCAGTTCAACATATAGTGATCATATATCTAAATCTCATGAAATTCCTTATATCACTCTGAATATTACGTTAAATTTTCATTCTATCCCTAAGCTAAGTAGAACACCTCATAATACTCTATTCAACTACTTTTAAAATTAAATAAACCCAGTTATGATATCAGAAGTGCTTCGACCCTGACCTAGACTACGGACTTGTACAATAAACCATCCACATATTGTACCTATAATTCCTCTCAAAACTGCAAAATACTGCTGCTTGTATACTATGTACATTCTATAGTTACTTTACCTCCAAGACGACTGCCTTGTATGTTTTGCATGACAAACCTTTTTTTTCTTTTTTACTTAAATCCTCTGTCTCCTGATGACTAACAAATCAAACTGCTCTATTTACCAAGTTACCACTAAACCTAATCCGTTTCACGTAACTAAAAGGGGGCTTTGCTCTCCGCCCTTGACCCTAACAGACTCGAAAATCGATACCCATTAACACCTAAAGATTTCTTAGGCATGCTCCTGATTATAACTCCCAACCCATAACTAAGCTTCTAAGTAAATACTTACTAGCCATAGTCCTATACATAGACTTAAAGTAATCTATAATGAACAGCAACCGTTAATATCTCTTTGTTAAGAGATAGTATTGCAATAATCATTACACAAACTTAACCGGTACTGATTGAAATACAAACTTCCGGATATAAAGAGAAAGGCGAAGTTATCCTCCTCTGTTGAAGTCTGAAGGTAACTTACTCAAATTGTATAAAATTCCATGCATTCGTATACACTACTACTTATCCATCCATCTATACTTACAGAATATGCAATAACCTATATCTATCAGGTTTAACTGTACTCCATATCAAATGTTCTCTTGTATCTATACTGAGCATATCTTATCTTTCAGTCTTACTAAATATTCGGTTTGGGCACCAAATCATAATTTCTAATAGCAAGTAAATCATACTTTAACACTTTATCCTAATCCTAAACTTACTAAACCATATCTAACCATACATTCATAAACTTACTAAACCATATCTAACTATACACTCCTAAACTTACTAAACCATATCTAACGATACATTCCTAAACCTACTAAACCATATCTAACCATACATTCCTAAACTTACTAAACCATATCTTACCATACATTCCTAAACTTACTAAACCATATCTAACCATACATTCCTAAACCTACTAAACCATATCTAACCATACATTCCTAAACTTACAAAACTATATCTAACTATACATTAATTCGTCTCTCTCAATCCAATGCTGTTACAAATTTAGCTGTTTCCCCTGCATGAATTTTTATCTATATCCTCTCCCAGTAAAAGTGGAAATGGAAAGCATAGTAATGCCCTTTTTTAACCACGTTTGAGGAGTGAAAATTTTCTGTGGAAGTTAACCTAAATACCCGATTTTTTTCAGGAGATATTAACCTTAATAACCAATTAATATTAACTACCCATGCGGGGTCGCAGAAATATCTGGATTAGGACCCAGGCGGGGGGCGAACCCCCTCAGAGCTGATGGACCCGTAGATCTTCCCAGGTCATCCGTCTAGGAGAAGGAATATTGAAAAACCTAGGGGAGAGAGGCCTCTTCAGTCCTGGACGACAACCTTTCCAGAGCTGGTGACTCAAACAAATTACTGGTTGGCAAACCTAAACTGCTTAAGGAGGAGATAGGCTCTGTCTATCGCCCGGCTTTCATACGTCTTCTTTGCCTATTGGCCAGGCGTAGAGGTACTATTACAGGGACTCGTCTGAATCACACAGTGGTTTACCTTGTTTCCTGACTAGGGCAATGAACGCCGCTTTTCCCAGCTCCCGCCACATCCCATCCCCCTAAACTGGACACAGTGGGGTGCTTCAGTGCCGTATATGTCGGTGCAGTTGGACTGGGCTGGCTTTGCCTTATGGATTGAGGGTACTTGATTTACAGTTCCTGTCTGCTGTTTCCGACTGATAGTACAGGTGCCCTAACTCGTTGGTAGCGCTTAGAGCGGCTGCTCCATTAACAGTTGTAAAATATCGGGATGTTTGTAGTGCCATGTCGCGCATGGAAAGGGACCCTGCACTCATCCCCGGTGAGCTTTCCTGAGGCCACAATCCTGTGGGTGAGGACAGCTGATGGTCTACTTGTATTGCATGTCTGGTATTCTGAACAACTACTTGTCCAGCACCCTCTCACTCACTCACCTTAACTGAAACTTATAAATAAAATGAAATGACAGCTCAATCAAAAGTTACGTTTAAACCAGGACCAAACTCAAAGAAAACCAACCTGCCTCCTCCCTTGAGGCTTGCATTTACAAATATCTGCGGGCTTAGAACTAACTTAGATGATGTTGAGTCATTTCTCCTTGTAAACACCCCGGATATCTTAGCATGAAGTGAAACTAACCTTCACTCCTCTATTCCCTCTAACCACTTTAACATGCCTCCCTCTCTACCGTAAGGACTCGGACAGACATATGCATGGACTTGGAGGCTATATTCGTAACACCCTCCCCCTGACTAGAGAAATAAAACTAGAATCAGAGGGGCAGGCCTTTATGTGCTTCAGACTAAATATGCAAAACAATATTAGCTACTTGAATTTTCTCTACCGCTCTCCCTCAAACCAAGACTGTACCCTAATTAACACAGTCTCAGACAGCGTAGATATAGCACTCTCCCTCGATACTACACAAATACATGTATTTGGTGACTTCAATGTCCACCACAGTAACTGGCTAGGATTCTCTAATCACACAAACGTAGCTGGTAGAACAACACATAGTTTCTCTGTATCCCATTCCCTATCTCAGTTGATTACATTTCCGACACGTTTCCCAAACCAGCAAGATCAACATGCCTCACTTCTAGATCTCTTTCTGACAACGGTTCCCAATGACTGTACAACAAATGCTCACAGCCCACTTGGGAATGCTGATCACGCTGTGATAATGGTAGAAATCAGCCTAAATTCTCGCCCTAAAACTGAAGACCCACTACTCAAAACAACGACGTATTACAAAGAGGCTGATTGGGAAGCGATCAGGGAACTCATCAGAGATTCCCTATGGCAAAATATATTTACTCTTCCAGCGGAACAGTGCGCAAATAAGACCACCGAATGGTTCAAAACTGCAATTGAAGCGTAGGTTCCCGCACGGAAATTCTATAGCAAGCCCCACTCCCCCCAATGGTTTACGTCTGTTTGTGCAGCTGCCATTTTTCAAAGGCACCATGCGTTCCGCAGATTCAACCGACATAAGTCCATCTCAAATAAACAGAAGTTTATAGTAGCAAGAAATAATTGTAAGAGAGTGATAGAGAAAGCTAAGACAGATTACTCTGAAATCACAAGAAAAAGCATCGAAGCACAGGAATTAGGAACCCGGGATTTTTGGAAAATCTACAACAGCGTAGTAAATAATGGACAGTCAACTATTCCTCCACTATCAAACAATCATGAGGTTGCTTGCACGGCAACTGATAAGGCTAATCTGCTTGCCAGTCAGTTTGCCTCAAACTCCACACTGAACTAAGTACACCACTCCTTCCCTGATTTTCCTCTGCGAACAGACGCCACACTAGACGATTTGAAAATCACCCCTTCTGCGTACATGCTACTATAAAAATCCTAGAGACCTCAAAAGCATGTGGACTCGATATCATCCAGGCTGTGCTATTAAAAAAATGCTCTGCCGAGGTTGCTCCAGTTCTCTCCAAACTTTACAATAAATGACTTAACACATATTGCTTTCCCGACTGCTGGAAAACCGCCTCTGTAGTACCAGTCTTCAAGAATTCTGGTGAAAGAACTGACCCACTAAAGTATCGCCCCATTAGCCTCCTCCCGCTTTTCGCCAAAATATTTGAGTCTTTAGTTAATCAAGACTTAGTCCAGAACCTAACAGCTGCTAAACTTCTGACTGACAAAAAATATGGATTCAGGCAAGCCTGTTCAACAGCAGATATCTTAACTGTAGTTTCTGAACGTATATACCGTTCATTGAACAAAACAGAGGAGGGAAGAGCGGTAGCCCTTGATATATCTAAGGCTTTTAACAGGGTATGGCACGATGGTCACTAAGGAAAATTAGATCATATGGAATCACTGGAAGAATTCATAATGTAATTAAATCCTTCTTAAGTAATAGAAAAATCAAAGTTGTCCTCGACGGTCGTACATCCAAACAATATGACATAAATGCGGGAGTACCTCAGGGGTCTATCCTTGGACCTCTATTATTCCTGATATTCATAAATGACCTCCCTGATAAAATTGTTTCGGAGATGGGTATATTTGCCGATGACACCACTCTCTATAACAGATATGAGGGGAGAACAAATGAACACATATCCAAGGAAATGACAGAAACACTAGAGGATGACCTCCAAACTTAAGTGGTATGGGGACAAAAATGGATGGCCACATTCAATGCTGCTAAGACTAAGCTTGTTTCTTTCAATAACTACAAGAAACCTTCACTACTACCAATAGCAATGCCCAACAACACATTGCCTGAAAGTACTTCTTTTAGACTCCTGAGTCTAACGTTTACAGGGAATATGAAGTGGAATAGATACATTGAGAGCATTGCCAAGGCTGCTGCAACGAAGGTTGGCTCCCTCTACCGTGCTAGAAAACAACTTACGCCTGACAGTATCCTACACCTCTATAAGGCCACCATTCGCCCATGTATGGAGTACTGTTGTCACATCTGGGCTGGTGCATCTGCTGCTTGTCTCTCGCTCCTGGACAGGGTTCAAAAGAGAGTCGCCAACCTGATAGGTCCTGAACTGTTATCTAGGCTTCAGCCTCTGTCCCATCGACGAGATGTTGCATCTTTCTGCCTGTTCTACACATACTTTAATGGTGAATGCTCTGACAAACTGCAAACACTTGTACCTCCCCGACGTAACTACCCCCGACAACCACGACAAGCTACTAAGTCTCATCCCTTTACAGTAGAGATCCCTAGGTGCAAGAAAGCCTTTTACTCTAATAGTTTCTTCCCCAGAACTGCGGTTCTTGGAACTCCCTTCAGGGATTCTGCTTTCCCAACTGCACTGATATGCAGAAGTTTCAGTGTAATCTTAACAAACATCTTTCTACTCATCTTCTTTCATAATGCCCCTGCTAATCAAGTCCCTGGTATTAGCCCCCTGCTTCAAAGTGGCCCTGTGCCTTGTTTGGGGTGAAAATTGAATTTGAAAAAAAAACTCATACCCACTCTTTTCCGATTTCCCTACGAATTTCTCTTCTTGCAAGAAAGATAGCGAGATATTGCCAATAGGAAACAAAAAAAAAAGAAAACGCAACGAACGATATCACTTAGATATCGGTGCATTTTCTTTTTTAACCAAGTTTTGTTTTGTGGCGTGTTCTTTTCTTGCTTTGCGATTGTATTCTCTCCTGTGGTAAACTTTATTATATATATTTTTGTTTGGAACTATTTTAGTGCAAATATTCTTAACATTGTACGACTTTATATCCAACTTTGTAGTAACATTTTAACACAACTTCGACGTTGTGTATGAAAACCACGCAATAAAATAAAGGGAAACCATCTTAGAATCGAAGATTCCATGAACAAGGTTTCTTTCTTAGAAGTGCACGCCTGTTGAAGTCTCTTCTGTTTGCCTGTTCCCCACCTGACTACAACGTGGATGTCTTCAAGTCTAACATAAACCAATTCCTGATGAACCGACCCCTTAAGTAAGACACTTTATCAAATCTCCATTACTAACGATTACTACGATATTATCCCATTGATTACTGTACACACAATAACCCTTATCCCTGAGTGGCTTCCGGGCCTTGATAAATGTTGACTACCATTTAATAAAAAATTAAATAAAAAATAAATAAAATAAAGGGAAACAATCTCACATGAATAATTTTTCTAGTAGAAAATAAGAAGTTATTAACAATGCCCACCACGTCGCTTGACACGTATCTCTCAAGTCTGCAGCCATATCGCAGCTTTTCCTTTCTCTATTCAGCTATAACCACCATTTTAACCAATATTTTTTCTTGGCTTTGTTCGTTCTCATTTTCTTTTCTGCAATTTTTCTATATGGTAACCGTAATTATACTTGTTTTTTTTAAATTTCGAACAATATTTAGTGGAAATGTCCTTATGCAGCCTTTCTTAATGATCCACATGTAGTGTGGCTATTACTTTTAACACGGGAAGAAAACATTTTACAGACGTTATTTTTTATAGTTAAAAAAAAAAGAAATGTATATCAAGCCGCCTGACACGTATTTCTCTAGGCAGCAAAAGATGCTAACATTCTTGCTTTTCCCCTTGCTGACAACTAACAAATTAACACGCTTATAAAAACTATTTATTAACAAACTATTAATAAATATACTGTTAATAAATTAGTAGTAAATTGATTTAGTTTTCAACCTTAACCAGCTATTATGCTTGTTATAATTTGTTCAGTTTAGCGCTGCTCGGAAATCTGACAAAAGCCCAGAGGATTCGCTTTTCTTGCATCATGTTTAAAAATTTATATAGTGTTGTCACATGATTAAAGGTCTTTGTCACGCCAGCACCTGGTAAAAAAAAAACTCTATCGTACCGACACCTGCTATTTCCTCTCGTGTGTATCTTATACTTACCTTTCCTCCTCTGCTGGACATCATCTCGCGTCAAAGCTTCGTCATTTACATTTGTCTCATGCCGCTTGTGCTCCATCCCTGTAAGTGGCTTAGTTATATATAAAAGTACATCTTTTACATATATACTTACAAAGTAAAGATGCGCGTATGTAAGTACACTTCCCAACTTACATACTCAACGACCTTTTCATGTACAGAAATGTAATTTGGTATATGGGGTAATCAAACATGTGAAACTCTGCTTAATCTGTGTTAAGCTACTAAAATTGGTTGCTAAAATTGTTTGCTAAAGGGGTAAAAATTGAAAAAGTGTTACGTGGGCTATAATCGAATTTTTATTTGTTTGTAAACTGTTTCACGAATGCACGTGCGCAAATAGTTCACATGGTAGCTTCTTATGGTCTGAAAACACATTTAAACCATATTTTTAAACAAACCTTATCATACTTGACTCACTGTCTAGCTTTTTTCTTTCGTATTTAAACTCGAGAATTGCTTTTCCAATAAGTTAAACCGTTAAAAAAAACTAATTCTCGCGTCCACATGTTTCAGTTCTGTATGAATTAAAATGTTATATTTACGTGTCTTTCACTGGACAACACCGGCCGACCTGCTACGATATATATATATATATATATATATATATATATATATATATATATATATATATATATATTCTCTAAAGTCTTACAAATTTACTGGATTGTTAATACGATTCGGTAACCGAAACATGTGTAACTAAACAGAAAAAACCGTAATAAAAAAATAACACACATATTTGCTCTGCAATAGTTTTAAGCACATTTTTTGTGTTTTTACTGATTACCATTTTTGCTATATATATATATACATATATGTATATATATATATATATATATATATATATATATATATATATATATTAGGAGCAGAGAGAGAGAGAGAGAGAGAGAGAGGAGGAGGAGGAATGAAAAAGGAACAAACCAAATGATGCGTTAACTAACGTTTCATCTTTAGTTAGAGACTTCCTCTGAATAAATGAAATTAAGAAAATATACACCACTACATAAATATATATATATATATATATATATATATATATATATATATATATATATCATTTATTTGGTTTTGTTCGCGATACGTTTTGAATGAATTAAATTATTTACACGTAAGTGCATTTTATGCAAGTTAGAAATAAGTTTCCCTTTGACCAAATTGGTACCTTCAAATGTGGAACGGCATATATATTATTTTAAAATATAATCATATATATATATATATATATATATATATATATATATATATATATATATATATACGCTGCAGAAACGTGTTTATCGACTAAACATAAATTAGTTATTTATGAGTAAAAGTAGCCACAGTAAATATATAATAAGATGTTAAGATGGATAAAATTTAGGATCTAATATATATGTTGTTGTGTCTTTACCTTTCCCTGAGTTTTGTAACACGGACATGTTTTTAGTTATCGTATGCTTGCCAACAAATAATCATAAACAATTGTGTCGACGTTACTTAGTAATTGTGTATCAAATGATTAAATATACAAATTCCTCAAAGAGAGAGTAAACTATTGGAGAGAATAACTCATGAGTCTGAAAGGGACCAATTATTTTTTCTGAATTTTTGACATGCTAAATTTGTATTATTTATTTTCTTTTCATCTTATATATTAGTTTCACAAATGTAACCCCCGACTTTTGTCAGACTATCTTGTCAAATTTGGCTATCTTTCTGTAGAACTCGGGAATCGGCACGGAACTTCGAACGGACGTAGCGTCCACTTTGTTTATTAGTAATGCCTTGGCAATTTTATATATAAACCAGTGTCTAAAAATATCTTATCAAGCTGTGTGTTGCTTACCTATATTTTGTGTATCTATTTCTTTATTTAACTTTTTTTCTAACGGTCTTGTTTTATTTTCCTTACGGGTCGTGTTTGTCCTAGTATCGGCATGTGGGTGCGCGCGTGTCAGAAAATACATAAAACAACGAACGTTATATATAGGTTTCACTATTATTGTTGTTGTTATTGTTCGTTGTTATTATCTCTTGTTAAAAGTGCAGTCTTATTAAGTAAGAGTTTTATGAAATGTGAGTCTTAGAATCTTAGTGAGTCTTTTATTAAGAGGGATGTTGTTGCGTTCTGTGTTCGTGTTATGAAGAGATTCATATATATAAAATGTTCATACTTAGAAGTGTATAAGCTCTTTGAGTGTTGAGACATTGTGCATGTAAAGACATTTTAAAAGACATTGTAATCAAGACATATAATGACAATTTTCCCTTTACCTTTTGGTAGAATTACAACACAAAGACGACGTTTATAAAAACACATGATGAGTTTATTTCTTTTCTCAACCGGTCGTGGTTTCCATAGTCAAGAATTCAAGTTTCACATTCTAAGTTTCAAAGGTGACCGTCTCGCTTCTAGACGTTCTAATCCCATGTCTGGACTGTGGTCTGTCGTCCTCAGACTCTGTCTAAGAATCCCCCTCAGTTTCTCCCTGCTTAACTCTAAAGTGTCTAACTATATCGAGAACTTCCTATTTTCTATGACGTGATACACTTGTTAAAACATGTGTCTTCTTTCACGTGTTTTGGAACTGTTTCCTTTGTTTACAAAAGGAAGTTTAACTTATATTCCCAGTAACCTATTTTTCCAATATGTTCAAAACATGTTTATTAAATTATCTAATGGTTGCATTCTTCAATTGAATTTTCATAACAGAATTGACAATGCACATTCTTTTCTTGCAACTATTTTATCTCTAAGCTAAACAATGGTTTGTTTTTTTTACATTCCATTTGCTAATTCTCTCTCGTAATCTATTTCTAAACCTAAATTACGAGGTTCGAATTTCGTCTATTCTATTTCATTTTCATTTTAACTAAATCTCTCTATTTTTTACTTACATGAAAAGGGGACAGCCCTTATCATGTAACACCCAGATCATAAAGGTTTGGCTAAACTTTTGAAATCACCACAATATCTATTATATTATAAATCTCAAATCGTCTTTCTTGGACGCTGAAACCATGTGTTCGGTCTACTGTCTCCGTAATTCGTAATTAATCAAAAAAAAATTAACAGAATGTAACACGAAATATTAATGACATACCTGTTTCTGCTGCTGCCACTGAGATTCGTCAAATTGGTGGAGCTGGAAACTATTGTTACTAAGACGTTTCAAGACAGAATCCCAAGACAAATGAGTGTTCTCTAAATATATTTTCTTTATTCACTCCCAGGCATTTCCTTACAGCAGACCTTAAGTGATCTTTGGCTTATGGTTGCTCTGCATCCATTTGGGAACCGTCGCCTCCTTAGAGCGGGACTTTTGGAACCCATCTTGTCTTTTTCGCTTCTCCGATACCAACTCACTAAAATTAACTCGGCTTATCCAAACCGGAACCCCTGACACGTCACATACGGTCCCCATTTGCATCCCTACTGATACAACTCAAGTGTCATTCAGTTTGATACCTGTCACAACATAATCCTTTGACCCTTTTTGCGCCTGCAAAGCTCGCTCAACTTATTGTTTCTCTACGATTCAGCTCTGTTATTTACTTCGCTAGAGAGTGACAATTAGATAGACAAATATAGAAATGCATATAGGTAGATAAACGGTTAATGAATAAATGTTTACTATCCGACGTTGCCCGGCGTTGTCATGCCAGGAGGACCCGTGTCTGGTAAGTGATTGGGTTAAGATGAGTTGATAAAGTACTCGGGGAATAAAGTTGTTAAAGATTCAATACTTCGTTTGGGCGACTGAGAAGAATTCAAATCATAGGAATATACCTGGCGTTTTGATTGTCACAGATATATCCTCTACTGGTTCGAACATTATGCATTATATGATGATAAGACCTTTGAAACTTTCTGGGTTTAACTTTTACAGGAATTCAACATACAGAAGTCCGATGATAGGTTAAATGGGTTTAGCCGTGTTGACGCATAAAGACAGCATTACGATGAGTAAATTAAATGTATTCGTTTATTTATTTGCGGACTGTTACTCTTATCTTCATAGTTGTTTCACCCCGTTTCGGCCAACTCACCCCCCTCCTTCAGGCGATTAACCACGACGGGATAGGAATGTTAAGTCTCGTAACTCTATCACCAATAATTACTGCCTTCCATAGTTGTTGAGAGGATAGGAATACTGTGTCTCCTATGTGTATCACCAGTAATTACGGTATTTTATAATAGTTGTTGCCTCACAACGTTTTAGACAACATCATCACCAGCTAAGATTGAAACCGCTATCTCACCTTACGAGAATGCTCACCTGGAACCGTAGAGATTCAACGCCTTCATCCACTGCACCGCGAACCCTAAATTGCGATCAAGGTTGATTTTTTGGGGGTTTTTATACATCTTAGTTTCTGTGTTTTCTATCGTCAGATTCGTACCGAATCGTATTATATATGTATTTTTTTATTATTATTGGAATCATTTTTGATGCGTAATTTGTAATTTGTATATTCATAGATTTTATTAACGGACTGTTGTTCTATTCTGCATAGTTGTAGGCCAGAGGATTTGTTAGCCAAAATATGATGAGCTAACAACAACTATGGAAGGCAGTAATTACTGGGGATAGAGTTACTAGACTCAGCATTCCTATCACCTAGAGACGACCACATGGTGAGTTGACCGAAACATGGTGAAAATACAATTATGAAGATGAGGATTAAAGTCAGCAAATAAGTAAATACACAAATTACTTATCTGAAACACTGAGCTTACCAAATTCACACTGTTAGGCTGATGTAGTTTTGTTAAGCCACCGTGCAAGATGAAGCGCATTATAGCCTATCGGTTTTACTTAAATACCTCTGTCTGGTAGAGGCCGCTTTAAAGGACTTTCAATAAATAAATCTCTTCCTCAGAAAGGAGGAACATCCTAGGAGACGAGGTTTTCTATTATAAACATAACTATACATCAACAAGCAAGCGTTTTCATATATATATATATATATATATATATATATATATGTGTGTGTGTGTGTGTGTGTGTGTGTGTGTGTGTGTGTGTGTGTGTGTGTGTGATGAGAATGACAGAAATAGTATTCCAACGAAATAGAAGAA
This sequence comes from Euprymna scolopes, assembly GCF_053919585.1. Classification (NCBI taxonomy): domain Eukaryota; kingdom Metazoa; phylum Mollusca; class Cephalopoda; order Sepiida; family Sepiolidae; genus Euprymna; species Euprymna scolopes. The sequence continues at coordinate 103,328,863 of NC_136508.1, forward strand.
TAAAAAGAAACAAACCGAGTTATGTGTTCATCAACATTTCATTATTTCGAGACTTCTTCAGGATGAATCATTCATCCTGAGGAAATCTCGAAATGAAGACGAAACGTTAGCTAAGACAGGTACGAATAAGGCCCGAACCCTTGATTTTCTCTTCCGATTCTAGCTAATGACACTCGTGTAATATATATGTTTAAGCTTTCAAATTCACTATTACGTATCGGGTACAATATGATAATGAATAGTGGTATTGCGCTATAATATTAAATGAAGATAGCATAGTCAAGCGTATGTTGCGACCGTGTAGCACTGGACAGTCTGTGATTTTTTTTAAATATTTATAAATCTAAATTTAGTTTGGTTTTTCACATCAAAGTTTTTGGTTATGTTTACCTTTTTAGCTTCTGTAGATGCCATCCGCCATCTTATCACTGCAATCTCATTCTAAACACCAACACCAAGGCTAACAAACTAACACTGACGCAATCGTCATCCGATCGAAGCAGATTTATTCATCGAGTCGAGATGAGGAGGAGAGAAGCCAGAAAATCAGACTTTTCCCATCAACTCGGTGAATGTAACTGTTTCATATTTGTCCTCTGGAACTCAAAACGTACCTCTTCGAATGGAAATCGAAAACTCCGAATATATTTATTTATTTATATATTTTTACATATTTTTGTATTGTTTTTTTTTTTTAATTTTAGTCTTGGCAATCTTTTCGGGGTCATTTAGTTCTGCTTTCAATATTTTATTTCAAGATTATTTTCTGAAATTTATACGGGACTTTTTTTTTGTTTGAGGAGAAACACGAATTTATTTGTAAATAAGCCGTAAAATTTTATGATACGGATTATCCGGACGACGGCTCATAAGATAGACAGCTTTAATTTCGTTGTGTTGTTTAACCTTGGTAGCATTTAGTTCTGCTTTCAATATTTTACGTCAGGATCATGTTTGAAAATCAATATTTTTTAAATTCTATTTTCAACCCAAAAAAGGCAGATTGTCACTTTGAAGTAAGGGGCTACTATCGGGGACATACGTTGCAGGATTATTATGAAGGCAGATAAGTACCAAGCTGCCTGTTCACAGTATAATTAACCTTCTGCATGTCAGTACAGTTGGGAAAGCAGAATCTCGGAAGGGAGTTCCAAGGTCTATCAGTTCTGAGGAAGAATTTATTGGAGTAGAAGGCTTTTTTACAAATATGGGTGGGATTTAGCTGCTAGTCGAGTATGTCGGGGGTATTTACGTTGAGAAATTACACTTGCTTGTACTTCGTCAGAGCATTCACCATCAATATACTTGTAGAACAGGCGGACGGATGCTACATTTCGTCGATGAGACAGAGGCTGAAGCTTAGATGACAGTTTAGGACCTATCAGATTGGCGACTTCTTTTGAACCCTGTCCAGAAGTGAGAGGCTAGTAGCAGATACACCAGCCCAAATATTACAACAGTACTCCATACATGCGCGAATTGAGGTCTTATAGAGGTAGAGGATACTTTCAGGTGTAAGCAGCTTTCTAGCACAGTAGAGAAAACCCACCTTCTTCGCAGCAACCTTAGCAATGCTCGCAATGTATCGGTTCAAACTCATGGTCCCTGTGAAAATTCGGCCGAGAAGTTTAAAGGAAATGCTTTCAGGTTATATGTTTGTGGCCATTGCTATTAGTGGTAGTAAAGGTGTCTTGTAATTATTGAATGAGACGAGCTTAGTCTTAGCAGCATTGAACGTGAGCATCCATTGTTTTTTTTCCATTCCACTACAGAGTTGAGATCTTTCTCCAGTGTTTCTGCCATTTACTTAGATATGTGTTCATTTGTTTCACCCTCGTGCCTGTTATAGAGCATGGTGCCATCAGCAAATATACAGACTTGCGGAAAAAATGCTTTATTTTTTGTAAATAAGTAATGAAATTATTGTACATTATGAAGTACCGAACGGTGACTAACAAGGTAGCCTGTTTTAATTTCGTTTTTTGTTGTTGTTGTTGTTGTTGAACCGTAGAAGTAGTAGTAGTAGTAGTAGTAGTAGTAGTAGTAGTATAAAGTTATATCCCCCTTCGTTTGTAATTAAAACGGTTGTTAACTTTACGCAACAATTATCCAATACGATTCATTTGGGATTTAACAATTTTCTCACGGATAGTCTCGTTTTTTTTTTCTTTACTTTTTTTTTCAGCATACTGTCTACGAGTATTTTTCTTTCGTGCAGTCAAGTAACAAATCTAACTTGATCAGTTCATTTACTGTTTGGCGCTTGTGATTTCCTCTCTGGCGCACAAACCTGAGCTATAACTGCGACACTTTTAACTGACTTTAAATTTCTTGCTATTATCATATTACTTAAACTCAAATCTATTAATTACGTTTTTCTTATTAGTTCAGTAAGGCTCAGAGTCTTGCTGCCCCTATCATGTATATAACGAGAGAAAGGAATATTAAATATAATCGCGTTGCGATGTATCCCACAGAAGAGACGTAGCGAGTCTGTCGTTGTTCTATTGTTCTTTTCGTGGCAAGTGCTCGTCTGAGCTCCATTCTCTGGTCCCCCCTCGCCAATCTTTAAAAAAAAACACCCGACTAGCTGAAACCACCGTCAATAATTTTCCCCCCTCCTTATCTGTGCCTAAATCAAAACGTAGATTCCATGAACAAAGCTTCTTTCTTAGAACTGCACGCCTGGGGAACGCTGTTCCGCTTGCCTGTTTACCTCCCGACTTCAACCTGGATTTCTTCAAGCCCAACACAAACAAATTCCTGATGAACCGCCCCCACTAAGTAATGACACCTTACCAATTCTCCAACACTATTGCTACACTATCCCTTTGATTACTGTAAAAACAATAACCTTTATCCCCGAGTGGTCATTGGGCCTTGATAAGTGGTGAACTCCATGTAATAAAAAAGACGGAGTTGACCTACAGTTGTTGTTCTCATAAAAATGAGCGGAACTGGAATTAAAGCGAAAACAAAGAACTGTTTACATTCCAAGATAAGAAGTTATGAATTGCATAATGCAAAATAAAAAATAAAAATGTAATGTTTTGATGCTTACAAGTTCAGGAATTTGGATGTGTGACTATATAGCAGAAAAATAGAAAACGTGAGAGCAAACACAGCTGCAAATAATAGTAAATATGTATATATATAGATTAAATATACATTCAACAACGCAACAGAGAGAGAGAGAAAGAAAGGGAGAGAGAGGGGGGAGAGAAGGATTATAATAAAAAGTCTCTTTCATTTTTTTTTTTTTTTGCTAATAGTAATAATACTGAGAAAAGGGTAAAGAGATAATCAGATGAGCGAGCACCGCTGTAACGAGAGACTGGAATCACGGAAATATATTATCTTCCCGGATTTAATACACCCGTTCTCGAACGGGTATATTCATAGTTTAATATAGACTTCATTACTGCGTTTTAAATTGCCCGCTGTAAAAGTAAAGCGTGGGCAATCCTCTGCGTGGAAATGCTAAATGTGCTAATCAAATATCTAGTTTACCTCGTTCCTCGGTTCAGTCCACATATATCCTTTGAGAATGACCT
>NC_136508.1:103337416-103339916 GCF_053919585.1 Euprymna scolopes
AATACTCATGTATATATATTTAAATATATATATATATATATTTAAATACCTATATATATTTAAATACATATATATATTTAAATACATATATATATATATATATATATAAGCATATATGTATATATATATGTGCATATAAATATATATATAAATATTTTTAAATACATATATATATATATTTAAATATATATATGTATTATAATATATATATATATTATAACACATATATGTATACATATATATTTAAATACATATACGTATATATATATATATTTACATATATATATATGTATGTATATATATATATATATATATATATATATATTGTTGTCCCAGAAGTTGCGCACCATGTAGATTTATATAAGAACAAATATGAATATCAATGAATATCAATTTTATTAATCAAAATCACAATAGATGCTTAAATTGTTCACCTTCAGCCTGAATAATGCATCGATTCTCTTTATAAAACTATTTTTTACTCTAATCTGGGTTTCAGTAGTAATTTTTTGACATTCAATTATTATCACATCTTTCAAATCATCAAGAGTGCGTGGACGATTCTGGTAAACTACAGATTTAAGATGTCCCCAAAGGAAATAGTCAAGAGGTAATAGATCTGGTGATCGGGGTGGCCACTCCACGGGACCTCTTCGCCCAATCCATCTTTCTGGAAAATTTTGATTCAGGTAGTCACGCACACAAATAGCAAAGTGTGGTCGAGCTCCATCTTGCTGAAATAAGAGGTTTTCTCGTCTAATTACAGAAACATTTTCTAGGTAATCAAACAGGAAGGTCTGTAAAAGCTCTAAATAAGTTTCTCCGGTGACATTGTTAGTATTGAAAAAATAAGGACTACCGATTTCCTTCTCCCATATTCCAGCCCAGACCATTATCTTAGGGTTGGTCTGATGATGACCCTCCTCATGCCAGTTAGGATTTAATTCTGACCAATAGCACATATTGTGACAGTTTACTTGCCCATTTAAATGAAAAATTGCTTCATCACTAAATAATATCGAAGAATCCAGGTGATTACACACCCATTCACAAAACTCTAATCGCCTATCTGTGTTATATCATGTAGAGCTTGTACAAGATGCACTTTATACGGGTGAAATTTCTGTGTTTTAAGAATACGATGTACTGATAATTTGCTAATCGTAAGCTCCTGGCCTATTCTCCTTACTGATTTCACGGGGCTTCTAGCAACATTCGCCAAAACCATAGTTGATGTTTCCTCATCAGTCACATTCTTTCGTCGACCACATCTCTCGTGGTCAGCAACTGAACCTGTTTCTTGGAAACGTTTGATCAAACGGCAGACAGTGGTATGGCTCAATGGTTTTTCTCGCTCGGGATGAGTGCGGTTGAATTCTTTATCTAACGAGCGGTATGTAGCCCCATCTCTTCCAAACATAAATATCAATTTAACTCTTTCTTGCATTGATAATTTCTCGCCCATATCGAATAAATTCTGAAACGAAAAAATATATAAATATAAATATATGGTGCACGACTTCTGGGCCGAATAAAATCTGAAACAAAAAAAATATATAAATATAAATATATGGTGCGCGACTTCTGGGACACCCTGTATATGTATATATATATATATATATATATATATATATATATATATATATATATATATATATATATATATATATATATATATATATATTTAAATACAAATATATAAGCATATATATTTAAATAAATATATATATAAATATATATTTATAAATATATATATAAATATATATATATATTTATAAATATATATTTATATATATATTTATATATATATAAATATATATATATATATATATATATACATATGTATATATATTTAAATACAAATATATAAGCATATATATTTAAATAAATATATATATATATATTTATATATATATTTATATATATATTTATAAATATATATATAAATATATATATATATATGTATTTAAATACAAATATATAAGCATATATATTTAAATAAATATATATATATACATATATATATGAAATAAAATGGAGGTGGAAGGACCTGGATACTCAACGTTTCGCCCGATTTATGCGGGCTTCTTCAAGAGGGACGGTCATTGACGAGTTTTCCCTATGTAAATTAGATGTCATATATAATTTACATAAGGAAAACACGCTGCTCACCCCCATCATTATATATAGCCCCAATCCTCCGACTCTCTCGTCAATGACCATCCCTCTTGAAGAAGCCCGCATAAATCGGGCGAAACGTTGAGTATCCAGGTCCTTCCACCTCCATTTTATTTCATATCGTCGGTTTTTATCCAGCTCAACAATCATATTTATATATATATATATATATATATATATATATATATATATATATATATATATATATATATAGTAACGGATAGTACATGCGGGACCTGGAATTCCCAAGTGGCAACCCATCTAGTACTACCCAGGCTCAACGTTGCTTAACTTCTGTGATCTGGCGTGATTATGTCGTATA
>NC_136508.1:103344916-103352416 GCF_053919585.1 Euprymna scolopes
TGGTCAAAATGATAAGACCACTGATAATTTATCTAACAAAAGGCGATTATAAATTACTAAAAAGGGGCTCAGTATTTAGTATAGCCTCCATTATTACGAATTACTTCAAAAATTCTCTTTGGCATGCTTGCGACTAAGTTTTTTTATCAGTTGCGAACGAATTTTATCCCATGTACTGAAAACTGAATCGGAAAGTTCCTGTATCGAATCATACTGGGTTCCATCCTTGAACACATCTTTTGCCATCCATCCCCAAAGATTTTCAATGGGATTGAGGTCCGGAGAACATGCTGGGTGATCTAACAATTCTATATTATTTGAAGAAAAGTATTCTCGTGCTTGTCGGGAAGTGTGTATCGCAGGGTTGTCTTGCTGGAAAATCCAATTTCTTCCACACAGACGTGGACCTTCAATCCTGATAGAAGCATTTTCAAGCATTGAAATGTACTTCGATTTTGTTTGCCGGTCTTTCACTACTGCACCTCTAGGGTACCAGCTGACGAGAAAGCATCCCAGATCATTAAATACCTTCCTCAACTATGCCGAGTTGAAAAAGTCTCTTTGGGCAAATTTTTATCATGCCACTTGTGTTGAAATACATCTGGACAATCTAGATAAAACTTTTTCTCATCGGAGAAAATTACATTTTTCCCACCCTCTCACCCCAAATATGGTATTTGGCGGCATGTTTAAGTCGGTTGGTTTTGTGCTTTTCAAGAATACGTGATTTCTACAGTCGCTTTAAATGATTGAAACTCTTCCTTTTCAGATGCCTTCTGATGGTTTTAGGACTATATTCTGCTGCTGTTTGGCTTTTCAATCGATTTGAGCTCATACTGATGTTTTTTTAAACTTCTTCTGATACGGCAATTCAATGATGTGGTTATATTTTATTTTTTATGATTTTTTTTTTGTCGATCTGGACTCTTTTTGTGGCCATATTGATCTGGATTTCTTAGAAAAATTTGTGATGACCGTTTTGCTACAATTCACTTCGTTTTCAATGTATCTATGGGAGAGTCCAGCCCTATTAAACTCAACGATCCTCCCTCTGCCAGACTTTGATACTGGTTTCCCTTTAGCCATTCATAATTTAGCAAGATGTTTTTTATCCACTAACAAGTTACTTTTAGTAACATAGAAAACTTTTCGTATTTATTTTTTCAAAACTAGCCGATTTTATTAAAGTGATCTTATCATTTTGACCAGGTGAAAATGGTTGTTTTTTAAAAATAACTATTAGATCACGGTTAAGGTTTCGAATGAAGCAGATTTCATTTTTCCCCCGTCATATTTTCCCTTTTGGCAGAGGTTTCAACCATTTGTTTGATTAAAAATTCGATAATATGCGTAAATGCTTACTTTCTTAAGTGGTCTTATGATTTTGACCAAGATCGTGTATATATATATATATATATATATATATATATATATATATATATATATATATATATATATATACGGGCAAACAGTTAATAAAACATGTTAAAAAACACTTTGAAAAAGAGTTAAAAACATATTTAATCTGAAAAGGAAACACTAGATAAGTGGATAGTCCTTAATCCGCAGAGTTTCGAAGAAATACTTTCTTTCTAATCAGAGGGTAGGAATTAGCAAAATGCGGGATCGGATTTTGCATACTAAAGTATTTGATGAAACATCAAGTAAGTCAAAGATCTTACTTGATAACAAAAAAGTGAAGCAGAGGGAATATAGTGAAGCAAAACGTAATCATGAAGGGATAGTCTGGTGGAAGATAAATAATCCAGTGACGGTAAAATCCAAATATATAACTTCAAGGAAGTTAATTGAATTTCATTACATATATTATATAAGTATATATATATATATATATATATATATATATATATATATATATAATATATGTAATGAAATATTATATATATAATATATATATAATATATATAATATATATAATATATATAATATATATATATAATATATATATAATATATATAATATATATAATATATATATATAATATATAATATATATGTATATATAATATATATATGTATATATAATATATATAATATATATATAATATATATATGTATATATAATATATATATGTATATATAATATATATATATGTATATATAATATATATAATATATATATATGTATATATATATATATATATATATATGTATATATATACATTACAAATGTTTTTTTTTAAATGACTTGGGCACAATTTGCTAGAAACTAAACCAAAATATTTCGCGCTCCAAACGCGTTCCCTACACTTTGATCCTTAGGCGAATTTACGAGAACGATTTAAAATATAATCACTTTATGAAAGTAATAGACATTTTTCGGCAAGTTGGTATGAATATTTTAATAATCAACTGTCCGAAATATATCTGTTCGCATAATTCAATAATCCAAAAATTATGTTAATATACTTATAAACCACCTATTACCTATCAATTTTACTGTTATATGACCAGTAGTTTTTGCATTTCTCGGTTAAATATTTACACACAGTCAGGCTATACATGCAGCTAGTGTTTTATTATATAGACATGATAAATGGCTGATCACAAATAGAAACCTAACCCACCATAGACTGTTTTTGATTTGTATTTTTTCTTCTTTCTGGTTTTGTTTTCTTCCACCTTTTATGTGTCTGCTTCTTCAATAATCAAAAACAGGTTTCTAATTTTAGTTTCAAGCAAGTTCTGGGGATTATCTTCGTGGATTTTTTCGAAATAACTTCAGCTAATCCATCCTCAATAACGTCTGGACGGAAACTTTTTCTGCTTGAATTATTAATATCCATATAGACAGAGAATTACGCGCTTTGGTGGTGTTTCAGTGATAGATTAAAGAACTGTGATATCTTACGCTTAGGTTGCGTAATCACACCCTTCAGTTTCTTTTGTTCACTTTACGTTTTTTTATTACCATTATTAGCTTTTATTCCTCCCAAACTAAACACATTGCAATTATCGTTTAAGAGGTATAGTGGCCAGCTATATAAGGGCAGCTAGCGTTTGTTTTTCTATTTACAAAGGTATCACTACTTATGAAGGCAAAAGGGCAACTCGAGGATAAGGGTTAAAGAGTGTATAGTGCATGGAATATTTTTGTCATATTTCAGTTGATGCATCTGCTACTAGTCTCTCGCTCGTAGACAAGGTCCAAAAGAGAGTTTTTCACCTGAAGGATCCTGAAGTTTCATCCAAGCTGGCAAGCAGGTAAACAGATTTGAGTTCCACAGGTGTGCAGGTTGCGCAGCAAGTTGTGTGTTGTCATTATTTAAACACTTCTACATGTTGGCGCTAATTGAAACACGTCAATATTTCATAGAGAAACGGTGTGAAGAATGAAGCTACGGAAGTACACATGCAGTATGTTCGCCGGATTACTCGTCTTTTGAACACTGTTATGCTTTCGACAACAACATGATTCTCTTCAAGTTCATTGTAACCAGGTTCTTGTTGAGTCGACACCTTAAATCGCCAATTTCTACCCAATTCCTTAAACTACCTATCATTAAGCTGTTGTCTAAATTTCTCCGAGAGGGGGGGGGTATTCAAATCGTAGAGATAATTCTGGAGAGAACAATCAGCGATCTGGGCTTGCGAAGATGACATAAATAGAAACCGGACCAAGGAAAAGAAAGGAAATTCGGCGAGGGCAACAATCCTTTACCTTGGAGTGTCTGCAATGTCGTTATAGAAGTTCAACATGGGGGACGCAAAATTCCTGAGGATTTGGCATCAACCGGGACTGATCGACATTTTAAACACTAAATAAAAAGGTGTGGAGGGATGTTCTTACGTCATATGTCGGATAAAGAAATACAAAAAAATACAACATAAAAACTGCGGAGAATCAAGCGCGACAAGAAAGTGGACACAATATATCTCGGCCATTTGGCACACACACTACCGCCACCCTGTTACGCATCTTTGCTGTCAGTGTTGTCACTGTAAAATAAACATTGCTCTAATTATTCTTATATTCTATATACAAAATTTCAAGTCTGTAGTAAAAAAAACACTAGAGTATATAGGTTGAAAATGTCCTCAGACGCATTCTCACTTTTTAGATAGATGGATAAGTTGATACATAGATGGATTGACATAGAGATAGATAAACAGATAGACTGAGAAAGATAAAGATAGATGGATAGAAAAATAGTCGTAAAAACGGATTTTACGCTAAAGAGAAGTTCGACTCAAGCGGAAAAAATGAATAATTCAGCGAACATTAGAAAACTGTAAAATATTTTCCTTGCGAAGTACAACACTAAAAGAAAGAAACGGATGTGTCCCAAATTCCAAGAACAAAAACTACATTCAGGTAAAAAAAAAAACTAAACTCGATTAATAGTATTTTATTTACTAAAATACTAGTCGGAAAAAAAGAGACAAACCAAAACCTCTAATTGCAGTTTCAAAGAAAAAAAAAACTCGAACGTAACAAAAAAAAAGCGACGTGGAATCCATCTTAAAAAAAAACTGTAAAAGTTAATTTTTGTAAAACGACAAACAGATTCGAATTACTAAATGACAAGGAAGTAACATACGAAGACAAAAATTTCACCAGTGGATTTCCTAAATTGCTGTAAATACCTACTAAAGACTTTTTAGTAAACCAAATTTTTCTCTTCGGTATTTTAAAAAAAATACCACAGTTAAACTAAAATCAAGGAAATATTTTTTTTAAACTAGAGTTGTCACTGGATAACGGATATAAGACATTAAAACGTCACGCAAATAAAACATTTAAATGTAGTCCATACACTTTATTTTTTCAATTGTGACTCGAGTTGAAAAACTTTTTTTTTCTACGGAAAGAGTTGCACTTAAGTTCGGCTGTAATTTATTAAGAAATGCCTAAAACGAAAAGGTAAATCGTATTTTGTGGTTTCAGCAAAAGCCTCAGTTCTTATGTTGTGGTTGAATGAGCTTGACTCGCTAGCGAAGTGAGAAAATATTATTCGAGCAGCGATATTACTATTGAAAACAGGAACTATGAACAATTTTTTTTGTAACACAACCTATTTTATATGGTACGGATATTGTGTTTCATGTGAAATTGTACAATTTTTCTTCGTAACTGCATTACTGCTACTGAAGGATACAAAAAAATGGAAGATTTATCTAGAATGTTAATGCAATTTTTGCAGACGCAACAAAAGGTGCAATCCGAGCTAGATGCACGTAGAGAGGAGAAATTATTGAAATGGCAAATGGAACAAGAAGAAAGGCAGAAGAAATTACAATTTGAATATGGAGAAAGGCAAAATGAACGTTTTACTAAAACACTGGAACTATTAAAGATTAATCGAGAAAATTTCGACAGTACTAATTTCTCGCATACAATTATATTTAATAGCATGGACACATTTAATTATGTGCCGGGGGAAGAAAATACTTTTGAAGCATACTATACAAGATACGAGGATGTATTTCAACTGGACTGCAAAATTTGGCCAAATAAATAGAAAGTGAGCCTTTGACTCAGGAAGTTGGGTGTAAGAGAACACAGCAAGTTCGTAGATTATATACTACCTAAAAAACTACGGAATTAGATTTCATGGAAGCTGTAAAATTACTAAAAGAATTATTTAATCCGAATATATCTCTTTTTTATAAGAGATAGCTGTGTATGAATCTAAGGAAGATGGACAATCAAGATTATTTGACATACGCTTCAGTTGTCAATAAAAACTGTGATAATTTTAAGCTAGCGGAACAAACAGTAGAAGATTTCAAATGCCTAATATTCGCACAAAGTTTAGTCTCCACGAAAATGCAGAACTACGAAGACGAGTGCTGTCTAAGCTAGAATCCGAGCAAGATTTACCACTTCAGAAATTAGCAGAGGATTGTTAAAGGGCCATTACACTAAAAAAGGATTCAAAAAAGATAGAAGAATCCGGAGTGGCATATGTAAGAAAGGTTGGAAAACCATACACACCAAGCAAGAACTATACAAATAAAAGCAGTCAAAACGGAACGAGATATTCCAAATATAATAATTATAATTATAGTAAAGAATATAACAAGTCTCTTCCTAGATATAACTGTAAGATATGCGCAGAAAGACATTGGGAATCGGATTGCCCTTATAAGAAGAAAAAATGCTACATTTGCAAGAATGTCAGACACAGAAGCGAGTGTTACCGATATAAAGAGTTCACCAGAAAGAGAGTACACCAAACAAAATCAAATGAAAAATTAGACAAAAATCGGGGAAAATACATAAAAGCGGAAATATTTAAAACGCCAATAAAATTACAACTGGATTCAGTATCCGATATTTCTATAATAAACTTGAATACATGGAAAAGGTTGGTAAACCAACCATGATGGAAACAAGTTAATCAGCTCGGACGGAAACTGGTGCTGAGATAAAATTTGAAGGAGAATTTATCCTTTCGATAAAATTGAAAGGGATTAGGAAGAAATTAAAAATGTTTGTATTGAAAAATAGCGAAAATCTGTTTGGAATATATTTAATTGAGAAATTTGGACTCTGGGATAAGCCAATTAATACATTCTGTAAAAATAGAATGTACTACTCAAACAACAGAAAATATAAAAGAGGACTTAAAACAATTATTCCCTGATGTATTTATGACTAAATTAGGTCGTTGCAATACATGTAAAGCCTCGTTTGAACTTAAAGAAAACACCAGCCCAATTTTTAGAAAAAAGCGAAACGTTCCGTTTGCTGGGTTGGAAAAGATTAATAAAGAATTAGACAGATTGGAACAGGCAGGAATACTATCAAAAATAGAACACAGCGACTGGGCAGCCCCCACCGTACATGTAAAGAAAAAGAATGATGAAATCAGAGTGTGCGCAGACTTTTCGGCAGGTCTAAACTCCATATTACAAGATTACCATTACCGTCTACCAAGCCCAGAGGAAATATGCACAAAGTTGAATGGTGGTAACATCTTCAAGATAGACTTGAGCGACGCGTATTTACAAATACCGGTCGAGGAGAATTGCTCAAAAATACTATGAATCAACACGGATAAGGGATTGTACAATTACAACCGGTTGCCCTTTGGCATTAAACTAGCGTCTGTCATTTTTCAACAAGCGATGGACACCATGCTAAGTGGTATTTAGTGCGCATGTGCATACCTGGACGACATTGTTATCAGGAGCAAATCCCTAGAAGAACATAAGGAGCATTTCAAACAAGTATTCACTCGAATACAAGAATTCGGCTTTAAAGTAAAAGAAAATAAATGCGACTTTTGTATGAGCGAAATTAAGCATCTTAAACATATAATAAATAAACATGGGCGACGTCCAGACCCAGAAAGTTTAATGAATCATTAATGTTAAATCCCAAGAGAAAAAGATATTGAAATCTGCGCGTCTTCAAATCTTGGGAGGAGGGCATTGTGGTGGCACACATTCATTTGCATATGTGGATAGTAATTACACATAAATAGGAAGACTCACTTAGTCTGAGTGTGTGTTCACCAGAAGCCACCGAAGG
>NC_136508.1:103362416-103364916 GCF_053919585.1 Euprymna scolopes
GTACACACATGCAGTGGAAACAGCTTCAAAATAATGCCAATCTTCCAAACAGACAATTATTTTTATTTACTTACACAGGAAAAAAATTTCGTCACCAGATTAACTCCTGAACTGAACAGAGCCTAATATAATCACACAAAAACATGAAATGCAAGGTACACTCACATGCACACCCATACACATACACATATACACACCCATACATAAATCAGAACCGACACATTAAAAGACATACATGCGCGGGCATACAACCAAACACAGGCATAACACCCCTATCTCTAATACAACACACTGAACAATACCAACCCTACTTTACCTCGAAACCAACAACACTAGGAAACACATAGAACAATAGTATAATATATGTTTCAACACCTCGCTCCTCCCTCAGTCAATGGAGGAGAAATCTCTCATGACTGAGACAACTATAGTCCCTTCTATAATCCCCCTCCCATACCTATACCCCTCCAATTGGCGCCTCCCCTCTGGGGAACGAGATCTTCCCACACTAGGAACCGATCCTGAGTCTGGCCACACCCGCATGGGGAGACAAATAAGTAGAAACATTAAAAAATCCCCAATACATATTTTTAAATACACCCCTCTATCTAAACAAACATAATATAAAGAATACCCGAAAAGACTGAAACGAAAAATCACAATACTAATACAAAATCCAAAAAAATAAATATAAAAAATAGAATGAAAGCACCCTACCCTTATTTGAGTAGAGCTGTCCCCCTCTTCACATGCACATTAGTAACGACCTTGTATCACAGTCACCTTCCTAGGGAAGCAAATAATCTCATAATACTATAAAACAGTACACACATTCTCAAACCAATAAAAGAAAACACACACACGCACACCCTACTCTACCTACCCTAAAGGAAAAGGGGAAAACACAAGCAGAAAGAGATAGTGAGAAAGAGAGAAACACAACACGAGAGTGACTACAACCGAGGTCAGCGGCCTCGACAAGCCCAATAAAAGAGCAATAAAAATTGAACATGCCAATGAATGATAGACACTTTCACGCCTCCACCCCTTGGAAACACTTCAAATGAACTACGAAAATGCCATTTTTACATCTCCAACACATTTGAAAATAATTTCTGACGAGGACGCTTCACAGAACGTCTGAAACGCATTAAAACGATTTCAATGTTTGCAAAACATTATTACAATGATCCAAACATTATTCTCAATGAAAAACTAAGACACGGAACAATAAAAAAATGTTTAAAAATGCACATTATTGGTGACTACCCCCTTATTTAACTATACATCTTTCTTTCGTTGAAATTTCTTAACCCATTGTATATATATATATATATATATATATATATATATATATATATCCTGTATATTAAGGCATCATTTTTTATTCAAACAAGCATTGTAAAACAGCATACTTAAAAAAAAACAAAAATAATAAAAAGCAAACGCCAACCCAAAAACTTAAAACACATCCCAACTTCCTCAAAACGCGTAAAAACGATATCAATGATTTCAAGACATTATTACAATGATCCAAACATAATACTCAATGAAAAACCAAGAACGGAACAATAAAAAAATGTTAAAAAATACACATTGTTGGTGACTATCCCCTTATTTAAATATGCATCTTTCATTCGTTGAAATTTCCTAACCCATTATATATATATATATATATATATATATACAAACACACACACACATATATATATATATGCATATATATATATATATATATATATATATATATATATATATATATATCCTGTATATTAAGGCATCATTTTTTATTTAAACAAGCATTGTTAAACATTATACCTTTTTTATTTCCTCAGTTTTTCTGATGATGTTTTTCTTTTTGTGCAAGGATCAAAACTATCAATAAATTCCCCAGAATTAAATTTTCCTCTTTGAAGCTTGGCGCGATTTTTTTTTTTTTTTTGCTTTTTGTCTTTCGTCAAGACATCGTCAGGACAAGGTATGCGATCAGCTGTGCCGACGGGATGATGGTATCGAGTAGTAGTAGTAGTAGTAGTTGTAGTAGTAGTAGTAGTAGTAGTAGTAGTAAACAAACATAATATAAAGAATACCCGAAAAGACTGAAACAAAATAGAATGAAAGCACCCTTATTGTAGAAAAGCTTCACACATACACATTAGTAACGATCTTGGATCACAGTCACCGTCCTAGGGAAGCAAATAACCTCATAATACTATAAAACAGTACACACATTTTCAAACCAATAAAGAAAACACACACACATCCTACCCTAAAGGAAAAGAAAAAAAAACACAAGCAGAGGGAGAGAGTGAGAGAGATAAATACAACACAGGAATGACCACAGCCGACTCGCCACAGTCCAATAAAAGAGTAATAAAAATTGAACATTCCAATAAATAGTAGACACTTACACGTTTCAGCTCCTTGGAAACAGTTAAAATGAACTACGAAAATGCTATTTTAACATCTCCAACACATTTTGAAAATAATTTCTGAAGAG
>NC_136508.1:103369916-103597416 GCF_053919585.1 Euprymna scolopes
TTTTCCCTTTATTATCATATATTTATATACAAGTGACTTGGAGTGTGCGTGTGTGTTTGAGTTTCTTTACCCATTGATTCCGAAACGAAAGACGCTGTCTTTTGCAAATTTTATACGAAGCTAATTTATATGTCTCGCCTTGAGGATACGTCATATCTTGACAAGTTTCTTCACTTCTGATCTGAAATTGAACACGTACATCAAATCAGTTGGCAAGATCGCTGGACAAATGGTTGGATCACTCTACCGCTCCAGTAGGTGTCTCCCTGCCGATGCAATCCTCTATGTGTAACGCTAAGCACATTCTAAAATGGAGTACTGTTGCTACATATGGACAGGTCTTGCTCGCCACGCTCTTTTCTGCTTTATAGAGTTCAAGATGAAATGTCCTTTGGAACCGATGGCCTAATTGTCTGTTCCCTAGTGTACATCGGTGGGAGCTTACTAAATATGCCTACAGTCTGTTTACATACAGCATCTGATCTGGCAACAATAGAGGTATTCCATAGACAACTTTGTAGTAAGTGATGCCCTTCTTTCTTCTCTGTCATTTCTTTCCCCGGAAAACGAGCTCTTCTTTGCTGTTTTGTTATTTTCATTGCAAGTGCTTGTTTGAGCTCACATCGATGGTTTTTCTTCTTTCCAAACTATCATAAAAAACACCCATATCAACAGTTTCTCTCAACACTATTCCACTTAGATAAGTTTTGTCCCAAAAAGTATCATATAAGAATAGAAAATCGAAAAATCTTATTTTTAAAATAGTCTTTTTTATCTTAGAGATTTCAAAATAATGTTCACAGAGAAATATTTTACGTTATATGGGCAAAGGGATATAATAAAATCTCAGCAAATCATTTCACAAAATAAAAGCAAAATCAATATTAAAAGTAGTCATTTTTTCTCAGAGGAAAAAGAATTTTTTTCGGAGGAATCTTTTCCGTTACACTGGCCAATCAAACCATTGGATGTTTAAAAATAAAGTTTATTCTTATCTGGAAATATAGCTTAATAATATAGCATGCCGCTACAGATTGAATGAACCGCTGTTCTAGACCGGATGTACCTTAATCTTTTTCTTTTACTTTTCAATTTCAATTTACGATAAGTTTAATTTACAAATAAAGAAGTACTCTTTAAAATCAGCGCAAATCATGTCTTCGTTTACATATTAAAAATAAATATTAATCAGAAGTTATAGTTCCCGAGCATTCATCGTCAAGCCCAAATATTAGTTGATGTGACATTGTAAACAAGCACACTACAAGTTTGATGAACGGCGTTATCATTATCATTATTCATATTTTTTTATTTTTTTCAATTTAATTAATCGGGCAAAATATTTCTTGTAAAATATAATATTTTATTGAGGATCCATTCTATAATAATGAATACAAAATCAATATAAATCAAAATATCATGTTTAAGCTTATTATACGACCTGGCAACGCTGAGCGTGTAGCAAGTATATATAGATAAATAAATTGTATCCACATGTGTTTCCTTTGATATCTATATAGATATGTAAGAATTATAAATCAATACGAAAAATATATAAATGTTTATATCTTTCCTGTATTTATTTCCTATGTGTTAACGTGTAGGAATATAAAAATGTTTTGAAAAAAAAAAAACGAATATATGTCTTTCAAAGGCACATAATGTTCGACGGATCCTTCTGTATTCTTCAGTGTATATATATATGAAATGAAATTTTGGAAAGCTTTCGGATTACAGATTGCACAATAAAATAAACTATGAATAACTGTCAGACAATTTCAACAAGACAAAGAAAGCTTATTGTACGAGCCAGAGCCATAATACAAATCAAAATTTTGAATGAAATTATGTAAATTAAATAATTGCAAGTTTATTGACATGGAATACAATAATTTTTTTATTCAAACGCGGTCGTGTTTGAATATATGGTCAAGTGGCAGTTTTAGTCATTTAGAACTGCTTTAAAGCTTCACCGTTCACGCATTTTTTAGCTAAATTTCGAAGAATTATAACAATTTATAGATCATCTTCTAAGCTATATTGTTAAATAAAAATCATTTTTTTTCAGTAAAACAAAGGTTATGATGAATTTCCTGGTGTGCAAACTCGTAACGAAAACGTAAGGATGTGAGCGACGTTTTTATGTCTGGTTTCTATAGCAACTACGTCGTCTCAGCGACTACTGTTACTACCAATTTATCGAGTTCGAGAAAAGAGAAGTAACAAGTAAAACAGAGAGAATGAAAGAATGAAGGGGAGATAATTGGGGGGATTTTATAGAAAGCAGACAGGTGCCGTGCATTGTTATTACATATGTATGTACTACGTTTATAAGGGAACAAATATGGCTGACAGTAAAAAATAAACAAGTGAATTTATTGGAAGCGTAGAAAAATTATGATTTACAATAGAAAAATGCGAGCATAAAAATTAGTATAGTCAAGCTAAAACATGGAAAAATAAAGGACTAGTCGTCAAAACTGGAAAAGAAAAGGACAAGATATTCTTGTAAAAATATAATACATTTATAACTTAAAAGATTGTAGCATTACGGATTTTTAATACAATTTATAACATTATATAATCAATTAATAATCTATTATATAAAACTCTCTATGTCTGTGTGTGTTTGTCTCCGTTTTTCAAATTGTATCTCCTCCTAGATGGGTGATCGTTGGAAAACGTGCAATAGCTCAAAAGATTGCATTTTTGGCGCAGAATTTTATTAGCGACATTTAATCGATAAAAATAATTGCGAAGGGCTTCAAAAAAGGGTTCAAACTTGGAAGAAATAACACCTTGACGAGCGTAGCAATGTAGTCATTCTGAGCATGCGTGCATCCAGTAAAAGAGAAATGTATGTATTAAGATATTTCACAACACTGTAGAAGTTGTCCCTTTGGTGCAATGGGTAACGTGACAGATTATTAGCATAAGTGTTGCGGTGTAGATCTCTATCTGTTCTTTTTCCCCTCCGGTAGTCTTGATTTTTAAATCTTATGTAATAAATACACAAGAAACTTTAAACAAATACAGAAGAATGTTTTTGATTAACGTAACGAAACTGTCATATTCAAAATATATATGATATATCAGCATATTTGTTACATTCCAAAAATCACGTAAATAGATCAAGTAATGGAATTTGTATTAGATCTATTCCTAAACTAATTAACCGATCATTAAGAATATTAATTATGTGTATATATTTATATATTTCTATGTCTGGGATTGAACTCTAAACTGATTAACCGATCATTATGAATTATAATTATGTGTATATGTTTATATATTTCAATGTATTGGATTCACTCCTAACCTAATTAACCGATCATTATGAATGATTAGCATACGCATATACTTATATATTTGTATGTATTGCATTCACTCCTATACTAATTAACTGATCATTAGAAATTTAATGTATTATATGTTTGTATATTTGTATAGTCATATTCCAAAAGTCACATACAATGATTACTTTTTAATGTATTTATGTGTACAATAAATTCTATCAAAGTAATAAGGTACTTGTGTAGTATAGTACTTATGAAAAGACAAAGAAAATCTTACCTGTGACATATATAAAAGTTATTAAAACCGAAAATCGCGTTTAATATTCGAGTAGCATGACTTATATATGAAAGATAAGGTGTTCTTCACTATAGCACCTAGATAACAAAACAAATTCTTATCCCTGGCGTACAGAAAATGTAACACAACAGAAATTTACATAAACGTATCGAGTTTTTTTTTTCATTTTTACATTAGAAAAAAAATACTTATTAACCCTAACCCTAACCCTAACCCTAACCCTAACCCTAACCCTACCCGAGAAATAAGGTACTTGTACAGTATAGTACCCATATAAAATACAAAGGAAATCTTACCCGTTGCGTACATAAAAGTAATCCAAACTGAAAATGATATAATATATAATATAGTATGACATTTATATATAAGAAATAAGGTGCTTCTTTAATATAGCACTCTATTATCAAAACAAAATCTCACCTCTGACATACGGAAAAGTTCGCACAACAGAAAATTATGTAAAATCATCGAGTAGTTTCATGTATACATAAAAAATAAGGTACTTGTACATTATCCTACCCAGGAAATAAGATACTTGTGTAGTATAGTACTCATATGAAAAACAAATCGAATCCTACCTGTGATGTTCATAAAAGTCAGTAAAACCGAAAATCACCTTATATAGTCGAATAGCAAGACTTTTAAATGAGAATAAGTATCGAGTTCTTTCATTTTTAAATTAGAAAAATGGTACTTCTGCAGTATCCTACCCAGGAAATAAGGTACTTATAGAGTGAAATACTCATATGAAAAACAAAGAAATTCTTATCTGTGACGTACATAAGTTATCAAAATCGAAAATCATGTAATATATTCGAGTCGTATAACATTTATATAAAAAATAAGGTGCTTCTTCACTATAGCACTCTGATGTAAAAACAAACACACTCTTTCCTGTGACATACCGAAAATTTAGCACAACATAAACTTATTTAAATAATATTTTTATATATGTTGTAAATAGCCCTTCCTAGGTAAGGAATGTTTTCCTTATGTGTGCTGTAAATTTCCTGTCCAATGGAGGTTCAATTATTCCATACATATGTTATTTAATACCCGTCCTAGGGTAGGTAAAATATTCCTTTGCTCAAGATGGCAAATGATACATGGACATAAAAAAATCCTCTATCCTAAGAATAACAGGCATGTTCAACAATTTTCTTCATTGTCTTATACGGTCCCGAGCAACGCCGGGTGGCCTTGCTAGTGCTGCAATATTTTAAGTTATATATTTCTTATATTTTTTACAAGATTATCTGGTCTTTTTCTTTTCCAGTTTAAACAACTAGTCCTTTACTTTTCCATGTTTAAGCGTGACCATTTTACTTTTCATGCTCGCATTTTTCTATTGTATATAAGTATGTATGGATACACACACACACTCAAAAACACACACAGTCACACACACACACCCACCCACACACACACAAACACACACACATATATATATATATGCCTGTGTGTATATGTGAATATATATGCATATACATACAATATATATGGATATAATATATATATATTAATACATATATACATATATATACATATATATAGATATATAATATACATATATATATTAATATATACACACACACACACACACATATATATATATATATATATATATATATATATATATATATATATATATGTACCATAGTTGTAGTAGTAATAGATACGTTATATATTATATGATATTCGGATCAATTAAATGGACACACCGGTTCTTGTCAGATAACCTAGATGATTTGCTCTTTGGGACCTCCACTGCGTAGTATTGAGGCGGAATCTCAGGGCTATCCTGCTTCTTCCAACACCATCACCTCGCAAAATCAGTATTATCATTAGTGGTAGTGGTAGTGGTAGTAGTAGTAGTAGTAGTAGTAGTAGCAGTAGTATTGGCAGACTATCGGAGAAGTTTATCTATTCGTAAATAGCTGGGAATACTTGCCTACCGCACAGGTCAGTTCAAAATTAAACTGAAATACGATATAAGGGGCATTACGAAATGTGAAAAGCTTAGCGATTCTTTGAAAGCCAGCAATCATTATCCAAAGAAGGGTAATCGACTGGGATTACTGAAGGTAACACGGACAAAGAGACATGAGGGGGATATTGAACACCTTGCATGCCAAATCTGCAATTTGGTCATTTATATCACGTACCCGTGTGTTGAATCACCAATGAATTCATGTGCACAAGAACAGATAATAATCGTATTCAATTATGATATCGCTTAAGACAAACGTAACACTTTCTATTTGTATACTATTCACTGTAATCGTCACCAACTCCCAAGGAGTTATATTATCGTCAACAGTTTTACACTAGTATTGTTTCGATATGTAAACTTAACTCACTACCGCAGTCATCCCACTACCGCATAGTCATCTACATACAGTACTGTTTCGCTGTTTCACAGCTCATCAGTGCGACTAGACAAGCACCTACTTCAAGCCAGGATCGAAACCCGATCGCCCAAACGTTGCGCTATACGGCTGCTGCTACGTGGGCAGTGCGTTAACAATGTTTTGACATTGTCCAAATACGGAGGCACAATTTATTTACACAAAGAGCATCGCTTTATACGCTAATGTTAATTTGTATATCACTTCCCAATATGCTCGACAGCCACATGGTAAACGTTTTCTATTTACATTTTTCTTGAGGTTTCTCTTTTCATGTTTATGTAGTTAAATTCTCTTTTATAATTGAAGACGTTTGAAAAATCGGTCTATTTCTGTTTAACAATTTTTGGAAGGCTTTCTTTTATCATTCGTATATACTTGAATTCTCTTTTGTAATTATGGATATATTAGAAGTCGCATAATATATGAGCTAAGTCTTTGATATATTAAATTCAGTTTTCTTTATTTGTTGTTGTTTTTCGGGAATTAAAACTGCATTCTTTATTTTTATTTTTACATTTTTTATTTATTTAAAGCTTCTTTAGCGTATATATATATATATATATATATATAGAGAGAGAGAGAGAGAGAGAGAGAGAGAGAGAAAGATAGAGAGGAAATAATCTATAATATAAAGTGGAATGTCTGTGTGGATATGTGTGTGTGTGTGGTCACGAATAGGCTTCTATATGTTTGACTATGTAAAAAAACTGATTACATATAATGATAGAAGATATATCGAGACGCAGGAATGAGCATGTTTGATCTGGCAGAACGGTGGTTCATTAAAATTGTGGGGTTTGCGTTCGCGCCTGGTCCACAAAGTATGGACATAAAAAAATTAAAAAAAAAAAATTACAAGTGTTTTTGATACAGATATACATAAGAATACTTTGATAAGTATGTTTAAACTTAAATAGGGATGGTATAATGAAATTGTGGGGTCTAAGAGAGAGAGAGAGAGAGAGAGAGAGAGAAAGGAAATAATCTATAATATAAAGTTGAATGTCTGTGTGTATATGTGTGCATGTGTGGTCACGAATAGCCTCCTATATGTTTGACTATTTAAAAAAAAACTGATTACATATAATGATAGAAGATGTATGGTATAATAAAATTGTGGGGTCTGCGTTTGCGCCTGGCCTCCATAAAATGGAAATAGGCACAAACTTTAATAAAGACTTTTCATATCTATCTGCGTAAGTATACTTTGATAATTATGTTTCTGTTTGATGAAATATGGTATAATAAAATTATGGGGTGTTCGTTCGCACCTGACCTCCATAGAATGGAAATATGTCACAAAGCTTAACAAGGTTTTTTAATAAAGATCCACAGAATATTGTAATAAGTGTTTCAGTGTGAACAAGTATGGTATAATAAATTAAGGGGTTTATCTATTTTATTTTTACTTTCATCATATTTTGCTTTGCTTTTGATACCCCCAAATTGAACCCGAATTTACAACCCTTCCTTTTCATAACCTATCATACTTTAATCAATCAGAGTCCATTTTCTGTAGACTGTTTTTGAACCCAGTCAACGACGGGTACTTTTGCTAGTAAAGGAATAAAACAAGTACAGTGTTCATCAACAAATTCTTTTTATTTTGAGACTTTCTCTTGATAATGATATTAAGAAAACAAAGCATCAGTCTAAATATTTTGCAATATATTTTTGATGTAACACTGTCATACATTTAATTACATCAGATAGTATCCCTCCTAATATATAATATTCAACAGGGAATCGATTCTATAATAATATATATACAATCTGTATAAATCAAAATATACTGTTTAAGCGAATTTTACGACTGGGCAACGCCGGTCGTTCGGCTAGTATTCGGCTAAATGCTTTCAAAAATTGTGAATAAATTAATACAACAATGTTATTAACAGTTCTCGATACGAACAAGTAGCAATATATACTTTTATTTCTATTACACTAGGGAGGGGTACCTGGCGTTGCCCGTGTGTTTGGAGATGGGGTGGGAGGGAGAAAGTAAGTATGAGGCTCGAAACCGAACCCTTGAGGCAAAGCTGTAAATTAAAGTGTGAAAAAAAGTGCGACGTTAACCATTGCCCCACCGCGAGATGCTAACGGAAACACCTTTGAATTTATTTAATTACTTGGATTTAGCAGGTGTCCGTTTTAATGAGTTAATGAGGTAAAGTTTGACTGCGGGATAGTATTCATTTACTGCTGAACGCTCCCCCCAAGATGTTATAGGAAAAAGACTAACCCACATGCGGCGAACGACCAATATTATCCTATACTCTATAAGGCAACCATTTGCCCATGTATGGAGTACTGTTGTCACATCTGGGCTGGTGCATCTGCTTCTTGTCTCTCGCTCCTGGACAGGGTTCAAAAAAGAGTCCCCAACCTGATAGGTCCTGAACTGTCATCTAGGCTTCAGCCTCTGTCCCATTGACGAGATGTTGCGTCCCTCTGCGTGTTCTACAAATACTTCAATGGTGAATGCTCTGACAAACTGCAAACACTTGTACCTCCCCGACGTAACTACCCCCGACAAACTCGACAAGCTACTAAGTCTCATCCCTTTACAGTTGAGATCCCTAGGTGCAAGAAAGCCTTTTACTCCAATAGTTTCTTCCCCAGAACTGCGGGTCTTTGGAACTCCCTTCCGGGATTCTGCTTTCCCAACTGCAACGATATGCAGAAAAACAAGTGTAATGTCAACAAACATCTTTCTACTCTTCTCCCTTCATAATGAACCCGCTAATTAAGTCCCTGATAGTATCCCCCTGCTTCAAAGTGGCACTGTGCCTTGTTTGGGGTGAAAATTGAATTAAAAAAAAAAGACAGGCGAGCTTCCTTGTTAACTGTGAGATATTACGATTTATATGTGATATAAAAAGTTTTAAAAAGTTGTGAAGCAAACACACATACATGCATTTTCGCTTTTCTATTTATAGATGTACTGAGCCTTATGTATATGTAAACGTATATAATTCTCATTACGGCTTACGCGTTATACATCTACTTAATCTATATACCTATAAAAGTGAACATGTATTTATACTGTCTGTCTGTGTATTTGTGTATCTGTGTACATTTTTCTACCAAATAAATACGTCAATGTCTGATTAAACAGACTCGAATTTTGGCATTTTTTTACATAGGCGTCGCCACTTATCAAGGCCGATAGGCCACTCAAGGATACCGGTTAAAGAGTGTAGAGTAGTCAAAAGGACAATATAGTCATCGATAGTAATGGAAGTTCGCTAAATTTGTTAACTTAAGTGGAACGGCTCATCAGAAACTTGTTCACGTTGGACTTGAAGACAACCATATTATAGACAGCTGGAAAGCAGGAAAACGGAAGACAATTCCACAGGCGTGCAGCTCTAAGAAAGAAGCTTTGATCATGGAATCTATGTTTAGGTTTAGGCACAGATAAAGAGTGTGGAAAATTATTGATAATGTTTCAGCTAGTCGAGTGTTCCTTGTGAAAGTTTGGCGAGGGGGGACAACAGATTGAAACTCAGTCGAACACTTTACATGAAAATAACGATAAAGTAGAGACAAACTCGCAACATCTCTTCTGTGAGATAGAGGTTGCAGCGAAGAGAAAAGGACATCTCACACCAGGCCACGAAGTCTATTTTGAACCCTATCATAAGAGGTATTGAGATTTGGGAATTTTTTTAAGCGGTTTCCGACAAGAAATTTTGCTGTTAAGGGGTCAAAGTCCAACAAGTTTGCCTATGAGAACTCTACCAAACTCCTGCGCCAATTTTTTCCTAAACACTTCAAATTTTAAATATAGATAACTAAGACTATAATCAAACTTTATAATTCTATTTGAGCTCAAAACAGTAAATGTTAAGGGGTTAAAATTGGAGGCAAAGTTAAAAGAAATTGACGTTTGTGGTCCCGTCCAACTGTTCTCTTTGGTAGTTAAGGAAGACTGCTATATAGAAACGCATTACCGTAATTATTCACACTTTTAAATATATACATAGACACCAACGTTATGAACAGCACAAAGGGCCTGAGCAAAGCCGGGAGGAATTGCTAGTATATATATATATATTTTATATATATATATATATATATATATATATATAAATAAATAAAATATTATAAAATAATATTCTTCCTACATCACAGAGAGCACTTTATTTCTTTCATTCCCTAACAGTGTCAATATTTTATCTCTCACTGCACAATTATTTCACTCCTAATGTAATGTAATAAGACTTCAAACATACCTCTCCACCGTACTCTATGTCGATACTGTATGGCTGACTGGGATGGCTCCCGTACATTTATATCTGATCTACCTCTGCATTCCATGTTTAAAAAGGATGTGTCCTCTCCTCAGACCTGAGCTAAAGGTTAATTGTAGGCATGGACTGATTCATGTCATCCAAAAAATTCCAGCAAAAACCTAACAGCCAGCCATTGTTTTCCCCAGAATGTGCTGCTGCCATTGCGCACAGAAATCATTTTTTCCATATCTTCCAACGTAATAGATTTACTTAGACTAAAGCTGCTTTTAGGACTACCAGCAACCACTGTAACAGAGTAAAAAATATGCAATAGAGCTATATGTTTAGTCCGTTAAATCCATAGTAGCTGAGCAGCAGCTTTATTCCAACCGGTTTTGGCAAATAGCAAACAAAATCCTGAACAGAAGCTTGCGTTCTATCCAAACCATCATTAATGGTCATGAGGTCATTTCGTCAGCATCAGACAAAGCCAAGCTATTTGCCGAGAACTTTGCGGCTAATTCTACTCTATGCGTTGAAGGCCATCTACACCCTGTATTTCCTCTTATAACAGACAACATGCTATTCAACATATAAATATCTGTGCATAACGTCGCCTTGATCCCAGTAAAGCAACTGGCCCTGACAACATTCCAATTATAGTGTTGAAAAAGCTTCAACCGGAACTTGTCCCCATATTTACAAAACTGTTTAAGCGTTGCCTTAAGAAGAACTGTTTTAGAACACCCTGGAAAACCTCATGAGTATGCCCTGTATTTAAGAGTTCAGGTCATGTGTAATCTCCCTCTCAGTACAGACCAATAAGTCTCCTGCGTGCCATGAGTAAACTGCTGGAATCTAGATTAAATAGAGAATTAGTCAACAACCTCAGCAGAAATAACCTACATAAACGCCTATTTCACAAGGTTTCCAGCTACGATAAAATTGAAAATATTTTCTCAATTATTAAATCATTTCTCTCTGATAGCTTCATGAGAGTAGTTGTTGATGGGTAGAAATCAAAGGCCAACAGTATTAATGCTGGATTTTCATCAGGGGGTCCATCCTGGGCCAAACTCTCTTCCTGATCTATATCAATGATCCCCTAAAACACATACTTAAATCATTCGTTGACATCTATGCTGATACACGACCATCTATGGCAACACATCAAAAGCCGTAAATGACAAAGTTCTCTCTGATACTCTCTCCTCTGGTCTTGAGTGCGGGGTACAGTGGGGGAAGAGGTAGTTGGTTACTTTTAATGCATCTAAAGCAAAGCTTCTATCTTTACATCATCAACGCTCTGATTCCCGTCTGGCATCAACTGAAATGGGTATTTCTCGTCTTGGGGAGCCTCAATGTTTTGATAAGCTTCTGGATTTGACCTTTACTCCTGATCTGAAATGGAACACGTACATCAAGTCAGTTGCCAAGGTCGCTGGGTAAATGGTAGGATCCTTCTACCGCTTCAGAAGATATTTCACTGCTGATGCAAATCTCTATCTATATCAATGATGGAGTACTGCTACCATATCTGGGCAGGAGCTGCTAAAAACAGCCTATCCTGCCTTGACAGAGTACAAAATAGGATTCGTGGCTTAGTGGGGGATGCCCTTTTCTCTTCCCTGCAACCTCTCTCCCACATAAGAGACGTGGCGAGCTTTTGTTTTATCGTTACTTCCATGGTAGTGCTCGTCTAAGATCCAATCTCTGGTCTCCCCTCGCCAATATTTCACCATAAATACCCATCTAGCTGAAGCAACTGTCAATAATTTTCTCCCACTATTTATCTGTGCAAAAACCAAAACGTAGATTCCATGAACAAAGCTTCTTTCTTAGAAGTGCACGCCCGTGGAACTCTGTTCTCTTTGTTTGTTTTCCACCTGACTACAACTTGGATGTCTTCAAGTCCAATATAAACAACTTCCTGATGAACAGTCCCCTTAAGTAAGACACTTTATTAAATCTCCAATACTAACTGTTACTACCATACTATCTCATTTATTACTGTACACGCAATAACCCTTATCCGCGAGTGGCTTCCGAACATTGAAAAAGTGTGACTACGTTGTAAAAAAAGGACACCATGCACTCCGTCGGGTTGTACGGCATAAGCCTACTGCAAAGAAGCAAAAAATATTAGATGATAGAAATCATTGTAAGAGACAAATGGCCACAGATAAAAGAAGGATGCTGAAATAACCAGGGAATGCATAGAATTGCAAAAGATAGCATCTCGTGATTTCTGGAAAATTTTAATAGTAAAGTGAATAAAAGGAAATCAGTAACTCCCCACTAGCCACAACACAATATTTGCAACACGGCAACCTAAAAGCCAAAATGGCGTGCTCAGCTATTCGCCTCCAACTCAATACTAGAATCAATTCCCTCCCAAACTTCCCTATAGGAACGAACGTCACAATTAATGATCTGAAAATCACCCCTTCTCATGTCCCCGATATCAGAAAAAAACTTGGGCACCAACAATCCGTATGGACCTGATCTCTTTGCTTCTAGATTAATTCAGAATTCTGAGCTAGCCGCCATTCTTCAAAACTCTACAACAAATGCCTTGATTAATCTTGCTTCCCTTATGGCTGGAAAGTGGCCTCTGTGGTACCAGTTTTAAAAAAAAGCTCTAGCGAAAGGAGCTACCCTCTAAATTATCGCCCTATTAGCCTCCTCTTTATCTATCCTAAAAATCTTCGGGATTCTTATCAATAACGTAGCCCACTACCTTGTTTAAAGCTAATCTTCTTTCTGATAGCAGTGCGGATTATGACAATGCCGTCCTACAGTAGATAGTTTAGCAGTCATCTCAAAACGCGTATACCATAAACTGGTGTGGCAAGGGTTGATAAACTATGGCATGAAAGGCTGCTAATGCAAAATGATATTGTGTCTTAAATGGGTATATTTGCTGATGATACAACCGTGGCCTTCGTTATAAAGATGGCCGGCCAGCTGAAAAAATGACGTCATCGCCGAGGTCCCAACAAGCAAACATGTGAAACTCTTAGACTGTCAATAATGAACAGTAATTTTTACAGACAGCGTTACAAAACTTCAAAATTGGATTAAAATAAAGAAATAAAGAAAGAACACGATGATTTATACTGAAACTCATCTAATATTAATAATAAAAAATAATTAAAAAAACACAAGTTGTTTGTTTAAGTATTATAAGCAATTGAATATTTCGTTGTATTATAGATTTTAAAGATTAGAATGCGTTCTTTAATTACTTATAAATTACATTTTAAAAAAGTGAAGGAACACGATTTTATTTGTAGTAAACTTCAAGTTTATTTAATATAATTAAATGAAAATTATGCATGTAAGACTATGAATATGTGAAGCAGAACACAAGCAAAATATTTGATGAGTAAAGACAATAAGCAAATATTTTTTAATCAAAATGAACCACAATATTTTTAAATGCAAATGAACCACAATATTTTTTTCAAAATCAAAAACAATATTTTTAATAAATTCATGAAATATTGCACAGTAAAAAAATAATTAACCTAAAGAAAAAATCATGTTTCTTATTGAAGATTATTTCAACACATTACAAAAATAACATGCAAAATCATTTTTTATATCCATATTTTAGTTTGTTAAAATATGTGGGTGGATTTTACTGTACACAGATTCGAAAAAGTTTTCAAAAAACAATATAACAAATAAATGTTATCAATAATAATAGTAATAAGGAACGCAAGAGAGTTGTATGCTCAATCTGTTAAGTCCAAAGTAGCTGAGCAGCGGCTTGGTTCCCACCAGTTTTGGCAAATAGCAAACAGAATCCTGAACAGAAGCGTGTGCTCCATTCCAACTATTATCAATGGACCTGAGGTAATCTCGTCAGCATCAGACAAAGCAAAACTCTTTGTGCAGAACTTTGCAGCTAATTCTACCCTTTGCGACCAAGACCGCCAACCCCCAATATTTCCTCCTGTATCAGAAAACACGCTATGTGATATACGTATATCTGTACGTGATGTTGCCAAGCTAATCAAAAAACCTTGATTCGAGTAAAGCAACTGGTCCTGATGGTATTCCAATTATAGTACTCAAAAAACTTCAACCTGAACTAGCGCCCATACTTACAAAACTGTTTAAACGTTGTCTTAAGGAGAATAGTTTCCCATCTCCCTGGAAAATCTCATCAGTATGCCCTGTATTTAAGAATTCAGGTGATCGCTCATCCCCCTCTCAGTACAGGCCAATAAGTCTCCTGTGCGTCATGAGTAAGTTGCTAGAATCTGTGTTAAATACAGAAGTAATCAAACATCTCAACAAAAATAACCTTCTTAGTGACACTCAATATGGTTTCCGTTCTGCTAGATCTACAGCAGATGTCCTTACAGTTATATCGCATAGGATTAGCAAATCTCTCGACGGTGGCAATCTTTCTAGGGCAATTGCTCTTGATATATCTAAAGCCTTTGATAGGGTATGGCATAAAGGTTTACTTCATAAGATCGCTAGCTATGGTATAGCTGGAAAAGTCTTCTCAATTATTAAATCATTTCTTTCTGATAGGTTCATAAGAGTAGTAGTTGAGGGGCAAAAATCAGAAGCTCACAGTATTAATGCCGGTGTCCCTCATAGATCCATCCTGGGCCCAACTCTTTTCCTGATCTACATTAATGATCTTCCAAATCATATCCTTACATCATTTGTAGACATTTATGCTGATGACACTACCATTTATGGTACCACATCTAAGACAGTAAACGACCAAGTCCTCTCCAATTCTCTCTCTTCTGATCTTGAGCACGTAGTACAATGGGGAAAGGAGTGGCTGGTTACTTTTAATCCATCTAAAACCAAGCTTCTCTCTTTACATCATCAACATTCTAATCCACATTTGTCATCAATTGAAATGAATGGCTCTCGTCTTCAGGAGGCCTCAAGTTTTGACAAGCTTCTGGGCTTGACCATTACTCCTGATCTTAAATGGAACACATATATCAAATCTGTTGCCAAGGCCGCTGGAAAAATGGTGGAATTTTTCCATCGATCCAGTAGATATCTCACTGCTGATGCTATTTTCTATCTATATAAGAGCCAGGTACGTCCAAGGATGGAATACTGTTGCCACATCTGGGCAGGAGCTTCTAGAAAGGACTTGTCCTGCCTTGATAGAGTTCAAAATAGACTTCGTAGCCTCGTAGGAGATGTCCTTTTCTCCTCCTTGCAACCTCTATCTCACAGAAGAGATGTTGCGAGTTTGTCTCTGATGTATCGTTATTTTCATGGAAAGTGTTCAACTGAGCTTCAATCTATGGTCCCCCCTCGCCAAACTTTCACAAGAAACACTCGTCTAGCTGTAAACACTATCAATAATTTCCCCCACTCTTTATCTGTGCCTAAACCTAAACGTAGATTCCATGAACAAAGCTTCTTTCAAATCAAAAATGTCTGATACTTGAGATAATGATCTACAGACCGTAGTGGAATGGAGACGTAAATGGATGATAATATTTAATTCTAGTAAGACTAAGATACTCTTCTCTAACAATTACAACGAGCCTCTCAACCCACCGATATCCATTGAATTCCCATTCAAACGCCTTGTCTTAAAATTCACAGAAATATGAACTGTGACAAACACATAGAGAACATTGCGAACGCTTCTGCAAGAAGGTGGGCTTCCTCTATCGTGCTAAAAAACTACTTACACCTGGGAGGATTGTTGCCACATAACGGCTGGTGTGCACCCCACTCGTCTCACCATCTCTGATAGAGTCTATAAAAGCGTCTCTAATATAATAGTGTCCACTTTGTCAACTAGACTCCAACCCCTGTCCCATTGACGCAATGTTTCACTCATGTGGCTGTATTGCCAATATTTTAATAGAATGTGCTCTGAGGAAGTGATCGCACTTGTGCCCTCTCGACGTATATATCCCATATATATCGACAAACGAGCTTAGCAAAAACATCACATGCTTTTCACTGCTGAGTCCTCAAAATGTCCAGAAAAATTTCTACTCTAATAGCTTTTTTTCCTGGAACGACCAGATTTTGAATTCCTTTCATGGTACCTGGTTCTCTAACTGTACTGATATGCAAAATTCAAATGCAATGCGAACTAACTTCATAATCTTTCTTGGGCATGATCCCAAATAATAGCCCCTTACGTCCAAGTGACAATATGCCTTGTTTGGGACGAAGGCGAGTAAGAAAATTCTATCAGCAGAAGCTTTGAGATAGCTGGCTTGCGAGAATATTTACAGCAGTAGTCGAAAAATATGCAAATTAGAAAGCTTGCCCGACCAAAAAATGTTTTTTAAGTCACCACGTGGGCGGAAAGAAGAAAAAGTGCGGTTGAAAAACTAAAGTCGAAGACGGGAAATGGCCGTTTACGGTCGGCGTGTAGTGGTGCACAAAGAAAAACGCGGACCAGTGGAGGTGGACATGTATCCCCGCAGTGGTAGAGAGAGACTCTTTTAGCAAGTGTCGAGACAAGGGAGAAAAAAAAAGAAAGAATGGATAATAAACTTGTGCTAAAAATATGAATAGCTGACTCGGCTTTATTTGTGTTTGTTCTTTCTCGACGGTACCGGACGGCGTGAGGGTCCGAGGGATGTTTAACTGTAACAGACATGATTTCAAGCGTAAAGATCTCGTTACATACCAATTCCCGAAGATATTATCAAATTGTATTTATCACCTGTATACCGTGACGTCATGTACTCTGATCATGTAACCAACTGGATACTCGACCTTAACAAAAGGTGTACAACCGGCTTGCGGAGAGATAAAAATGTCCGTAACTGCTCTTGATATTGAAAATGCAAACTAAATTAAATGGAATGTTTAGCACTAAACGCGTTGATAAAATGGCCGTATTTTATGAAAACAAAAAGTTTTTTTTTGTTGTTTAAGAGCAAACCATTAATATTGAAATATTTTAAAAGTTGTCCTTTCAAACTTTCTTAAATATGACAACCTCGATAGATAATTAATACATTGTTAATGTATTTTCTTTTAATGTTCCCCTTTTTTAGTTTATGTCATGTGTTTTTAGCCATTGTTTTTCATTAGACATTTTCTCTGTGTTTTATTTTTTTTTGTTTAGTCACGTTGTCTGGCGAGCAGGCGTTGTTTCACTGTCAGAAAATTGCAAGGAGGAGACGCTCTCTTCGCAATTATCATGATAGATGTCAAAATTGATTAGCAAATAATTAGCCATTTTTTTTCTTCATTTTTTTGTGTTCTTTGAAAGCATATCACAAATTAGGCCGTTTTTATCGATTGTATTTCGACACTCGGGTTATTATTTCTATTCAACGCAGTTGACCTGAGTAGTGGCAGTAGTGAGGCGCATGCGCTAGATTACGATTCATCGTTGCCGGTTAAAATTTTATGTCTGAACGACGTCAGTTTGATTCCCATTTCACAATACGATTGAGGGTTGGAGGTGTTTTCTTTCCTTAAACTTTTTATTTTATTATTATTATTATTATTATTATTATTATTATTATTATTATTATTATTATCATTATTATTATTATCATTATTATTATTATTATTATTAATATTATTATTATCATCATTATTATGATTATCATTGTTATTATTATTATAATTATTATTATTATTATTATTATTATATTATTATTATCATCATCATCATTATTATTATCATTATTATTATTATTATTATTAATATTATTATCATCATCATCATTATTATCATTATCATTATTATCATTATTAATATTATCATTATTATTATTATCATCATTATTATTATTATTATTGTTGTTGTTGTTATTATTATTATTATTGTTATTAATATTATTATTATTGTTGTTGTTATTTTTATTGTTATTATTAGTATTGTTGTTGTTGGTATTATTTTTGTTGTTGTTGTTTTTATTATTATTATTATTATTGCTGTTGTTATTATTATTGTTGTTGTTATTATTATTATTATTAGTATTATTGTTGTTGTTGTTATTATTATTGTTGTTGTTGTTATTATTATTATTATTGTTGTTGTTATTATTATTATTATTATTGTTGTTGTTATTATTATTATTATTATTGTTGTTGTTATTATTATTATTATTGTTGTTGTTATTATTATTGTTGATGTTGTTATTGTTGTTGTTGTTGTTATTATTATTGTTGATGTTGTTATTGTTATTGTTGTTGTTATTATTATTGTTGATGTTGTTGTTATTGTTGTTGTTGTTATTATTATATTGTTGTTGTTGTTGTTGTTCTACGGATATTTTTCATTAATCACATTTTCTTTGCTTTGAATGATGGACTCTTCCGCTTTCTTACTACTTTGTTCTTTCTTTTTATCAAAGCCCGGAAGCCACTCGAGAATAAGGGTTATTGAACGTACAATAGGATAATTTATTAGTTATCGTTAGTAATAGAAAGTTTGTAAATTGGATTATTTAATGGGAATTTGTTTACGTTGGACTTGAAGACAAACAAAGTGTAGTCAGCTGGAAAACATACTAACGGAAGAGAATCACACAGTTCTGAGAAAGAAACTTTGTTCATGGAATCTACGTTTCGGTTTAGGCACAGATAAAGAGTGGGGAAAAATATTGATCGTGGTTTCAGCTAGATAGGTGTTTATTGTGAAGGATTGGTGAGGGGGGCATCCCCAACAGGTTGTAGCCTCGGTCGCAAAGTATACAAAGAAGAGAAAAGAACTGTCTTTCTCTTTTTGACATTTATTTCCTCATTCTTGACCACCGGGCCAAGATCAAAGTGTAGTATTACTAACCACTTTATTTCATGTACACCCTTAACAGAAATGGGATTTTTTATTAATATTGTTATCTTTTTTGGTATTTTTTTTTGTGTTAATAAAAAATGTTTTTTTAAATTGGGTTTTAGTAGGAACACCCTCCATACACAGAGACGAGATGCACAAATCAACCTCAACCCCTTCTTTTTTTGAGTCGGCGTTGTGCCTAAAATTGCTTTTCATTTTTACCATTTATATTTTTTCTTGTGAATAAAAAATTTGATATGTGAAAGTGATGTATATGTTCTGATGCTTCATTCAAGTAATTAGACACAATTTTATTATACCATTCCTATTTAAGTTAAAACATACTTATCATAGTATTCGTATGTACATCTATATCAAAAACACTTGTAAAAGTGTTTTTTTAAATTTTTAAATGTTTTATTTCCATACTTTGTGGATCATATCCATAAAATTTCTCCGATCCCCATCTGGCATCAATTGAAATGGATGGCTCTCGTCTTGGGGAGGCCTCCTGTTTTGAAAAGCTTCTAGGGTTGATCTTTACTCCTGATCTGAAACGGAACACATACATTAAATCCGGTGAGAAGTCCGCTGAAAAAATGGTGGGATCCTTCTATCTCTCCAGTAGATATCTCACTGCTGATGCTATTCTCTATCTATATAAGAACCAGGTACGTCCAAGGATTGAGTACTGTTGCCGCATTCGGGCAGGTGCTGCAAGAAAGGACTTGTCCTGCCTTGATAGAATTAAAAATAGACTTCGTAGCCTCGTATGGAATGTCAGTTTCTATTCCCTGCAACCTCTTTCTCAGAGAAGAGATGTTGCGAGTTTGTCCCTGCTTTATCTTTATTTTCATGGCAAGTGTTCAACTGAGCTCCAATCTATGGTACCCCCTCGCCAAACTTTCACAAGAAACACCCGTCTAGCAGAAAACATTATAGCTAATTTGCCCCACTCTTTATTTGTACCTAAACTTAAAACGTAGATTCCATGAACAAAGCTTCTTTCTTAGAACTGCCCGCCTATGGAATTGTCTTCCGTTTTCCTGCTTTCCAGCTGACTACAATATGGTTGTCGCCAAGTCTAACGTAAACAAGTTTTTATGAGCCGTTCCATTACTAACGATTGCTATATAGTTGAATTTCTACCGTACATTCTTTAATCTTTATTCTCGAGTGGCCTCTTGGCCTTGATAAGTGGTGATGCCTATGTAAAAAAATAAAATTTGAAAAAAAGTTATTAAACTTTTTTAAAATTTTCAAATATTTTCTAGTCTGATGAGATTAATAATGATGAATCATCGTTACAAGATATGACTATATTTACATATGGAAGTAAAATTTATATATATATATATATATATATATATATATATATATATATATATATATATATATACATATATATATATTAAGTAATGTGATTTATAATTTAAAAATTAAAAAAAAAATTTTTTCATTTAAAAATCAAATTTTAATTAAATTAAAACTCAGTTTCATAAGAAGGAACAACAACAAAGTCAATTATCTGTACGATCGTTTCGGAAATCAGTGCTTTTTATTTGTGGTATATATGAAGTCACGTAGAAGAATTATACATAGTTTTTTTGGTAAGCACGTTCTCCTCATCAGCAAATTTAGGAGGATTTCTATTGAATTGAAAAGACACCAAAAATAAACCTAGCATTAAAAGTAAGGCAGATGAATCTGAAAAATTGAAATAAAAGGTTTGGATTTAAAATTTATAAGAAAATTAGTATAGGTTAGAGATAGAAATGAGTAGAAAAAAAATATATATATTTTTGAATTTACATAAAACATTTGATTTAAAAATATATAGAGATATTTACCTTTTAGTTTTTTTTTTTTTTTTGAAATCAGGAACTGTGTTTAAAGTAGTCATTTAGATGTTTGCTATAGCTTTTTATTTTATTGAATGATGAATTTTAAAAGGGCGACGCTCGTGCAGTAAATTGTTTCCGTTAGCGTATTTTGATTTAAAGACGCTACAGTTAATATATATATAGAGAGAGAATATTTATTTTGCAAGTTTTTAAGGGGAGATAATTGTCATGTGTTATTGGCTTTATTTATTATTTGATTTACGAGTCTAAGGGCGGTAATTGGTCTAACTTAATTTATTAAAAAAAAAAAAATTGTAATCTATTTTTTCTAATGAGTAATTTTTAATGATTTAAGGTGGTTTATATTTATTAAATTTAAACCAACGTTTATGATTACATAATAGAAGCTCGTGTCTTGAATTTACTAGTTTTGTTGTGCTTTTATATCTTCATATTTTAAAATTTTAAGGGTTTCTTTTGTACATAGTGTACAAAATTTATCTCCTGGTTTATATGATTTGCAAGTCTCAATTATTTGTCATTTTAAGTTGAAAGAAATATTGCTATTTTTTAGTTGTCAAATATAGTTGGATAGAGTAGATTGGTTTGATAGAGAGTTATTTTTAAAAGAATGTTTGTGCGTTGAAATTCTATGTTTTATTGGGCCAGATGTGAAACCAATATATATTACCTCTTGATTATTATTATTATTTTCCGTTAGGTCTATTGTTGGATTATAATGTGGTGGGTTGATTAGTAATTGATCGGTAGATTGATTTAAGTTGGTGTTATTATTTAATCTGGTAGTTGAGTTATGGCTGTTGATAGGTTCTTGTATATTTGGAGTTTTTGATACTGTGCAGCTATAGATAACATTTTTAATTTTACATGAGCCTTGTAGGGGACATTTATTTTTTCTTCTACAGTTACAGTCCGATGTATTTTGTATAGTTGTATTTTGTAGTTTATTAATTTTATTATTATTAGAGCTAATTATTTTCTGATGAAGGTTAGGCATAGTAGAGTAAGATACTTTAATTGTGTTCTTATTGAAACTGATATTTAATTTAATTAAAATTTGATTTTTAAATTAAAATTTTTTTTTTTAATTTTTAAATTATAAATCACATTACTTAATATTGAATTAGCTCTAGGACATTTAACTATCGAGCTTATTATATATCTAAATTACAACGAGCATTTCCTGTATTTTAATTAAACTAGTAATTTCACTATTACATTAAAATACACTTAGCTCTTTAGACTATTATTCTAATCTCCTTTAAATTATATATATATATATATATATATATATATATATATATATATATATATGATGGCAACAAGAGCAGATCTACGCTCTGTACGCGTTATTGCGGACGGCAAGTCAAGCAGCGTCCGCACGTCCCAACACCCGATGGTCATTGTCATATATTTCCTCGCAGTAGCATGATGACGGCCGGGTACAGGGTCGTGGAGCCCTGAAACACCTGCCGAGCCAGACCCTGGAAATTCCAGTTCCCTTATTGCCATTTACGTTTATAATCATATTTTCCACTTCATTGAATGTTTTGCTGTTTTAGGCTACAGCCAGCCTTTTTTGCTATAAAGATACACGAGATTGTAAAAAGTGTATCTAATTTATATCGAGCAATGTCTGTGCGTGAGCCTTGTTATAGTGGGGAAAGACTTTGCACCGAGACAATCCCACTCTCTAAACAACTGCCACATTGATCCCAAAAGAAGAGCAAGTCAACATCATTGGATGCAGCAGTCATCGTAGGTTTTATATCAGAGTTTTCCTTCTCCTAGGGAGGTTGGCTTCACTACGGCTTACAGGGCCCTCTCCACCCACCATGCCATTTGATCCATGACTGGAACTTAGGTTGCTGGGCACCAGAGCATATTCCACACGCCGGTGGGTCATATATGCCGCAGCTTACAGGACCTAAGCTCCTCTGTAGGTTTCTGTCAGGGTAACCTCACCCTTAGCCGTTGGTTAAATAACCTTGGCCCACAAGGCAGTGGAGATCCAGTAACACGGCGCAGGACACTCGCCGTTCATCAGAGCCCCGTCTGCGTTGCAGCGGTCACGACGTGCACGTGGGGTTGATTTGTCTGGGAGAAGCACAGAAAGACGCTAAGACATCTGTGTGCTGTTAACACACGTCCACACCAGACCTTGACCACTATATATATATATATATATATATATATATATATATATATATATATATATATATATATATATATATATTCAGAAGACGGCTAGAAAACCATTACATTATCAATAAAGTTTACAATAAAAAATGATTACAATAAATAAGGATAAAAATACATGAGGATTTAGAAAGAAAAATAAGGGAGAAACATATACGCTATTGCTTTGTAACTCTTCCAGTAAAAATGTTTTTGTTTTTTTTACACAGTGATCACCGCTTATCAAGGCCCGGAAGCCACTCAGGGATAAGGGTTATTGCAAGTACATTACGTTAGTGTTGAGATTTGATGAAGTGTCTACTTAAGGGGGCGATTCATTAGGAATTTGTTTACGTTTGACTTGAAGACATCCAAGTTGTAGTCCGGTGGGAAGCAGGCAGACGGAAAAGAGTTCCACAGGCGTGCAGTTCTAAGAAAGAAGCTTTGTTCATGGAATCCGCGTTTTGATTTAGGCACAGATATAGAGTGGGGGACATTTTTCACAGTGGATTCAGCAAGACGGGTGTTTTTCGTGAAAGATTGGCGAGGGGGGGGCAGAGATTGGAGTTCAGACGAGCACCTGCCATGGAAATAACGATAAAACAAGGATAGGCTCGCAACGTCTCTTCTGTGGGAGAGAGGTTGCAGGGTAGAGAAAAGGGCATCCCCCACTAAGCCACGAAGTCTATTTTGTACTCTGTCAAGGCAGGATAGGCTATTTTAGCAGCTTCTGCCCAGATATGGCAACAGTATTCCATCCTTGGACGTACTTTTCCAATTCTAATGTCAAAAATGTTTCTATTTCTAATCTGAATTTCTTAAAAGAAATTTATTTTGTTTATGTTTACATTTGCGTCGTAAATTTAGCATCGAATTGACGTGACTTAAAGAGGGTTTACTCATTTCTTCAAATTTTATTAAACTGTACAGTTAAAAAAAGTTATTATTATTAGTTATTATTATTAGTTATTATTATTAGTTATTATTATCAGTTATTATTATTAGTTATTATTATTAGTTATTATTATTAGTTATTATTTTTTGTTATTATTATTAGTTATTATTATTAGTTATTATTATTAGTTATTATTATTAGTTTTTATTATTAGTTATTATTATTAGTTTTTATTATTAGTTATTATTATTAGTTTTTATTATTAGTTATTATTATTAGTTATTATTTTTAGTTATTATTATCAGTTATTATTATCAGTTATAATTATTAGCTATTATTATTAGTTATTATTATTAGTTATTATTTTTTGTTATTATTATTAGTTATTATTATTAGTTATTATTTTTAGTTATTATTATTAGTTATTATTATTAGTTATTATTATTAGTCTTTATTTTCTTTACTTTTTCTAGTGTTCGCTCTTCTTACCGAGCGTGGACTTTTTTAACTGTGCCTTACGATTAAAAAAATATATTTTCAGTTATATTTTAATATAATATACAATTTCTTATTGCTTAATATTCTGTTGCTTGATGTTTTCTTAGCAAGTTTAAAGTAACGAGACCTTTTCAAGCGATACTCCATATAAATGTTTAAGTCATAACAAGTACATACTACAAATTTGTATAAGCAATACCGCCTAAAGATGTCTCTTGTTACGCGAATCTGCCTGACTGAAACATGCTCCTAAATATGAATGTTTATGTAAATCAAATAAAAAGTATATTGAGCACTCATGCATGTACCTTTTTAAAACTTTAGTGGTTGTGTTACATTAGGAAAAAATAATCTGAAATTACACACGCACACACACACTCTCTCTCTACACACACACACACACACACACACACACACACACACACACATATATATATATATATATATATATATATATATCCTGGTCAAAATCATAAGACTTCGTAAGAAAGTAAGCGTTTAAACATATTATCGAATTTTTAATAAAAAAAAATTGTTGAAATCATTGCCAAAAGGGAAAATGTTATGGTGGCACACATTCATTTGCATATGTGGATAGTAATTACACATAAATAGGACGACTCGGTTAGTCTGAGGGTGTATTCACCAGAATCCACCGAAGGCCGCCGAGAGCAGATATGTTTCTCCAGTAAAGACTCTCTTATTTGACACCATTATGTAAATATCCCGTAAATATACCTTTTCCTAATACACTTTTTATTTGATCTTCCTTTGTTTGTTGAGTCGTCATTTGTATTGCTTTCTAAGTTACTTGTTTCATCCTGCAAACTTAACACAAAATATGATGGAAAAAAATAAAATCTGCGTCATTCGACAACTTAACCCTGATCTAATAATTAATTAAAAAAAAAACAAACATTTTTACCTGGTAAAAATTGATAAGATCACTTTAATAAAATCGGATAGTTTTGAAAAAAAAATGAATACGAAAAGCTTTCTATGTAACTAAAAACAACTTGTAAGTGAATAAAAAACATCTTACTAAATTATAAATGGCAAAAGGGAAAACATTATCAGAGTTTGAGAGAGGAAGGATATCTGAGCTTAATAAGGGTGGACTCTCCCATAGATCCATTGCAAACGAAGCGAATCGTAGCAAAACAGTCATCACAATTTTTATAAGAAATCCAGATTAATATGGGAATAAAAAGAGTCCAGGTCTACTAAAAAATTAACCCTATTACTGGATCGCTGTATCAGAAGAAGTTTAAAAGAAACTCCAGTATGAGCTCAAGTCGATTGAAAAGCCAAACAGCAGCAGAATGTAGTCCAAAAACCATCAGAAGGCATCTGAAAATGAAGGGGTTCAATCATTTAAAGCGACTGTAGAAACAACGTATTATTGAACAGCACAAAACTAACCGACTTTTTCTCATCGGAGAAAATTACATTTTCCCACTTCTCTTCATCTCGGGTCAGGTATTTGGCGGCATATTTAAATTTAATCTATACGGTACAGATGGATTTCAACACTATTGACATGATAAACATTTTCCCAAAGAGACTTTTTAAACTCGGCATAGTGGAGCAGGGTCTTTAGTGATCTGCGGTGCTTTCTCGTCAGCTGGGACAGTAAAGTTGCAAGTACATTGAAGTACATTTCAATGCTTGAAAATGATTCTATCAGAAGTGAAGGTCCACGACTGTGTGGAAGAAATTGGATTTTCCAGCAATACAACGCTCCGATACACACTTCTCGACAAGCACGAGAATACTTTTCTTCTAATAATATAGAATTGTTAGATCACCCAGCATGTTCTCCGGACCTCAATCCCATTGAAAATCTTTTGGGGAGGGATGGCAAAAGAAGTGTTCAAGGATGGAACCCAGTATGATTCGATAAAGGAACTTTCTGATTCAGTTTTCAGTACATGGGATAAAATTCCTTCGCAAATGATAAAAAAACTTATCGCAAGAATGCCGAAGAAAATTCTTGAAGTAATTAGTAATAATGGAGGCTATACTAAATACTGAGACCATTTTTAGTAATTTATAATTGCCTTTTGTTAGATAAATTATCATTTTGACCAAGTGAAAATGTTTGTTTTTTTTAATAAATAATGATTAGATCAGGGTTAAGGTTTCGAATGAAGCAGATTTCATTTTTTTTCCATCATATTTTCCCTTGTGGCAATGGTTTCGACCATTTGTTTGATTAAAAATTCGATAATATGCGTAAACG
The DNA here is from genome assembly GCF_053919585.1 of Euprymna scolopes. Taxonomy (NCBI): domain Eukaryota; kingdom Metazoa; phylum Mollusca; class Cephalopoda; order Sepiida; family Sepiolidae; genus Euprymna; species Euprymna scolopes. The sequence continues at coordinate 103,396,599 of NC_136508.1, forward strand.
CTTACTTTCTTAAGAGGTCTTATGATTTTGACCAGGACTGTATATATATATATATATATATATATATATATATATATATATATATATATATATATATATATATATTGCAGTTTAACTGATGTATTTTTATTTGAACAATGTTTATTTATTGAATTACCTTACCAAAACTTGACTGTCAGAGCTGGTGAATTTTCCAAATTTTATTTGGACACGAAGTAAATTTAAAATAACGATATGCAATAAGATTCCGTTTAAAATTGGAAAATGCCAGAGAAGTGAATGGAATGCTCCAGACTGCCTTTGAACCATCTTGCATGAATAGATGGTCAATTTTTGATGAAGAGATTCGAGGAAGGCAGAGAGTCTGTAAGATGATGAGAGGTTTTGAAAGAAAAATGAAGTCATAACATCAAAGTTGTTTGACCAAATAAAGAATTTTATGTGTAAGGACAGTCGTGTGTCATCAATAATTGCAGAGTTTCATGGGAAGATTTATTTGACCGTGATGGGCCCTAACCCCCTTCTTGTGCAGATCTTGCTCGCTGTGATTTTTAGTTGTTCCCTAAGCTCAAGTAAAACCTTAGAGGTTGTCGTTATGAGACAACAAAGGAGATGAAATATGCGATGACGACGGCTATTGAAACAAGAAGCCTTCAATGGGATTTCTAGAAGTTGTTTGAACGGTGCAACAAGTGTATTGCAGCTGGGGGCGATTACTTTAAAGGGGGCTAGTGTTTTAGGTATGTACCATCAAGGAAAATACCCCTATGTAAAAAAATTCGGAAACTTATCGAAGACACTTGACATTATCACATAAATCCAAATACATTTTTGATTGAAATTCTTTATATATTATACATTATTGTTTGTTTAGGGTGCCCTGTGTTAGATTATATAGGGGTTCATCATTTTGGTGTACGTTTACATGCTTGAAGTCTTTTATATCTTCAAATGTATATGCATGGCGCTGTCTTTCTTTGTTCGTTTCACAAAACCCGTTCTCAGATTCTATTATCTTAATTTAATTTGTTAGATTTTGGTATATTCCTTTTGTTATAATATTGCGCATGAAATCAAAGTAAAATTTCCAAAGCTATCTTTCCGCATTTTATATTCCTGTAACTGTTCATTTGAATCTGAAATCATAAAAATTTGTCAGTCATAGCATAAAATGTATTGCAATAATATATTAATTTTTCAAGAGTCTGCGACAATTTTTCATTCCAGCACAAAATAGACTGGAAACTTATTGAAGGCACCTTGTATAAAGATCAGGAAGAATAAAACCTTTTATTTTAAAAAATGGCAGAATTCAGCACTAAATACCCTGTCGATTGGTAGTAGGCCGTCAAACCCAACAATAATGCAACCCTCCGCATCTTTTCGTGTAGATACAAGTACATAGTTGGATTCTGTGTTCAATTATAATTATTCAATTAAATATATAAGCTACTAGAAGTTCAGCCCTGCTTTGCTCAGACTCTATGTAATGTTCATATTATTATGTGCATATATATATATATATATGTAGGTATATATATATATATATATATATATATGTGTGTGTAGGTATATATATATATATTAAAAATGTGACTCATGTCCAGGGAACCTATATCTAAAATATCAAGTGATTAGACCAAAGTTGATAGAGCAGTCTGCAAAGGATAACTCTTCCAACTGTGACCTTTTGCTGCTAAATTGTCGCCCAAAAGCTGATCAAAAAGTTTTCTACGTGTATTCACACCCTTTATGTACGATTTCAAATGTTTAGACCCAAAATTGGCTGAATAGTTTGCTAGAGACCGCAAAAGTCTAATCCTTTGAACTTAGAGCCCTAGGCAGCCACATTTTCGGCCAAAAAATAAGTAAAAGCTTTCCCTAAGTTTGAATTCACTTTATTTAATATTTTAAATGTAAGGAGACAAATTCGTTTAGTACTTTGGTAGAGACCGCAGAGATTAACTGTTTTTAAACTTTGATCCCAATTTTGACCCCTTACTATTTATTGTTTTATGTTCAACTACAATTAAAACGTTTGATCCATGTTCAAGTAATGGACATCTAAAATTTTAAGTGTTTAGACACAAAATTGGCAGAGGAGTTTGGTAGGGGTTTCCAAGGTCAAATCCGTTAACATTGGCAGAAATAGTAACTCAATTTCTGGCCGAAAACCGCTTAAAAAGATTTTCCCAGATCTTAATAAGCCTTATTTCAAGTCTTGAGGTTGTAGAATGAAAATTGATAGAAAACTTAGGTAGGAAAATGTACACACAGACACACAATCACATAGACGATTTCACCTTTATTGATATATAGATTGTGAGCATGCTTAGGCACAATAAATATATCTTGTGCTAGCTAAAATGTATGTAGTAACGTGTAGTCTTTAACTACTGTTTTATGAATCTGACAAAAGCTCCTGATATAATCGATTTACTCTACTTTGAAGGATTCTTGGATAATTAGGTTGTCCTATAAATCTTGGTTCGATGCTTTAACATGTATGATCAAGTGAACATTAATCCAATATTATTTGATATCGATTTGTAAAAACGTCATATTTTTATTCCATTGTTATCAATATAATCTGATGCATGCTTTAAAGAATAACGGTATTGAGTTCAATTGCATACTATAGGAAAACTTTTTTACATTACAGAAACTTGCTCTTGAAGATATGTTCAAAATATTCTAATCTATTTGGATCCGAAAAAAGACAATATAATGGCCCAAATTTAAAACTAATTACATGGTAGGCATCAGATTCTCTTGCCAACTGTTTCACGAATTCGCCTAGGTTGAAAAATTCTTGCGTTTTTAAAATATTTAAATTCAGATAATCGTATCTCAGCTCAAATCCAAATTTATTGATCGAAATAAGCACCATAAGATAATCACAAATTTCTGAAGGCAATAGATTTTATAAGGAGAAAGATTTTAAGAGTACAGAAATATTGTTTGCTGTGATTTGTGTCCTTTACATATATTTTATGTTGCTTTCCCTAAAATCGTTTTCTGTGAGTAAGGTATCAAAAAAATCATATTTGATAGAAGGACTATTTTCTAAGAGTAATGCTTTCTCATAGTAATATTTTCTCGGTGATTGTTTGCTCGTAATATTAAGTTCTTGTATTAATGTTTCTGGGAGGAATGTATTATTACAGATTTTTTTTAGAAAGTTCTGTTAGACAACAAAATAATTATCTATCTATCCATCCATCTATCTATCTATCTATCGATCTATCTATCTATCTATCTATCTATCTCTCTCTCTCTCTCTCTGTCTCTCTCTCTCTCTCTCTATATATATATATATATATATATATATATATATGTATATATATATGGATGTACACATACGTATATATATATATATAAACATATATATATATACACAAATATATATATATTCAGTTGTAAGGGAGTCGGTCAACTTAGCTAATACGCGTAGATCGTCATATAATTAGAAGATCATTCTGACTGACGTAAAAAGCATTTAAAAAATAAATGTTTAATTTCAACTCTCTCTCTCCCCCCCCTCTCTCTCTCTCTCTCTCTCTCTGTAGACGAGAGCTGAATAGTTCGGGTACTTTCTAATGAAACCAGATAATACCTCTGTTTCAGAGGTTCGAATATCTCGATTGGCGTTAATCGTGAAACCCTGCACTGATGATTCCCGAAAAGATGGAGCACTAGTGTCTGTAGGTATTTTATTATTATTATTATTATTATTATAGTAAATATATATATTTTGTATATGTTTGTTTAAATAAATTTAATATATATATATATATATATATATATATATATATATCAAAGTTAAAGGGTATGTCTGTCTGTCTGTCTGTCTGTGTACCTTTTCCTACACAATAACTATGTAAATTTTTAGTCTACAGGTTCTAAGTAATTTGTTAATGAATTTTTGGGTCGCCCACACTGGGGATTGAACCTTCAACCTTCAGGAGAATATTAATTTTACAATTAAGTTTTCCCAGTACTCTAACCACTGCGCCACGGATCCTTGGGGATAATTCTAGTACGAATTTTAGGAGACTAAAACCTATCCAGTCATGGCTGACGGCACATGAGCACGCTACCCCCGTGAAGTAAATAAAGTGTTCCTCTCTAAATTCCGTCAAAATTCCTGAGTTCGAGAAAAACATTCCAGAGTTCAACAAGATACACCCGAAGAAGGTCGGAGGTTATATCGACCGAAACGTTGTGTAAACACACTCAAAGTGATAACAGTAGACCGATGAATAATTATAATACAAATAACTATGTAAGTTGTTTTAATGGTGCTTTTTCAAAGTTCCGTCTGCCTGCTTCCTACCTGACTACAACTTGGATGTCTTCAAGTCCAACGTAAACAAATTCCTAATGAACCGCCCCCTTAAGTAAACACATCATCAAATCTCCACACTAACGTACTGTACTTGCAATAACCCTTATCCCTTCCGTGGCTTGATAAGTGGTGACCACCGTGTAAAAAAAAAACAGATTACGTGACGAAAGATGATGAATGATCAACTGAGCCGAGAAACTTGATATTCAAAACAAAAGAAAATGTGTGTTAGAATAAACAAGCATAAAAGTAGAAATAAAATTATAAAAAAATAATAAGAAAAAAAATGGAAATTAAAACAAAAATTAAAAAAAAGTACGTAATTAAGGTTTAAAACACATTTTGTAGTTGGAATGACACCCAAGATGGCCGACTTGTAAGAACGTTGGGGTGGATTTTTTCCCCCAAACATTAGGTTTATTATGTACAAAATTTAATTTTTGTAAATGACATCGAACGGATACATCATCTGATGAGTTGCTGTGAACAGGGATTTTTTATGAACACATAAAATCATAAAATTACAATCCCATTAACGAAACGACTGTAAGGAAGAAATCCAAGATAAAAAAAAACAAACAAGAAAAATGTTAGTCTTTCAATTTCAACAAAGTCTTTTACTCTCTCTCATTCTCTCTCTCTCTCTCTCTCTCTCTATATATATATATATATATATATATATATATATATATATATATATATACACTGAAGAATCCCGAAAGGATGAAACACTAGTGTCTGTAGGTATTTAATCATTATAGTAAAAAAATAATTATGACAGCCCCTTTAAGAAATGCGTTTCTTATCGTTGAGCACTTTCTGTTGAATTAAAAAACTCGGTCAATTTAGCTCTTATGCGTAGATCATCGTATAACGATTTGATCACTGTCTGTCTGACGTAATGAACATTTAAATTAAAAATGTTTAAAATTCAACGCTATTTCACACGATTAATAGTAGCCGAATGGATACGGTCTCCGCTAATCGAGCCAGAGATGTCTCGTGTCGCGGGGTTCGAATCGTTCGACTGGTAGTAATCGTGACACCCTGCACTGAAGAATCCCGAAAGGATGAAACACTAGTGTCTGTAGGTATTTAATTATTATAGTAAAAAGAAAAAGTATATATATATATATATATATATATACACACACACACACTTTTGTTCAGCAATCTCTTACCTACACTGTGTCTGGATATAACAGACGAGGGCATGAGTATGGCAGAAGTATGCAAATGACCGGGCCGTGTGCGAGTTAACGTCGTGTCAAGGAGAGAGATTATAAAAACAAGAACGGGTACGCAAACTAAGGATCACGTTCGAGAGAAAAGAGGTCGGAGAGAAAGGTTACAGAAGCGAGATAATAAGAAAAGTCGCGTGATAAACATGACCTGATAACAAAAGACCTGCAAGTAAAATATGTTGTTTTACTGGAACAAAAGACGTTGAAGTCATATTCTTCTTAGTTGTCTCATTGTGATGGAGTCTACTATGTGTTGGATCCTCAACGTCTACATGTTAACACGTGCCTACTTTACTCGGTCTGAGGGTACAGAGAGTTTCTTACAACAGGGATAAAATCCATTGAATATTAAATGCCTTTTGGGAATGAAAATAGACAAGCTATGTAGAGACTGCTCATCTTTTTATCTCCGATACATGCTGTTATCTCCGTGTTGCAGAAATAATTTAAAACTAAAAAGCTCTTCATCAAGAAAGCTGTATCTGCCTGCGATCTGCTTTTCGTTGTACATGCTGCACTCTGCCGTTTTAATTTCACTCCTTTGGAAGGTTTATAGCTGGCTTATTTGAATGGTTTATAGCTGACATCTTTGAATCGTTTATAACTGTTTTATTTGAATACATAAAATAACTCATGAATCTTATTTTATCTTCCAAAAGCATTGGCTTTTGCAGAATATTTTCGTCAAATCAAATCAAAGATACCAGCTTCATTTTATCTACTAACTTTATTTAGATTTAGCTTCCGTCAAATGTGAAAGATATTCCATATGGAAATTAAAAAAAGGGCTTTTTATATTTTATCCCCTAAGGGAGTCGTTAGCCTAAATACATTTATGTCTGACAGGTGATGAAACGCGGAACAATCTGTGTAGCTTAACTGCAATAGCTAATTTAGTAATCAAATATCTATCTATCTATCGATCGATCTAGCTATATATCTCAGCTGCCTTCTCGCCTGCGTGTATTCTATTATTCAAATCAGATCCAATTGTCTTATTCTATTTTCACCCCAAACAACGACGGTGCCACTTGGATGTAGGAGCTACTCTCGAGGACATAAGTTGCAGTGATACTATTTAGGGAGTTGAGCAGCAAGATATCTGTTCTCATTACACATGAACTTCTACATGTCAGTACAGTTGGGGAGAGCAGGAACCCGGAAGGGAGTTGCAAATCTAGCAGTTCTGAGGAAGAAACAGTTAGAATAGAAAGCTTTCTCACATCTAGGGATCCCTACTGTGTGGGCGTTGACTTTTTTTGCTTGTCGGGTTTGTCGGGTGCATTTGCTTCGTAGAGTTGCAAAGGCATCTAGTTTGTCGGAGAATCAACCATTAAAATACTTTTAAAACAGGCAGAGGGATGCAACATTTTGTCGATGTGACAGAGGCCGAAGCTTACAGGATAGTTCAGGACCTATCAGCTTGGCGTATCTCTTTGGATCCGTGTCCAGAAGCGAGACACTAGTAACAGATGAATTGTTGTAATGGCTGCAATTTAATACACAGGGGTTTTTCTTTCTTCCGGAAAACATCGGTTAAACACGTAAAACTAGTAGGCATACTTTAAAATCAATCAGCTTTCATCTCTGGTGTTTTATTGTAATTGTGTGCTAATCACGTGGTATTTCCCTAACTGATCCCAAACTTCAATATTGATTTCTCTCCCACCGTCATCGTGATGATATTCTGTGGTGATCGTCCAGTGGTTATTTGGGTAGGAAGCGTAACTGCTTAAGAATAGAAAAGCAAACTACATTGTTAAATATCCTTTGACCTCATAACATTAAACAGTACTTACTTTGTCATTTGTAGCCATTAGTTGTTTAAGCTCTTTTACTCCATTGACGCTTTGTTTCTTTGACAAAATTTTAGTTTTGCATGGCCCCTTTTGTGATCGATATCACAGTCTACATCCCGCATAAATCTTCGTGTACACATATTCGGAGGATCGTGCTTACTTGTGTTAATGCTTTTCTCTTTTTTTTAAATTTTTCTTAAACTTTTTCTTCTATGGGATGGGACATCCAACCAGATGTCTGACATTTACCCCTATTTCAGTGAGTCCAACCAAGAGATCTTTTCAGGATTCTAGCCGTCCCTTTCAGAGCAATCGTTTGTATTTCACTTGCACTTGGTTCACCAGGTATGCTTGTTATGTACTTTTTAAAGTTCTTTTTCATAAGCCCAGTTGCTCCTATGATAACTGGTATAATTGAAACGTCTTTTAATTTCCAATTTCGTTTCATATCACACATAAGTCCTTGATACTTTGTTATCTTTTCCCTCTCAACTCTGTTAAGCCCTGTATCATTGGGTACACTGACCTCTATTACGGTCGCTTTTTTGTTTGCTCTGTCCCAAATCACTATATCTGGTTTAACAGCTGGGTTTTCAAGATATGTAGCAGTAGGGATTATGTAGTCATAGTGAATAGTGTAGTTGTCATTCCCAACTGTTCGTTTGGGTATATGTTCCCAGGAGTTTTTACTACACTGAATGTTGAGTTTCTTACATATCTTCCAGCGAAGGTATTTGCAAACTCCATTATGGCGATCTGTATAATAACCGTCTCCAAGTAGGACTTTGCATAATCTAACATAATCTAAAATAATGTGTTATATGTGGATGGATTTGTAAATGAGTTCGCATTGGGAAACGGTATAAAATGCCGCATGTTTATAGCAATATTTACACATACTGTTTTCTAAAAACAATATAAAAAAGAAGTCAAAGAGTACATAAATATTGTCTGCTGCGATCTGTGCTCCTTACAGTATATTTAATGATGCTTTCCCGAAAGCCCTTTTCTGTGATTAAGGTTTTCAAAATTTCATATTTGCTAGAAGGATTATTTTCGAAGAGTAAATGTTTTCTAATAGTTATATTTTCTCGATGATATTAATTTCTACTATTAATATTTCTGGGAGTAATGTTTTATTATTTTTTTTAGAAAGCACCGTTGTCCCTGTATATACAAATAGTTATGGTCTTTGATATTACCTTAAACTATATCCAGTAGTGAGGCCCCAGCTTGAGGGCTTTCGGGAGTGTGGAGTCACCCTTTAATTGCCATTGCTCCCAGGTCCACTCTGACCCAGAGTGGTAGCACCTGTTAGGGTCCCAACTATGAGTTAAATAGAAACCGACATGAAAACAACAAACATATTTTATTAAAACATTTTTCATCAAAATCTTTGGACTCGGCATTAAATAACCTGAAATGGGTTGATATGCCGTAAAACAAAAACAACCAACCAACCAATCAAATAATTATCCATATATCTATTAAAGTGAGAATAAGTGTGTGTGTGTGTGTGTGTATGTGTATGTGTGTGTATGTGTGAGGATTCTCAACCTATATAATCAGCGAATTTTTGATTTACATACTTGAAATTTGATATATAGAGAATTAAGATATATTTAATCAATTGGGATCCGGAAAAAAGGGCAGACATTAGTCCAAATTTAAAAGATTGGTACATGGCGGGCATAAAAATGTAACTGTTTGTCAACTTTTTCACGAATGTGCATGCGTGAATTGTTAACATGATAATTCTTTATGTTAAGATTGCGCATTTGGAAAACACCTTTTGAAGAAATTGCCACGCTTGTCTAATGGTTATCGTACTTGACTCGTTGTCTTTAGATGTTCTTTTCGACTTCAGACTGAGTATTTAGTTTTACAGAAAGTGAACTGTTTAGAAAAAAATATAACACTCCCATAGACGTGAGTCAGTTTATGGATGAATTAAAGTATAATATTTATGCGTATTTACACCGGGCAACGCCAAGGAACGCCGGGCAACGCCAAGGAACGCCGGGCAATGCTAGGAAACTTGCTAGTATATCTATAAAATTTAGAATTTGTGTGTATGTGGGGGGATATTCTCAACCTGTATACTCTACGGTGTTTTTTTTTATCTAAAAACTTGAAATTTGGTATATGGGGTATTCAAATATGTTGTATAAAGTTTAATCGATTGTTATCCGGAAACAAAGCTGTGTAAATTGAAAAGTCGGTACGTGGGTGTCATCAGATTTTAACGTGTTTGTCAACTATTTCACGAATGCGCATGCCTTAATCGTTCACATGACAGATTATTTATGCTAAGAATAAGTAGATGTGAAAACACTCCTTTAAGAGCATATCAATTGTTATCGTTCTTCACTTATTGTCTGTAGATTTTGGTTTCGATCTTAACTCGAGTTTTTTTTTTATTGTCAAGTGTTGAATGGTTTAGAAAAAAATACTCGCATGTACATGCCTAAGTTTCTTTCCGTTTTTGTTTCTACTTAATGTTTTTTAAAGGAATTTAACATTACGTTTAATTATTACCGTATTTCTGTTCATAATAAATAAGAATTCTGCATTAATTAAAATATAATATTTATGCGTATTTTACGACCGGGCAACGCCGGCGACCTGATAGTGTTACGTATAAAATTAAAACGTTTTTTTTTTTGCATTGGATAAGCCACATGTGGTTGATATGCCGTAATAAATAGACCACACAAGACCAGACATACGGCATTAATTTCCGTAAAACCCAGTACAGAAAATATACAATCAAATAACGCCCTTGTTGTAATAAAAAAGCTGCTGTTCTCAACTACCGAATTAAACTTGTGGATAAGTATTTACATATATTCGTGTTTAGATAAGTATAAGAAAGTGGGGAGAGGTTGGGGTTAGAACAAGAGAAGGAAAGGAAAGAGAACGGGCGAAGATACTGTAAATAAAAATATATATTATATTGTGAAAAATGATATATTTATTTACGACTATGACCAAACTAATATGTGGTGTCCTCTCAGCTTTTCTGATAAGCGTATAGCTATTCAACCAATCAGAAAGCATTTAAAATCGTCACGCCCACAAAACTTAATACGCATGCGCAAGCGGAGAAGACAATAGAACTGAAGGAAATATTATTGAGCAAAATGTCATGTGTCAAATTTCGTCCACAAACTTTTAAAACATGTGCCTTCGGATAAAAAAAAAAAACAATAACAAAGACAAATTGCTTTTTCTGACAATGCATATTGTAAAACCGCACTCCAAATCTCGTTCGAGACGAGAGCAATGTCGACTCAATAAATTATCGATTTGTCTATCAGGATGGAGTATGGACGTTTATGGGAGGGAGGGGGAGGTTAAACGATTGTCTATTGCGCGAGAAAATCTCATCGTTTATTTTTTGTTCGCGAAAGAGGATTACGTAAGAATTTTGTCAATTCTAAAATCGAAGTTGTAAGTCTCTTTTAAACCGAGAACAAACTTTTTTCCAAACAATATGTAAAACTTTGAATCATTTAAAATCAATCAGTTGATGATATTCAATTGTTCGATTTATCTATCTACACATATATTTGAATCGCTATATATTCATAGACACACATTTATATATTAATGTTTATATACATATATAACTCACGAATATATATATATATATATATATATATATATATAAATCTACAAAGAAATATACGTATATATTCATATATATACAGACATAGTTTCATATAAATATATATTTTTAAGGAAATAAAAATTATTCATTATACCTACAAACACTGGTGTTTCATACTGACGCAATCATCAGTGTACGAATTGGCAATTCTTGGCAATCATGAGATTCGAACCCAGACACAAGAACGTTTTTGCTCCTTTGGTAAGACTTTACCTCAGCGACACGAAAAAAGTGCCGGGGAAATAAAGAGAATTAAGAACTATTAAACGCCGAAGTTGAGCGAATGCATTAGACAATCTAGTGTGTTCGAACGAGAGGAAGTTGTAGGCATTCATAAAATTTAGTGGACTAGTATTCAAGTACTATTCCGCCGATAGTGTCCATATTTTAGTATCTGAAAAGAAGCTTAATGATTATAAAGAACGTCGCAATCATCAGCTTTAAACGAACTACTAATGGGTCAATAAGTAATACACACATTAAGGTTTGGGGGAGTTTTTCTTTTCATTTATCTCTATAGTGTTATATATTTTTTTATAGATTCTTCAATGTTCAATTTTATATAATGGTTAGACAATCGCTGATACTTATGAAACAGCATTGTTTCGAAGTCAGCTTTTATCAGATAGTGCCAATGGCTTCAGGAAGAGCTTTATTGCCGAAGCACTAATTCATCTTCTATAAATAACTAGTCTGGGTGCGCGGGGTTGCCCAGGTATTTAGAGGTGTGAGTTGAGCAAAAAAAAAAAAAAGTGATAGTAGACAGGCAGGGTCGAACCCGTACTGCGAAGGAGAAAAGGAACGTGAACAAAAAAACGTGGCGTTTTTGCTGTTGAGTTCATCGCCAAACCGGAACTTGCGAAGGTTTAAAGTAAGGCTAATCAATCGAAAAGCGGAGATGACTTTCGAAAAAAAAAAACAGCGAAAAAGCCGACCCCTCCCTGTAGAAAAAGGTCCAGTTGAGGATAAAATAATCAATGTTTTTAGTCAATTTTTCGATATTTGTCGACCGAAGGGTCCAGCTTCAAAACGATATCTACCTCGTGAAAATCTGTCGCCTCTGTCGATAATTTTGTGCAAACATACATACATACATACATACATACATACATACATTTAAATAGACAGGTGAATCGTAGGTAAAATGAGAAGGAACATGGATGCTCCTTATCTAGCAGAGGACGTGGTTTACTTCTGTTTATCTAGTGGTTATTATAGAAAATAATATACTTTTCATGAAAAAATATCAAGAGATGAATGTTTTCATTAATGGTTTTATCCCGAGAGAATAAACTCCGGAGAGTAGGACTAATGGTATTTTTCCTAAGTAAGTATCTTTATCAGTGCCTAAACCTAAACATATTCCATGAACAAAGCTTCTTTCTTGGAACTGCAACCCTGTGGAAAAAAACTCCTGTTTGCTTGGCTTCCTGCTGACTACAATATGATTGTCTTCAAGTCCAACATAAACAAGTTCTTTATGAGCCGTTCCCCTTAAGCAATCCGATTTACCAAATTCCCTCTACTAACAATTACTACGATGTTGTCACATTAATTACTGTACACTATTTAACTCTTATCCCCGAGTGGTCTATGGGCCTTGATAAGTGGTTACAATTACATAAAATAATACTTATTAACGTTCTAACTTACTGGGAAAATAGAAGAAGAACTATTGTTAGAATAGGATTTTAAAAAATCCAACGATATAATAAAACTTATGTGGAACAAAAAACGCGGGCTTTTCCAAGAGTATACAAACATTATACAGAAACTATCATTTTATTTGAGCTGCTACTAATTTATTTCTTTACTGAGTATTTACAAAGAACGTAACTCTTTAAATTACTTTATACAATACCGATCAAACATTGAACGCAACCATAATTTTAAATACATATAATTGTGGTTGGTTGGTTGGTTGGTTGGTTGGTTGTTTTTGTTTTACGGCATATCAACCCTTTTCGGGTTGTTTAATGCCGAATCCAAAGATTTAAGAATTTTTTTTTTTTAATAGAATATATTTGTTTTTTCAATTCAGTTTCTATTTTCCCCATAGTTGGGACCCTAACAGGCACTACCACTCCTGTTCAGAGTGGACCTGGGACCAACGCTAATTAAAGGGTCGCTCCACACTCCCCAAAGCCCGCAAGCTGGGGCCTTACCACTGGATATAGTTTAAGGTCATATCCAGTACCATATAATTGTGGAATTAATTAAAATTAAAAATTGGCGCAAACAAAAAAGTTTAAAATTAGAGGAGTCTCTTCGTAATGGATACGGTAGCGGTTGATGCGCCGCTGAAAAAACAAGTACACGTGTTAGCAACAACCCAATTCAAATCTGCAAATCAACCGTATATGCTATAAAACACCAATAAACTAACCTTTTCTATTGGTATATAAGAGTTCTATTTCTTTTGTAATAATTTTATCATTTGTTTGTTGCCGTTGTTGAAAAACAACTATGATGGTTTGGATAAACAGAGACATATCAATGACTAGAAATATGTTATTACTAGGGATGTGACAACATCATATAGTTTTTATTGTTTTGACTCTTGGGTATATATCCGACAGAGTTAAACACAGTTTATCAACCGAGAACTAAATCACCCTATATAAAGGCATATAAGATATCAACGGATACACACTCGAGAGTCCAAACAATGAAAAGAATACGCTATTGTCATAGCCCTAGTTATTACTAAACTACCGCTGACTTGACGATCTTTGTAGGATGATCACAGCTTCTAGTTGTTTGTTGTCAGTAAAGAAATCCAACCAGAAAATAGCTTCTAACTAATAATCCTGCAAAGTAATAATAAATAAAAATACCTTTTTGGTGAGCTGTTGAGCTTTTCACATTTATTTTCCTGTTTTCACGGGAAAGTTGCGTAAAGTCACGTCAGTGCTGTTTTCATCACGAGATGTTGTCGATAATCAGTTCGATTCAGATTGACACATTGTCAGATGTTTATATTAACTAAATTTAAGCAATCGGGGCACAGCTAAAACAATGTCAAGCGTGCTTCATCCACAGCATGATTTTAAATGCAAAATATTATTCCAGTCTTTGTATTTGATATGTACGTATGTATGTATGCCTGTATGTGTGTATGTATGTATGTATGCCTGTATGTATGTATGTATGTATGTATGTATGTGTGTATGTATGTATGTATGTATGCATCAATCTATCTAGCTAGCTGTCCATCTTTTTTATTACATTTTCACCCCAAACAAGGCACGTTGCCACTTTGATGTAGGGGGCTACTATCAGCGACCTAAGTTGCAGGGGTACTATGTAGGGAGTTGGGCAGAAATATATATGTTCACATTACACTTGAACTTCTGCATGTCAGTACAGTTGGGGAGGCAGGAAACCGGAAGAGAATTCCGTAGAAGGATTCCTACATCTCGAGCTATCTACTGTGTAGAGTTGGGACTTCGCTGCTTGTCGGGTTTGTCGGGGGTATTTTCGTCGAAGGAGTACAAAGGGGTTTGTAGTTCTTCAGAGCATCCACCATAAAAATACTTGTAAAACAGGCAGAGGGATGCAATATTTCGTCGAGAGATACGCTGAAATTTAGACGACTGTTCAGGACCTATCAGGTTTGCGAATATCTTTTGGACCCTGTTTTGGAACGAGAGACTAGTAGCAGATGCACCAGCCCAAATGTGACAGCAGTATTTCATACATGGGCGAATGGTGGCTTTGTAGATTTATGGGATAATTTTAGGCGTAGGTTTCTTTCTAGCACGGTAGAGAGAGCCCACCGTCTTTGCAGGGGCCTTGGCAATAGTCTCGATGTATATATTCTTTCTTTCTCTGTCACTATTTATCCTTCTCAGTTGGAAAAAGAAAAGATTGGAAAGCATTTGAAAGAGGGACCTCTCGTGACTTGACTGTAAAGATGTTCTTTACTTGTTAAATGAAAAAAAATCCGTTTTCTAACAAAGTCTTTTTGTCGCTGCTTTGATACAAGCTTGCAGTTCTACCAGAGTGATCGGGTCAGTCATGGCGCATATAACGGATTCTACCAGAATACTATCAGCCAGATGTAGCCGAGCACATATGAACTTCCTGAACCATCCCTGAACTACAGAGCACATATCGATCGTTCTATCGTGGTTCACCCCAGGGTAGTTGGTAACCGTGTCCAGGGCGTAACAACCGTTCTAGAGAACACCTCAGGCGTCCAGATAAACTAAGACATGAGCGTAACACAATCAAAGATCGTCAAGCGTAACTTT
Organism: Euprymna scolopes; assembly: GCF_053919585.1. Lineage (NCBI taxonomy): Eukaryota > Metazoa > Mollusca > Cephalopoda > Sepiida > Sepiolidae > Euprymna > Euprymna scolopes. The sequence continues at coordinate 103,411,919 of NC_136508.1, forward strand.
TGGTACCTTCCTCGTCCAGAAGCAAGAAGATACTTTCCAACGATTTATCCGACATCGAGAAAGTAAAACGTGTTGACAAGAATCGTTGGATGCTGAGTTGGTATGAAGACAAAGTCTAGATATTAAAGGTTACGACGATGTATGTGTAAATCCTGTTTTATAATGATCTATGCCTGTCTTCACGCGTCCTTCATTTTCAAGTTAAAGGCAATTATTAATGTAACGTCGCCATAATATTTTAACCTAGACACACACACAGGGGCAGTTGCAAAAGGAAGAAACGACGAGCGAAAATCGACTCAGTATCATTTAGATTCTTCGGACTTTGTTCTCATCTTGAGTGTTATTTTCTCAACGTTTCCGCCGATATAATCTCCAGCCTTCTTAAGTAATATCTTGTTGAACTCAGGAATGTCTCTATCGAACACGGGAATTTTGCCGGAATTTCGAACAGAACCCTTCATTTACTTCATGTCCTCGTTCCTTCAGCCTTGACTAGATATAGGTCCTGTGTAATTCGCAATTTTATTTTTCGGTCGCCCAAAATGAGAACTAAACCTATAAGGTTCAGGTGAATGATGGAGTACTGCTGCCACATCTGGGAAGGAGCTGCTAAAACATCCTATCCTGCCTTGACATAGTACAAAATAGACTTCGTGGCTTAGTGGGGGATGCCGTTTTCTCTTCCCTGCAACCTCTCTCCCACGAAATATACGTTGCGAGCCTGTCTTTGCTTTATCGGTATTTCCATAGCAAGTGCTCGTCCGAGCTCCAATCTCTGGTCTCCCCGCCAATCTTTCACGAAAAACACCCGTCTAGCTGAAACCACCGTCAATAATTGTCCCCACTTTTTATTTGTGCCTTAATCAAAACGTAGATTCCATGACCAAATCTTCTTTCTTAGAAGTGCACACCTGTGAAACTCTCTTCCTTTTGATTGCTCCCATCTGATTACAACTTGGATGTATTCAAGTCCAGCATAAACAAATTCCTGATGAACCGCCCCCTTACGTAAGACACTTTATCAAATCTCCAATACTAACGATTACTACGATACTATCTCATAGATGACTGTACATGCAATAACCCTTATCCTCGAGTAGCTTCCGGACATCGATAAGTAGCGACCTCCATGTAAAAAAAAAATCTTCCAAGTGCTCTTATCACTGCGCAACGTATCTTTGCAGAAAGACCGTCCCAATTCCCGAGTTAAACTGAAACATTCCCGAGTTCAACAAAATACATCTGAGGAAGGTCGGAGGTTTCATCGACTGAAACGTTGTGGAAATAACACTTAAGAAAATGGGCAGTAGCTTGAAGTATTCAAATGATACAAACGACCCATCCTTATCTCAAAAATTGAGAAACGTAAAAAGAATTTTTTTTTTTTCAGTTTTAACGCATTTATAACCGATGCTTTCTAACAGCGCATTCCATATTGTTTTAAAAGTATCTTAGTTCATCTCGTTTGCAACTCATTGTACAAAAACCTGTCGTATCAACACGAGCTTAAATTTCTCAACATCACCATCAAGCTACACATAAGCTCACGCCGGGACACGATTTTTCTCCTCTTTCCCACGTAGTACATTTTCTCTTTTTGTATTTTCTTTTTTTCCTCCACTGTGACGTCATATGCTCCATCGCCTTGGACAGTTGGATATGAGTTACGCGACTGGGGCTACGACACGCTCTAGCGACTCTGTTACAGTAAAACTTGGACAATGGTGCATCCAGCGCTGTTCCGAATTGTTTGATAGTCTGTCAGTTTAACGTGACTTCTGGCAGCATTTTCTTCGGTTTTTCTCAGAAAACATAAAAAAAGATGTTTTTCGACGATTTATTCGGTATTGAGTAAATAAACGTTTCTCTGTGTTGACACGAATCACTCTCTGCGGAGCTGCTGTAAAGAAGAGGTCACAAACCACACTCTAAAGGGTGCTACAGGACGTTAAAGGTTAGAAGTAGGTGTCACCGCTTCCTACTCTCTAGTTTATATGAATTCCGTTAATTGATTATAGTTTTGACGTTCCTTTTTCGCCGCTAAAATTTAATCCTCTTTACTGTTTGTAGATGTTGGCTTTTCAGGAGACAAAAGTGAAGACACGGCACTAAAATAAAGATGTTTAATCCCGCAAAAGTGTTTTGACTTTTGCAAAATAGAACACAGAAAAACAATCTTCTAAATCGGTTGATTATTTCTTCTCTTTTTCGTATTTTTATTCGTTTCTTTATAGTGTAGTTTTTGTAAAAAATCACGATATAGCCATATCAGATATAGTGATAAAATTTGTTAAAAACGGCAATTATTAATAAAAAATTATTACCGGGAAGAACAATGGAAAAAAATGAAAAGTGTATTATGATTGTAACACGTCAGAATATAACGTGATTGATATAAAGTCCACAATGACACGTAATAATGTCAAGAGAATAATATCTCTGATAGGTAAGATGTTTGTATTCCATCGTGTCTTTCGAAGTTTTCTTGTTTTCAAAACACTCTCTTGGAAACGGGGCGATAGAAAACCTTTACGTAATATGTAATAATTACAAAAATACGTTTTATGCAGTAATTATAACATTATCTAATATGCAATATTGACAAAAATATGTAATATACAATATTTACAAAAATACATATTATGGAATAATTACAAGAATACGAAATATGCAATAATTATAAAAATACGTAATGCGCAATAATTACAAACATTCGCAATACACAATAATTATATAAGTACGTAATATGAAATAATTACAAAAATATGTAATATGCAATAATTATTAAAAAATGCATAATATGCAATATTAAAAAATATGATATATGCAATTATTACAAAAATACGTAATATACAATAAGTATAAAAATACATAATATGCTATAATTATAAAAATACGAAATATGCAAAACTTATAAAAATACGAAATATGCATTAATTATAAAAATACATAATATGCAACATTATAAAAATACGAAATATGCAAAACTTATAAAAATACGAAATATGCATTAATTATAAAAATACATAATATGCAACATTATAAAAATACGAAATATGCAAAAATTATAAAAATACGAAATATGCATTAATTATAAAATACGAAATATGCATTAATTATACAAATACATAATATGCAATAATTTTAAAAATACGAAATAGGCAATAATTACAAAAATGTCATTTGCAATAATAACAAAAATACGAAAGATGCAGTAATTACAAAAATACGTAACATGCAATAATGAAAATACTACGTAATATGCAATACTTATGAAAATATATAACATGCAATAAATGTTATAGAGAAAAAAGTTTTTTTTTATTATTCTACCACAGGATATGATTTTTGGAATCTGACAATACATTATTTAATAACAAAACAATATACTAAATATATATATATATATATATATATATTTAAAAAAAGGTCACTACTTTTGACATTAGTCTTTAGCCTAGAGTTCATCGCTCTAAGTAAATCTATTCCAAGTGACAGCAAGCTCTGCACTTTATAACATAGTTTTTAACTTTGCTTGCCTCCTCAAAGGAATAAAGAAAAGTCGGGTATAAAGCTTTTAAATGTGGAAAACTCTAGCACTCTGTCAAACGGGTTTTTTATTATTCTACCACAGGATATGATTTTTGGAATCTAACAATACATTATTTAATAACAAAACAGTATACTTACATACTAATGCTACAGGAAAAGGGCTGTTCCCTTTCCATGTAAATAAGAAGAACATTAGATAAGTGAAAGGTTAGGATAAGCCGAGACTCGAAGCTTGTAAGCAAAGTTCAGAGATAGAATGTTAGCTATCGGAATGTTAAAAAGGTATATTTTTAAATTCTATTATTAAATAGTTAGATATTGTTTATATTTTAAAAAATAATTGATTGTTCATTCTTTTATAAAGCTGAATATTAAAAATCTCAGCTAAAAAGAGTAAACATTACAAATTAAAATACATTGTTAAAAAATAGGTGAGGAAAAAAAAATAGGTTAGAAGAAGATTTTTTTTTGTTTGCAGAAGTGCGTTTTGGAAAAACGTGTGCACAGCCACGTGAATTTGTCCGGTTGAGAAACACACTTCTGACGTCATGGACAAAGGACGATTCTCCATATAGTTCTATGGGTTCGAATTTCAAAGTCAGTCAGTCTGCTAGTCAGAGAGAGAGAGAGAGAGAGAAAGAGAGAGAGAGAAAGAGAGTTGTCAGTTGGCAGGCAGTGGTCAGCTCACCCTTTGGAATCGAAAGAAAAAACAGTAAACTATGTATATCCCGAATTTGAATTCCTGACGTCATCAGCATTCGACCGGTCTGATGAATAAAGTATCATCTTTGTGTTTTGGAAAACTGTTGTTGTCATTCAACACCCAAAAGGTAATGTGTTAAACATCTTATAACGAACTTTGTGTGAGCCTTCCAAGAATATCTATCTCTTCTCCTCTCTATATGTGTTACAAGAAATATAATAATATGTTTCTCTCCCTATCATCACTATCGTCACCTGTATAAATGTCTCTCGCTTATCATCACCATCGTTATATCCGTTATATGTATTGGCCCAATATGAACTCAGCGTGATCCATTAAAATGCCCCTTGCTATTCAACATAATTACTAAAATACGTAATAGGCAAAAATTACAACAATACATAACATGTAATGATTTAAAAATACGTTACGTGCAATAATTACACTTTTCGAGCAAATTTCAAGCAATTATTAGAGTTTATAGATCACCTTCTCAGCCATATTGTTAAAAAAATTCAACTTTTCATTCATTAAAACAAAAGTTATGATGAATTTACTGGTGTTCTAAGTTGTAAAAAAACGTAAGGAGATGAGCGACGTCTTTACGACTGGTTTCCATAGCAACCACATCGCTTCAGTGGCTGATGTTACTATCAATTCACTGCTCTCGTTAAAATAGGAGAAGCAAGTAAAACAAAGAGGATGATACAATGAAAAGGAGATAAATAAGATATTTTATTGAAAGCAGACGACTTCTACACATATGTGGATGTTATGTTAATGGAGGACAAAAAGACTGCAATTATTTAAAGAAGAACTGAACTAACTGTAAATTATGGATTATTATAGAAAACTGTGAGAATGAAAAGCAATATGGTTAAGCTTAAACATGGAAAAGTAAAGGAATAGTTGTTAAAACTGTAAAAGAAAACGACAAGATATTCTAGTAAAGAAAATAATAAATTTATAACTTAAAATATTGCAGCATTAAGAATTATTTTTAAATTAAATTTTTAACATTATATAATACATTTTTAATGCTACAATGTTTTAATTAATGAATTTATTATATTTTTTACTGGAATATACTATTGTTTTCTTTTCCAGTTTTAACAACTAGTCTTTTAATTTTCCATATTTAAGCTTAACCATATGACTTTTCATGCTCGTATTTTTCAATTGTAAAAAAAAAGGCTCCCTTCAGTTTTGAAAGACTATGGATACCCACAGTAAGGGTGCCTGCGCGGTAAATTTTTGTGGCAAGAGTTGCGCAATCTTCAACCACACCTCTCCTGATTCGACATTGTTGAATACCAGTGGCAAGTTGAGGTATATATACATATATATATATATACAGAGAGAGAGAGAGAGAGAGAGAGAGAGAGAGAGATGTAACGTTGCGCACGTTTACGTGTAGAGTTCATTGCAAGCAAATACCAAAGAAAAATACATTATTACTTTACGTTATTTTTTTACATCACTATATTAGTACAGTATTATTTTGTTCCCTAATTTTTAAGCAGGGTACATATAGACGTGTAACGTTGAGTGCTATTTTACATGTAGAGTTCGTAAAAAAAAATAGCAAATAAAGAAAGCATGCGACTCACTCATATTAAAGAGAAACAACAGACATTCATTTCTTGTACTTCAATGCGCTCATCAAGACTATGCTATATCGGACACTTCGTACTCTGTCCGTGTCCGGCTATGTCTTAGATGCGTATTTGCCTGTCGCTCTCGAGTCCCGTGTGTAGCACGACTATCTTTGTCCTTTTCTGTCTTTTATATATGTATTTCATTCTTTCTTTCTTCTTTGCTGAGACGTCATACAGGATCTGCCAGGGGCCATCATATTACACTAGGTGATCACGGCATTCTTCAGCACATTAGGATACACTTTGGTGTTGACTTTCAAGCCGACTTCGAAGTGGTACGGTGGCATGATGTGAACCTTACTTGAAATTACACAAAGACTTTAACTGTGGCCGTAAACTTCGTTGAACCGTCTGGATTTGCATTTTGACGGTACTGGAAATGGTAATTTTGTGATAACATTGCTCACCAGAGAGCATGAATTGTTTAACGATATGATAGAATGATCTTTTCGCCTGTGGGATTTGTATATGCCCCATTTTTAAACTGTCTGCTACATAAAAAGAAAACGTCGTTTTTTTTTCTAGAGCGACAATTTTATCGTTCCAGCTTGTATTTAAAAAAATTGTGTCGATTTTTTACAATTATTTTACAGAATTATTTCATGTTTTTCCAATTCTTTCTGCTTTTTTTCTGTCTTTTACTAACGTTTCGTCTCTTTCACATATAATACCAATAAAACATAATAGAGCAGCAAGGATGGTAATGAATTCAATAAAGAATGGCTTTTTGGTGGTCTTTCCATATTGAATAAAATATTTGGCGTCGTCTGCGTGATAACTAACACACTTTTTTTTTATTTTAATGGGCTTTAAAAATCGGAACTCGACATATATCCTCAGGAACTTACCGTAATTACGTGCATTTTATTTTGTTTTTTGTTTTTTTTCTTTTTTGCGATGAAATATGTTCGTTTTCTTCTGATCTGACTGACTTCTCTCCCGGGGTTTTCCTTTTCTTAATCATGTAAGCATCCTTCTCTCCAGATCTCAAATAATGTCACGTGTTACTTTTGTTAGCTTTCCTTCTCGTGTCCGCCTTTGTCTAGTTAATATTGATAAGACTGCAAACCACGTCGTCGTAACGATTGTAAAATTCTTTCTTTTCCCTCTTATCTCTCGAATTCTTCGAAACCATTTGCTCAAGATCCCAGGAAAACATTTAGCGGTACACGTAACCCGCAGTGTTCCTACTGCGTTTATCAATATGAACTATATCCACGAGTTGTTATCCAAATAAATAACGCCTCTATCTCGACAAACCCGTAATGGATCCATTCTATATTCTACAGAGCATGTGGTTTGAAAGATGCGCTTTTCTGTCCGTTGACAGCAATACGAATATGAAATGATTGCTAATCATCTGCACGTTCTTGTAAAGTAGGCAGCTTTATCGCTATAACAACCATTTGACTGGTGGGGGGTAATGACAGTAAGACAAGCGTTGGGGCGCTTAATCGTCAACGGAATCGGCAATCTTTTTTTTTTTTTTTAGAACTGCACGCCTGTGTAACTGTCTTCCGTTGGCCTGTTTCCCACCTTAATACAACTTGGATGTCTTCAAGTCCAACATAAACAAATTCCTGATAAACCGCATCCTTAAGTAAGACACTTTATCAAATCTCCAATACTAACGATTACTATGCTATTATCTCATTGACTGCTGTACACACAATAACCCTTATCCCCGAGTGGCTTCCGGACCTTGATAAGTGATGACACCCCTGTAAAGAAAAAAAATCGAAAAAAAAATTGAGGTTACAGAACCGATATTGGCATCGGAAAAAAAATGTGCCTTTTTCCGATTCCAAAAACGATTCCTTTAATTGTGTTTTTACATTAAATCTGATTTTGTTTAAAACAAATACCCTCTTCTGGTAATAATGATAAAATAATAACTTGATTTTAAACTAATATCCACGGATCCTTCCTCACAATTGTATTCTTTACGTCTCAGAAAATGTCTGCACAATTAATATTAATTACAGTCATCGGAAAAAATAACAACTTTGTAGTTAAATATTTAAATATTTATTAAAATCTGAATCGGTAAGTGCATCGGAATCGGCCATTTAGTACGACATCGGTAATTGTATCCGAAATGCGAATTTTTTTTTTGAATCGTCCTATCACTAGTAACAAGTACGGTGGCATTAGTTGTATGATTCTGACTTACGTTTTTTATTTTTATTTTAACAATGCTCGGCCGATGTACCCCTCGGCCTCTTTTAGGTGCCTCTTTTAAAGTTTTAATTATCTTTACATACAACCTAGTAACCTACACGGACTTTTCTTAAATCGATGCGGTTAGATTGTTCTTTTTTCCTCAGCCATAACCGTCTAGATAGGCTAAACTATAGTAGCCCTGGTGCCAATATTACAGGCGTTGATTGACTATTACATGGCAGTGGGTGTCTTCTAAGAGTTGAATTGTCATTCCCTATTTATGTTATATTGCCGGGCTCTGTATAACTTGGAGGGGGTGTATTTTATGTACGTAACAGCTGTATGTATGCTTTTACATATTCCGTATGTGTATGTTTAGGTGGCACAAGGATGTAAAACATGTGCGCCGCAGCCAGTCAAAAAGCACATGCGCGTTAGCTCTTCTTTTCTTCGTTCTAGAGATCTTTAAACATGTACTTCTCTTGTCTGTATTTTTGAGATGAGGTGTTTTCATTTATTGAGATTGTAAGACTGACTTTCTCATCTTGGTTGAACGGTTTCCAAGTTCGATACAAAACACCTGATGAAGGCCGGAGGGCAAAACAGCCGAAACGTTGTGACTATAACAACCAGGATGAGGAAGTCAGTCCGACAATCTCAATAAATGTACTTCTCTTTTTTTCTTTTTTTTTTTTTTTTTTTACTAATCAGTAATAAGGTGTCGACACCGATGTAAATGCGAGCGTAATGATGAACTACCCTGTGTGCTCAACGTTGCCCGGGTATTTGGAAATGTGGGCTGAGCAAAAAAGCAAAAATGGTGAAGTAAGCAAACAAGCGAGAACCCATGACGCTAAAGCGGAAAAAAAGTTAATGTGTAGGTAGGAGTGTTGTTTGAGCAAAAAAAAAAAAAAGGATGGGCAGTAAGCAAGTTTGAACCCGTAAGGCGCCAAAGAAAAATGAGGTGAAAAAAAAATGTCTTACTGGTGTGCCTACCGTGATTGTGACGTCACAGCGGTAGAAATAAGGCTTTTTTATGCGACGTTGTGGGCGCGAGGGTTGATTAATTTGCAAAAAATATCAGCGAAAAAACGACCCTCCCTTTAGAAAATTGCTCAGTTTGGGGATGAAGAAATTAATGTTTTTTTGCTTTTCTTTCGATATTTGTCGTCCGAAAGGTCTAGCTTCAAAATGCTACACATACTGTAAAAATCCGTCCGCTCTGACAAAGATTTTGCGAGATATACAAACATACATGCATACGTTTAAACAGACAGGTGAGATTTATATTATGGATAAGAGATTGCGAAGATGTTAACGACGCAGATTGAAAACCCGAGTGCATCGGATTCGAATCCAGTTCAGTCTACAGAAACACTTTAAAAAGCTCACACTGTACGTTGTATTTTACATCCGGGAAAGTATTTAAATAAAATAATGCCTTACGCAACGTGTAGATTGCCAGTTAAATAATGAAGAATACTATGAAACCATTGATCCTTATGCCCAAATGAAATGTAATATTTTTATCACATCTAATTTGAAGATATTGCATTTAGATCATAGAATAAAGGCGAGGAAGTACAGTTCGCAGAGTCATAATTACGTTCTTGACTTGGGAAGAAAGAGTCATTAATCAAAGTCGACCTTGGCCGCAGGCCAGCGATAATTGGGTTCGATAAGTATACTTAAAATCAATCTTGAATAATTACTTCAGATATTAAGTAAAAATTATTTTAATAAAAAAAGGAACGATGTACAACCTACGTTCAACTTTGAAACGGGTACATCATAATTAGATAAAATAAGCTAATTTCTATAATCGCATCCAAGTAAAATCAGAAAACTGAAATTTGATATTTATCAATGAGAACAACCTTCAGTATTCTTATCTATTCGGTAGATTATGCTGAATATATATCTATAATATAAAGCTGAATGTCTGTGTGTGTGTCTGGTTACGAATAGGCTCCTATATATTTGACTATGTAAAAATAAGATTCCATATAATGATAGAAGATTTATCGAGACACAGGAATGGGTATGATTGTTCTGACAGAACAGTGGTTCATTAAAATTGTGGGATCTGCGTTTGCGCCTAGTTAACAAAGTATGGAAATAAAAAATTAAAAAATTAAAAAAACGTTTACAAATGTTTTTGATATAGATGTACATAATAATACTTTGATAAGTATGTTTTAACTTTAATAGGGATGGTATGATAAAATTGTTGGGTCTGTGTTCGCGTCTGGCTTCCATAGAATAGAAATAGGCACAAACTTTATTAAAGACTTTTCATATCTATCTGCGTAAATATACTTTGAGAATTATGTTTCAGTTTGAAGAAATATGGTATAATAAAATTATGGGGTGTTCATTCGCACCTGACCTCCATAGAATGGAAATATGTATGTTCCACAGATAATAACTCCTAGAATATAATCTTTTACTCCTTCTGAAGATGTTCACAAAATGTTAAGTAGGGACATAAACTGTGAATTTCAGAGAAAGTCACATGTGTTTTATTAGTATGTTTTGTTATAGACTAGCGGGGGTGGCCGGCGTTGCTCAGGTATTTGGAAGTGTGTGCTGAGCCGAAAAAATAGTTGTAGTAAACAGACAGGCTCGAAATTGTGAAGCGAAGGCGGAAAAGAAAGTGAAAGATAACCTGGGAGTTTACTGCTGCGCCATGACGTTAGCGGAAGTGTAAAGTGGTCAAATTTAGCTATCATAAAAAATGAATAGGAGCCACGTAGGCGCAGAAATAAACGTCTGGCTGTAGGCCAGTTAATCTTTCAGCTGTCTACCCCGGATTGCTTTCCCATGATTTTGGAAAAAGCAGCTGCCCTTATAAGGGGGAGCTCTGGCTGCGTCCGAATAAATAGCAATTGCCTGCTGTAAAGGGTTTCCTCCACATTGATCCAAGCTTATTGCCTTTTTGGACGTCCCGGCCGGAGGGATAGGACGCTGCTGATTTCGCCTCGATTAGTTTCGCTTTTTACGAAAAATAAAAACACAGGGAACCAAGGAGATTTTTTTTTTTTTAAAAAATCGAACAAAATAAAGATAGAGACGACGTCCGTTTTCGAATTTCAGATAATATAGCAAAGGAAGCTTCTCCAAAATAATAATCTTGTCGATAACACGCACCCAAAACGCCTTTCTTGGCCATACACAAACGCGCGTGCCTATTTTGCCTTTTATATTATAGATTATATTTATTGATTAATTTTTTTGAATATTCATCCGTTTGCAGTTTGTGCGTCAGCGTATTTCATTTATTTCGACAAGATCTAAGATAAATATCGCGAGGACTTCTCGGATGTTTGCCAATTCCTTTGCAGTGCTTGCAATTTTCCAATATCTCGAATCAGAGGTAGCAGAAGTGCTTTAAGGGAAGCACAGTTTTAATTATAGCAATTTCTAACCTCTCTCGAAAAGCCACAACCTCATTACATCTACAACGAGATATATATATATATATATATATATATATATATATATATATATATATATATATATGGGTAGATAAAAAGTTATCAAAACATTGAAGGGACGCCTCGCAGACCCTTCAAGGCTTAAAAATTTACATATCTCGTCAAATCTCAATAGGAAAATGATGAAATGATCCATTGGCGTAGATACTAATTATGTTTATTTTATTTTATTGATAGGTTCTGCGCACGTATTGAGCTCTTGGAAAAAGTTTTGGTTTTTGGTTTATACTAAAAATATACGTGCACTTAATTTACACACACACACACACACACACACACACACACACACACACACACACACACACACACATATATATATATATTCACCGGCGATAAAAACGTTGGAGCAAACCAATGTAGTGTATAAATTTAAATGCTCTATTGGAGAATGTAACTCCAAAAATAATACATACATTGGGCATACAACAACAACGCTGTCCCGGCGAATAACTATGCACCTTAACGACACAAGCGCGATTTACAAACATTTAAAAAAAGAACATAGCTGTCCCCCCTCCAATGTTAGAAAGGTCCTCGTTGACAACACAAAAATTATACAACGGGAAAATAATGTAAAAAAATTAAAGATTCTTGAAGCGTCGTACATTAGAACTCTTCAACCTAATATAAATGACATTGCATTTCAAAAAAGCAGTAACGTTCTGAAATGTCTGGCGTAGTCCGTGTTGGACGGACTTCGTACATGGTGTCTACGAACTTGCTGGTTTTAACACTCGAATTTTTAATCGACTTTTATTCTTAATCGACTTTTATTTTAACTCATCACTGATTATATATATTTTAGTTTTCATTTTTAATCCTCATTTTCGCAATCCTGTATTTTTAACACCTGATGATGATTCGTGGACGAATCGAAAGCGCTCGTAACAGCAACATGTGTGGATCTTTATTAATATTTTTGATTTTGAAACAAAAAAGACAATACGAAAAATTTAAAAATTATAAAAAAAAAGAATTATAAGACAAAATGTCTCCGTTGTATTTAATAATATTTGCTTGAATATATATATATATATATATATATATATATATATATATATATATCTTATGTATAAAGTTGTGTGTGTGTGTGTCTGGTCACGAATAGGCTCATATATAGTTGACTATTTTAAAAATTGGATTACATATAATGATAGAAGATGGATTGAGACAGAGGAATACGTATGTTTGATCTGGCAGAACGGTGGTTCATTAAAATTGTGGGGTCTGCGTTTACGCCTGGTTCACAAAGTATGGAAATACAAAATTTAAAAATTAAAAAAAGCACGTTTACAAGTATTTTTGATATAGATGTACATAATAATACTTTGATAAGTATTTTTAACTTAAATACGGATGGTATAATAAAATTGCGGGGTCTGCGTTCGCGCCTAGCATCCATAGAATGAAAATAGGCACAAACTTTAATAAAGACTTTTAATATCTATCTGCGTAAGTATTCTTTAATACTTATGTTTCAGTTTGAAGAAATATTGTATAATAAGATATTTGGGTGTTCGTTCGCGCCTGACCTCCATAGAATGGAAATATGTCACAAAGTTTGACAAGGTTTTTAATATAGATTCACAGAATATTGTGAAAAGTGTTTCACTGTGAACAGGTATGGTATAATAAATTATGGGGTTTATCTATTTTTATATATATATATATATATATATATATATATATATATATATATATATATATATATATATATATATCCATATGCAGACAGTTTTGCCGTATCACAGCTCTTCATTGCAGCTAGATTAACATTCCGAACCAGAGTTCGAACATAAAGCCATTAAGTTTGTAGTCGGCAGTTCTACTCTCTGGCTCATTACATCGGTGCCGGTAAGCTACTTCGTCAAATGTCTATTTATGTAAACATCTGATCGTCACTTTACAGGGCTCGCTTGCAGTATGTTCGTCACTTGCAGTTTGTTCGCTTATATACAAAGTGTTTTGCGTTACGCCAAGCAAGTCACGCGTGAAATCGCTTACAACAGTGGTCTAAACAAAAAGAGCGGGTCTTAACATAGTTGTCATCTACGGACAAGCTGTTCTTTTGTGTTACAGCTCTTCAGTTATTCTGGACAAGCACCTATTCTGCATCAGAATTCGAACGTACAAACCATCACCTTGATATTCGGCAGTTCTACCTATCGCATCGGCGCTCAACAACTTCCTTCTCAAATATCCATTTATATAAACATTTAACAGTATTCGATGTATATATATATTATTCCTTAATTGGAATTTTTTTATTTTTGAGATGAGCATTTTTTTTATGTTAATTTTATTTTTATTTCGGACTATTAGTCTCATCTTTATTAGTTGTTGTTTTGTTTGTTTTTATTGGTTTCACAAAAAGAATCCAACCTTGATCGCCCTTCGGGGCCCGTGGCGCAGTTGATAGAGACGTTGAATCTCTACGGTTCCAGATGAACATTGTCTGAAGATAGCGGTTTCAATCCCACCCAAAGCGTGCCAGAGGTAATTGGTCAAAAATGTGGTGAGACGACGACAACTACGGATGACAGTGATGGCTGAGAATGCAGTTAGGAGATTCGAAGTTCCTATCCGTCGCGGTTGCCACCTGACGAAGGCCAGAGGAAGTTGGCCGAAACGTTGTGAAACCAATAAAAACAAACAAAACAACAACTAATAAAGATGAGACTAATAGTCCGAAATAAAAATAAAATTAACAGTATTCGATGTGTTTCTTTATTAACAAACGTGCTTGTGTTCGTGTGTCTATGCATGTGTGTTTGTATGTGCATTTGTTTGTGCGTAACAGATTAATTGGTGCCACTATTGTATTCACCTAAAAAGCAGACATGGAATCGACTAACGCGGGTTTCAAAATTAGATTATCTTCGAGTTTGCTAAGAAAAGTCGGTGAAATAAATAACGCACCCTCACCTCTGATGTGCTAGTAAATTATAGACGGATGAGTATAACCCCCCCCACACACACATATATATATATATATATATATATATATATATATATATATATATATATATATATTTACAAAGACCGTGTACAGCCATGCAAAGAATATTGTTTTCACATCTGGATTAGCAACTCTCACTCTTAAACCGGATCTAAAATAATTATCCAGCTACCTGTTACATAGGCAGTCGACTTTCAGTTGTTTGAGGTAGCTGAGGTAGTTACTAGTCTAGCTGCACTTAACAGATATGATACAGCGAAACAGTCTGTCTCTGGATTACTATATATTTAAAGCTAAACGCATTGAAATATAAGCAATGTGGCCAATAGCACATTACACTAAACAAACGGCCCGCTTGAATTTAATAAATTAATTCCTGCAGATTTCGTATTAATATTTAGAGAGCAAATTTTCTGTTGATTAATATATCGTACCTTAAATATATTGTAATGATTCCCAAAATAAATATTTCGGTGGCATTATCTGGAATCGAAACTAAAGCATTCTGCAATACAGAAATAATCGATGTTTAGCTATTCAACAGTCGGCTTTACAATCTGAGCTATCGCAAGAAAGACAGTATCAGTTGAATTTGAAGCGACTGCGAGCTAAAATTTGATATCTACGCAGATTCCGATGTTTCTACATTTAGTTCTGCCAAATGCAAGTCATTTTTTTTTTATTTTGAACTGGTAGCAGCTATTCGAACGGACTAACATACAAATCAAAAGTGACCTGAGGTTCAAATACTCTTTATATAAAGTTTCAAGTCTGGAGACCAAAAATTGAGAGAGTAGTCTGGTAGTGACGTGTCACACACATACAACGTAACTTTACACACGCACATACACACACAGGCAAATACACACACACACACACACACACACACACACATATATATATATATATATATATATATGAGAGAGAGAGAGAAGTAAAAACATGTTAGAACTTGTTAGAATTTTACGCAATTATACCTGATATACAAATTGTGCATAAAAGCAATTAAGCGTAGTAGTTTAATGACCGCAATCAAAACGATAAAACAGTATAATTAATTAATGGACGCTAAATTTTAAAAGGTACGTACAAATAAGTTAATCTTCATGAGGTCGCTCGCATATCCACGATTAATATACTAGGGAGTGTGTTTTAGGTATTATAAACTAGAAAAACTATCCTTTTAAAATCAATATCAGAGCAAGACAAACCTCAACTTAATAGGTTTTTGTTATTTATATGTGTGTGTGGGGGGGGGTTAAAAATAATGGACGTATATTGTAAAGCAAAAACAAAAACCCTAAGGCAACCTTAAATTTACATTATGTATGAACAATTATAGTTTTATTAGTTTAAATGGAATGGAATTACAGAAACTCATATTTCTAATCGTTTTATAATTAGTTGTAAGACTTCCTGTTCTTGTTTTTCTTTTACCCAAGCATAACCACATTATCAAAATCAAGAGGCCACTCGAGGATAAGTGTTAAAGAGTGTACAGTAGAAATTGGACACTATAGTAATCAATTCGGTGAATTTGTTAACTTATATGGAACGGCTCATCAAGAAATTGTTTACGTTAGATTTGACGACAACCATATTGTAGTCAGCCGGAAAGCAGGAAAACAGCATACAATTCCACAGGCGTGCAGTTCTAAGAAAGAAGCTTTGTTCATGGAATCTACGTTTAGATTTGGGCACAGATAAAAAGTGGGGGGAATGATTGATAGTGTTTTCAGCTAAACGAGTGTTTCTTGTGAAAGTTTAGCGAGGGGAGGACTATAGACTGAAGCTCAGTCGACCACTTTCCTTGAAAATAACGATGTATCAGACAAACTCACAACATCTCTTCTGTGAGATAGAGGTTGCAGGGAAGAGAAAAGGACATCCTCTACGAGGCCACGAAGTCTATTTTGAACTCTATCAAGGCAGGACAAGTCCTTTCTAGCAGCTCCTGCCCAGATATGGCAATAGTATTCCATCCCTGGACGTACCTGGCTCTTATATAGATAGAGAATTGCATTTGTTTTTTTTTTTTTTAATTGTTCATCTACATAGTAATACGATAGCCTGTTTGTTCTGTTGTGTGTCAAGCTTTCCGGCAAATTCCATTGGTTGAGAATTAATTCCGGAATACACATTAATTCCGGAATACATATTTACGACCGCTTCAGGCGGCACTCGATTAACGTGTTCTCACCGCTATATTTTTTTTAATTCTATAAAGTTACGGTTTTATCTTTCTGGTAAATGCAAAAGTTGTGAAGAAATAATTGATTTTAAGTTATTCCGTAGTAAAAAATTATAACACAAATCTTTCGTTCGGCGGACGCTATAAGTTTTCTAATTTAAAATATTTGGGACAAAAATTGATGCATCACTGCAGTTCTATCATAAGTTTTGGTTTCGTTTTCGATTATAGATGATGGCACTCAACTCATCTATTTCTTTATTTCTGAAATCATTACTTTATATTGTTTTTTAACGGTCATGCTTACGTTATAAAATAGGAAAAAATAAATAACCCGCCTCTTTTCATTGTTCAACACGCTATAGTATCAATATATAGACTTGCTTAGATAAATATTTTTTACAGTTTTAACAAAGAAAGATGCCGCTGTGGAGTTTCCACAGGTCCCGCTAGTAATTATTATTATTATTTCGTGCATTGCTTTTAGAATGGAAATAAATATCACAGAAACGAGGAAACACAGTCAGCTTTCTTTCTTTATATTAGACCAGTTGCTGGAGAGCTTAAGACATGTATCTAAAACATTAGATGTTACAGACGGCTTTTTACACGTCAAAAAAAAGATGATTTTATTTTTGGTGAGAAATGTAGTTTTAAACATGTGCACTGTGAAATGTTTAATATCAAGAGAGATAATTCAATCACTTCTGATTATCAGAGTCATATTACAGAATTAAGACGTTAGGCAGCTTATGTCATGGGCAAAACAATGGTTACTGTTTTAAGAGAGGTTTATGAATGTCAAAATACGAAGGGTCTACAATACGTTTCCATACATGCACTTTTATTGAACACACATGACACTCTACTCTTCTTTCAAGTAATCTATTCCAGCTGCAACGCACTTGTACTATCCCCACAATTTCTGGAATGCCTCATGGAACTTCTCTTGTGTTGGCTTGCCAATAACTCTCGTCACGGTCTCTTCCATCTTCTTAATTCTCATTCGGACAGCCTCTAAGTTTTTCCTTGAGCTTAGGGAATTGTTAAAAGTCACAACAAGCAAGGTCTTGACTATAGAGAAGCTGACGAACTACGTTGATGCAGATGACAACGTTTTTCTTTCTAGACTTCTCCGAACACCCTTGGAACAAATTTCGGGCAAATGTTCCGCATCTTCAATTCCTCGCGAGTAATTGCGTGTAGAGTCCTCCAAAAGACATCTGGCTGTGTACTTATTGTCTCTATAGACACACGACGGTCGTCATCGATGAAATTCTTGATTTAACAAATCACTTTAATGTTTTGACTTCCTTACTTCTGTCAGAACTCTCATAATCCCTCACAGACTTCGTGCATTCCTTGAATCTATCATACCACTACAAACTGATGATCGGTTTATGCAAATGATTCAATGACAGTCTGAAAGATTCTAAACAATTCTGTGGCATTTTTCCAATTTAAACCAGAATTGTATTGCATATCTTTCTTCTAAACTGTCCTCAGGCCGAGATTGGTTCTTTCAATTCCTCAGCTGTGAGAAATAGGTTTTAGTATGGTGTATTCCAATTCCTGCTCTCGTTGATCATGGATAGATCTAGATTATCAAATGAACGACCCAATAGAAATTTACCTACATTAGACTTGAAGAGGACCATGTTAAAGCCAGCTCGCCAGCTGAATAAAAGAATTGTGTCTCACTAACGGGCATTTCTAAGAATGAAGCTCTATGAATATAATGTTTGTTTAGTTTGGGGAACAAAAAGGGACTCATAAAATTATTGGCGGTTGTTTCATATAGGCGAGTCTTTTTGTAAACTTTTTCCCAGAAGGGACTGTATATTGCTTGTCAGTCGAATATTTGTAATAAAAATATTTAACCATATCGCATAAAAATATCTAATATACTCTCCAATTCTCGAATTCTGGCCTTATATATTAATAAATTCCTTTTTTTTTCTGCATATCCAATTTGCTATCATGCCAGAAATTACGTTGCCATCCATCGCATGAAGCAATATCGGACGGAATTTTCCCAGGTTTTCGGATAATCTGTCTCTCGGCAGACATGCGCCTTCTGCAATTAACCAATTGTCTGCTTCACCATTACTTCCCCAGATGTGTTTAATCGATAAAAAAGATAGCTGTTGATGACCCTATCTGCACAGTATATAGGTAACCCAATAATTTCTAGAGTGATATTTTGCTATAGTCTCAGAAATAATACACTTTATGCTATTCATGTCATCCACATGAAATCATCGTGATACAAGTTACATTGCCTTCAAGTGTGAGTACGGGGATCGATCTAAAAGTTAAAGCTCGTATTTTTTATTTGACTCATAAACTTGTAGACCTACGAAGACGGGAGTGGTACAATTAAAACGACATTAAAGCGAGTTTTGTGGTCCTGAATCTATTTTTCTACATAGTAAACACCATACTTAATGCACTTTACTCAGATATTCAACGGGGTATTTCGACACATAACGCACTACTCTGGCAGTGGTTACGTTCTTATTGTCTCACACCGTCAATATCTGCAAGAGGGAAATGAAAATTCATGACCAGAATTTATCAGTTAAGTCATAAGAGCGCATTTGGCCATCTCATTATAATCTAATCAGGTTGAATAATATAGAGGTATTAATTTTAGAACGCACCTTGTAAGTAGCAGATTAAAGAAAAAACAATGCGGCAAAAAAGAAGAAATAGGTTTATCGGTTTTTTGGAGCGTTTAGGTTTTGTCGACGGTTGACAACAAAGTTGGGAAACAGTTTAGAGAATCGTGTGACGCGGAGAAGAGCAAAGTAAATGATGTAAACGGATAAACACCACTAAAATGTATCGGAGTTAGTGATTTTTGGTGTTTGGTTTTACGTATTTTTACTTTTTTTAACAAAGGAGTCACCTTTATCAAGGCCCGGAGGCCACTCGAGGATAAGAGTTAATAAGCGTACAGTGGTCAATGAGACAATGTTGTAATAATTGTTAGTAGTTGAAATTTGGTAAATTGGATTACTTAAGAGTAAGAACTCACTTGTTTACATTGGACTTGAAGACGACCATATTGTAGTCAGGTGGAACGCAGGAAAAAGGAAGAGAGTTCCATAAGTCTGCAGTTCGAAGAAAAAACCTTTGTTCATGGAATCAAAGACTAAGTTTAGGCGCGGATAAAGAGTGGGCGAAATTATTGATAGTGTTTTTAGCTAGATGAGTATTTCTCGTAAACGTTTGGAGAGGGGGAACCATGCATTGGATATCAGACGGGTACTTTCTATAAAAATCACGATAAAATAGAGAAAGGCTCGCAACGTTTCTCCTGTGAGAAACTGGTTGCAGGCAAGAGAAAAGGCATTCTCCCACTAAGCTACGAAGTCTGTTTTGAAATCTGTAATCCGTGTGCGCAACTACTCGAAAGCCACTAATCTAAGAGTCGACAGAATCTCCGAAACAGAAGTTAAAGAAGGAGGGGAACCTGGGCATAGAATTGGTGTTGGTAATGTTGTCGAGTGAACATTTAGCATTTCACTCCCGCTTATGTTTATCTTTTCATTCGTGGAATTTCGAAAAAGCCGTTTTGAAAATTAAAATCAAATTTGTCATTTTAGAAATTTAATAAATGAAGAAAATTTTTCTGCTTGAAAAAAAATGATAACTTAGTTGTTGGATGTCACACGTTTGAATTATATTAGGATTGCTATTAGAAAAAAATGTTGAATGAATAATAAATTGATTGGATTAGTTTTGGTTGGTTGGTTGTTTTTGTTTTACGACATACCAACCCTTTTCAGGTTATTTAATGCCGAATCCAAAGATTTTGAAGAACATTTTTTTAATAGACTATATTTGTTGTTTTCAAGTCGGTTTCTATTTAACCCATAGTTAGGGCCCTAGCAGGTACTACTACTCCGGGTCAGAGTGGACCTGGGAGCAATAGTAATTAAAGGTTGGCTCCACACTCCCTAAAACCCGCAAGCTGAGGCCTCACCACTGGATATAGTTTAAGCTCGTATCCAGGACTTGATTGGATTAGTTTTGTCATAACAACGCACCATATAAAGCACGAAACGAAAAAGCGACTGAATCAAGTTTGAAAGGCGCAAAAGAGTGAGAGGACAAAAGGTTTTTGTTTGTTGTTTTTTGTAATTTCATAAACTAAAATGCTGAGTGCAACCAAGGTAATTTTATTTTTTTGTGCATTAATACACTCGTAGATTATTCTGATTTACTTGATATAAAATTGATACTATATTCTATGTGAGTGAGTAAGGGCAGCCCTTAAAGGAGTATTGGCAAGCCAGTTTGCGATCTAAAATAAATTTATCCACATTAGACTTGATTTTTCTGTTCATTTTCTCACGTTTTTCTATTTTCTTTTTCATCTCTACTCTGCTGAAGCAACTCTGTCGATTTCTTTCGCATATCTCCATACTCCATTTTAAAAATTCTAAGAATTAATCCAAAATTGAGTCCATTTTGTGTTCTCCCTATCAATAATTTCTCCCACTCTTTATCTGTGCCTAAACATAAACATAGATTCCATGAACAAGTTTTCATTCTTAGAACTGCACACCTGTTGCACTCTCCTCATTTTGCCTGCTTTCCAGCTAGCTATAATGTGGTCGGTCTTCAAGTCCAATGTAAACAAGTTCTTAATGCACCGTTCTCCTTAAGTATTCCAATTTACACAAATTTCCACTACTAACAATTATTACGACATTGTCCTATTGACTACTGTACGCTTATTAACCCTTATCCTCGAGTGGCCTCCTAGACTTGATAGGTCGTGACTCCTTTGTAAAAAACATTACAGGAGACAAAAACTGATGTATGGCTACTGTGCAAAATGTGCGGCGGCCCGATTGTTTTCTTAGATGAGTTCGCGATTACGTGTTACTCGAACATGAGATCCAAATTTAGCCCCCCCCAAAAAAAAATCGTCATTGGCATGTGATAAATATCTACATTAGAGGTAGTGTTCTATATGGTAAGGATATCTTCAGAGAAGATCCTTAATTGGGCTATGTGTGTTTTAGAGTTGTACCGGCTTACAGCACGGCGTTCGTATTTGCCCTCTACTGTCCCCATAACAGCGGAGTTATTATCATTGAGAGCATTTCTGAGTAAGTTGACCACATTCTGTATGCCCACATCTCGGCTAACATACACTTCCGTGAAAATTTCAGTATCACAATTTTTAATAGCTGATTCACTCAAACAGTATAGGCACTGTGATGATTTCTCGGTTGTTTATAAACAGACACAAACTGTTCACGACCTCACCCGCATGCCTGACACTGACGGACAGTTGTCAAATTTCCAAGACCTTTTTCTTACAACTTGCATAGGACTGTGTTCATCATCGATTCTGTCTCCAATTGGGTCTTCTGATCACGAAGTTGGTTCGATTAAGATAAAAACAAAATGTAATAAGTCCTCAGATGCACCTTTCCATCGAGGAGTATATCGATACTCTATGGCTGATTGCGATAGCTTCTAAAAATGTATATCAGATTCCATTTAATTGTTTGTATTTTTGAGATGAGGTGTTTTCATTGATTGAGATTGTCGGACTGACTTCCTCATCTTGGTTGTTCGATACAAAACACCTGATGAAGGCCGGAGGGCAAAACGGCCGAAACGTTGTGACGATAACAATAAAGATGAGGAAGTCTGTCCGATAATCTCAATCAATTAGATTCCATTTTTTAATAAAAAAATGTTCCCTATTGTTGCTGACCTGACGGAATGGTTAATTATCTATATTTACGGCTTTATATTCTAGAGGAAATTTCAGCAAAAACTAATGGACAGTGGTGTATCATTCCAAAATCTGTCATACAATTGCGCACAATCACTACTATTTCTTTTGCATTTTACGAAATAAAGGTTTAGAAATTAAAACGATATGTAGGGCATCTAACACCCACTGTAATAGAATAACAACAGATTGCTACTGATTAGTATCCTATGTAAGTAATGTTTAAGAGGTAGAGCAGCAGCTTTATTTTCACCAGTTTGGGTGAATAATAAACAGCGTCCTGAACAAAGATGTGTCCTCTATCCCAGCGATAATTAATGAGTAATTTCATTAGCATCTGACAAAGTAAAACTCTTTGCCAACAATTTAGCAAAAAAATATTTCCCTTTCGCCCATAGCTGCCTACCAACCATATTTCCTAACCCTTACCCAAACCATTTTCAACTATGACGGCCTACTCACCGTATTTACTAGTGTGTCTAAAAACACGCTATGTGTCATACAAACATAAGAATTCCGTCTCTCATTACAGACTAATAATTATCCTGCGCGTTATAAGTTGTTGGCATCTTTGTAAATAGGGAAGTAGTCAACCACCTCAGCAAAAATAACCTCCTTATTGACATGCAATAAGGTTTCCGTTCTGCTAGATCTACAGCAGATGTGTTAACGGTTATATTTCATAGGATAAGCGAATCTCCCGACGGAGGCCTCCTTTATAGAGTAAGCGCTCCTGACATATCGAAGGCCTTTGATAGGTTATGGTTGGAAATGTAGGTTCAGAAGAGTAGTGGTTGATAGGAATAGATCAGAAGCTCCCTGTATTTAATTATTTCGGATTTTCTCTCCTCTGATCTTGAACACTTGGTAAAATGGGAAAAGAGCTGACTGGTTAATTTTACTGAATCTAAAACAAAGTTTTTGTCTTTAAATCACCAACGCTCTGATCCGCATATTTCACCAATTGTAATGAATGGCTCTCGTCTTGGAGAATCTCCATGTTTTGGCAAGCCCTGGGTCTGACCTTTACTCCTGATCTGAAATGGAACATTTGTATCAAATCCGTTGCCAAAGTCGATGGAAAAATTGTAGGATCATTATACCGCTCCAGTAGATATCTCACTGCTGATGCAGGTCTCTATCTGTATAGAAGCCAAGTATGTCACAGGATGGAGCACTGGTGCCACATCTGGGCAGGAGCTGCTAGAAGCATCTCCTACTGTCTTGAAAGAGTTCAAAAGTAACTTCGTAGCCTAGGGGGTGTCATTTTCTCTTCACTGTAACCTCTGTCCCACAGATGAAAGGTTGCGAGCTTGTTTCCGCTTTATCATTATTAGCAAGAGCTCATCTTATATCGGATCTATGATCAATCCTCGCCAAACATTTACAGACAACACTCGTTTAACTAAAACCACTATTAATACGATTCCCCACATTATCTTAGCCTAAACCCAAACGTTGATTCCATGGAAAAAGTTTATTTCCCAGAACTACAGGCTTGTAGAACTATCTTCCGTTTTCCTTTCAGCTGACTACAGTTTGGTCGTCTTCAGGGCTTACGTAAAATTGATTTTGATGACCGTCCCTATAAGTAATCCTATCAAATTTCCCCTATTAATAATTACTACGATTGTGTTCCATTGGCTATTGTGCACACATTAACCCTTATCTTCGAGTGTCCTCTATCCTTTATAAGTGGTTATTCGTTTGTAAAAAAAAAAAAAAATAACATAAAAATGTTGAAAATGATTGTGACCCCAGGATTCAAAGGTGCACTTAGTACAACACGTGTTTTAAATGGTATACCTTCTGTTTTTTATGTCCAAATAGATCGGAGAAAATTGTTGTGAAGACTGGGCTTACGCATTCATGACCTAAAAATTCCATGTCTCCAGACCAGATGTTTGCGTTGTGAGACTCTAAGAAAGACACGCGTACTTTTGAAGCAGAAATGTGTAATAGCTTTTGAAGACTTACTTTGGGAAAGGTTCCACGTACGTATCTCTTTCTCTATCATTGCTAATATAAAAAAAAACACTTTGTGTGTGTGATCGTTCCTCATATATGTCCGCGGCTGCTGAGTCGATCTTTTACAAATTTCACACAATATTGAGTATAATTATACATGTTTTATACAGAAATTCATCCGATAAGTATCCAAACTTGAAGGAATCCAATCTTTAAAATATTTTTTTCTTTCAAAGGTAATTAAGAAGAAGTTTTACAGGAAAGTATTTCAAGTTGTATCGGCTGGTGTTACGTAAAATAGTTCCCTGTAAAATTTCTTCGATTTTATCTATAACATAAAAAAGACAATAATTAAGATCATCAAGTCCAAATATCTGCGGACGTGTTATTGTAAAGAACACAGACGGAATTTGATGAACGACTTTATCATTATACTCTTTTTTCTTTTTGCGAATTAGTCAACCGGGCAAATTATTTCTCGTAGTATATAATAGTCAATAGAGGATTACATCTGTAATAATACATACGCAATCTACATAAATAAAAATATCCTGTGTAAGTCTATTGTACTATCATAAAACTCCGGGCGTGGAGCTAGTATAAAATAAATAGTTCCCACGAATCTAACCCAACGATTAAACGTATTGGTTTATTACTATGGGGGGGTCAAAATAACTCCAATTTTTCACGTCCAAATGATTTAGAGAATATTAAAATGGCGTCGTTATTATGACTGATGAGATAATTCGTGTTCATATATATATTTTTTTTTGCGGCGAAAGACTCTAAAAAAACAACCCGTGGATGGACGTAAAAAGTATCCGTCATGGTTTTACGGCCCTTCATTTATAAACGATCATAATATAGATAGCAGCCGAGATTAGGCAACGCGAAACGCGTGATTAGATATAGAATTTAAGTTTTTATCGCAGAATATTTACGTTCTCAATGTGTGACCTTTTCTATATTTGCCAAAATCTTGAATATTTGCCGGCCCCTTCCCATATCGCATCACATTGACAAATAAAATAGGTTAGCATAATACACGCATACAAATATACACAAACACACACACACATATATATATATATATGATGTATATATATATATACATGTATATATATGTATATATGTATATATATATATATGTGTAGATATAAATTTATATATATATACGTATATATGAATATATTCACACACATATATATGCCCATATTTATACCTGCATACGAATATATATACACATATACCTATACATATACATATACAAATACATATATATATATACATATATATATATGTATATACTCACACATATATACACACATGTATATGCTGTATGTGTGTATATATTGATGTAATACATAAAATGATACAAGGTTTTTAACATAGTTAAAGTTACGGCAAATAACGGTTAACTCAAAAAAAGAAAAAAAAACAATGTATATATATTTTTTTAAGAACAATTTTTCTTGTCAGATTTGATGGAAATACGTGTGATATGCTAATAACGTGGCTGTTTGTAGCACTTCATTTTTCAATCCATCAATTTTAAATCTCTCATCTATATATCTATATACATATTTTCTTTCTCTCTCTCTCTCTCTCTCTCTCTCTCTCTCTGTATCTTTCTCTGTCTCTCTGTCTCTGTCTGTCTATCTATCTGTCCGTCCTCCTCTTTCTCTCTCTCCCGCTCTCTGTATATATATATATATATATATATATATATATATATATATATATATATATATATATATATATGTATATATATATGCGTTTATATACATATGTATTTATATAATGCTAAAAGATGGTAGACTATTTTCTGTGTTTATTTTTAATTTTTACTTCAACCATGCTCAATACGTGAATAGAGCAAGGAAATAAGTTTTTAAAGTAAGTGTACGCCATATTGATGCACAGTTTCCTGTTTCATCCCCGCAGCCAGTTGTTAGGCTCAATGCCTTTTATCCAGACGATTTCCGCTGAGTAGTTTGATGATCTTTTATCTATTTAAACATTCACTATATATATATATATATATATATATATATATATATATATATATATATATATACATATGTTTATATATATATGAGTAGATAGGTATCGATATATATGTATGTATATATATATGTATATATATGTATATATATATATATATATATATTAGCATTCAAATATTCATAATCAATTCAACTTAGTAGTGTATTATATTTCAGAGGGAATAGTATTCAAATATTGTTTCTATTGCAACTAACAAATTAACAAAATTATGTTTTTGTCGCATTTTTAGTGCGTTATTTGTCAGATAACGTAGACAAGAACCATTGTTTTGAACAATGGTTCCAATAACCAACATGCAACGCCAACATTCTTTCCTACTTGGATTTATAATTTACGTTTAAAGTAAAAGATTTATATATATATATATATATATATATATATATATATATATATATATACATATACTGTGTATGCAAAATCAAGACTTCAAAACAAGGCGTTGATTGCAACAAGAAGTATAATTCAATTTTATTCTACAGTTGTTTCAATGTCCAGTTCGACAAATTCAAACATTATATCGGTTGAAAATTCTCAAAAACCAACATTTGTTCAGACTTTATGAATAAACACACTTTCGGCAATGGAGCATTTTTGAAGAGAAAGAAAACAGTGGAATATCCCTAACGGGAAAAGCATGCGATAAACATTTACCTTGTCTGTGGTTACGAAAAACCCCATTTAAATATATATATATATATATGTATATATATGTATATATATATATGTGTGTGTGTTTTTGTGTGTGTGTGTGTGTGTGTGTGTGTAAATCACTTGCTTAAAACGTAATCAGTTTGTTATACCAATTGTAAAAAATATATTTCTCGTGAATCAATTTCTGTTTATTATGAAAAAGATCGTGTTATATAATTTTTGTAAATAATTATAAAAGTTAAAGCTCAACGAATGTTTTTTTTTATTTGGTTCTGACGCATATATAATGTAATATAATAATTTTCCAAATTAAAAATATCATGGACCATAATCTACATAACTGAGAAAGGACGGCAGAGTGTGTCGGTTAAATAAACCATGTAAGTTGAATAAAATTGGTGTTTTTATAAGATTTATAAAAGTAAACATCTGAAGAGTATATGACTAAATATACAGCAATAACATAATTTTGCAGACTTGTTAGTCTTTATATGAAACAAGATTGTAATGGATACCTTTTGAAAAAGTAATAAATGAACAATATATGTTATTTCTATTTGTCAATATTCCGTATATATTATACTAGTTTCGTGATTTAAAATGTAAAATGAAAAAAAATCTTGGTTATATCAGCTAGAATCGAAACCGGAAGAAATTCCGTAGTACTCAAAGTTGGTGCCGTCAGCACCGTACCAATGTAACACGCATATGAGCTGATTCAAGAATAAAATTTAAAAAATAAATTAAGATTAATGTACAAATTATACGATGGTTTTCTTTCAGTTTTGACCCATGTTTGATTTCCTTAAATCTATTATAACCGGCGAAATATCCAGTAAAGAACGACCCATAGAAAATTCAATCATTCACCGCCCCTGCGCTGGTCTGGGACTTATAGTTTCGAGAGAGAGAGAGAGAGAGAGATTTAAAAGTGGAGACGGTAAGTCAGGCATATAGACGTTTATATATTAGAGGAGCAGGGGGCGTCCGGCTTTATGCATTCGTAAGATACGGTTAAATAGGATAATTTAATTTCGTCATATTTCCCATATATTATTATAGTTCTGATTTCAGACATAAAAATATTTGGCTGTCATCAGGTAGATTCGAAACCTTCAATGCAGTATTCAAATCTGGTGAATTTACCACTGGACAGCGCATATGAACGGATTAAAAATAAAAATGTAATATAAACTAAGATTATGTACAACATGACGATGATTTTTTGTCAATTGTGACCCAGTTTTGACTCCTTAAAATCGGTTTCAACCGGGAAAATGGCAAGAAAAAAACGACCCATAGGAAATTACATCATTTGCAGCCGCTAGTTTCCGGTGAGATGGGGTTTGTAGAAGTAAAGGCAAACAGACAGCTAGACATATACGTAGCCTTTATATACTAGACTAACTGGGGGTAGCTTTGCACGGTGGTACAATACGCTAAAATATGATATTGTAATCTGTCTCCATTTCGCATATATAATTTTACAGTCGGTATTTTAAATGTAAAAGAATGGTATGTGAGTGCTATCAACTATAACCGCAACCAAGCTACAGCATTTCCAGATAGCGGCATTACCACTCTATCAACATGGCACGTATATGAACCACCTAAAAATTTAAATTCAAATAAACTAAGAAGGATGTACAAAATCTAAAATGTGTTTTGTTTTCAATTTGAACCCAATTTTCACTACTTTCAATTTATTTGTGGCGTCGCTCTGCAACTTTTAGGATGAGTTTGAAAATATAAAAAACAGACAGAGAGAAAGATAGAAAGACAGACAAACATAAAACATTTTATATATTAGACTAGCAGTGATTGAAAGTCGACCAGCGTAGAATACATTAAATATAATATTTAAATTTGTCCAGATTTCGTCTATACACTGCTCATCCAAAAATTTTTTTGGAGTATGGGAAACCTTGAATGAAAACACCATCCAGATATTGCGTGGATTGGTACAGAGTGTACTACAATCGAAAAGAGGCTTATTGACACTCATAACAAAGAAAAAATTCACTAGCTAGTATCAGCGATACATCAATGATAAGCGGCTGTTGCGAGAACTCAAATTGGTTAATGAAATAAGAAGGGAGCTCTATAAATTTGGGAAGGCTCCTTTTTACAAGACTCCAGAGAACATCGCCTGTTATTATCGATGATCGATTACTGGAAATACATCATTCCTGTGAATACTCCTATTGCGAAAAATAATAGTAATACAACCAAAAAGGAAAATATCGCAAATATCAACGAAAGAAACCCACCTTTAATTGGTGTATTTTTTTTTGTTTTTCAATAGTTTTTTATAATCAAATTTAAATCTGTGGATCACGTTACCATGGAATTGCCCCCCTTTAGGCTAAAACGCGATTATCTAAAAATTCAATACCAATAAAATACTGGCCATAAACAATATTTATAAGTAATCAAATTTTCTTTATTCCATTCATCATTTTCAATCGTCTAATTGATAACCTATCCCGCTCAATTACTTCTATCCTCGAGTAGATTTTAGATTTGATGTGGTGACTCGTTTGAATTTTTTTTATAATACAAAAAAATAAAATCATTTAATGAATCTTTGTAAAATTTGTGTGCAGGTTGAGATGACATCAGCAAAGTAAAAAAAATCGTCACGAATCCACAATATGGCGGCCTTCATTAATAGACAATTTTTTATGAGAATGGAGGAATTTGAATGGCTAGCTATATTATTAAGCCTCTTCGTGCGATCGTCGCGAATTTACGTCATGCCCAATACCTATAATAGCAGACGATGCTCCACGAAAAACTGATTTGCAAGATTAAAAACAACAGCACAAGACTACTTAAAAATCTTTTTTAAAGGATAGATTTTAACCTCTTCCGACTTGAGGTTATATCACATAAAACAAAATTTGGACTTTTGTATCATGTTAATTAAAACTTACATAGTTACTATGTTATATATATTGTTAGTAGAAAAATTCGCTACACAGTATTAGCATGAGGTCCGAAATAACTAGGATCAATATGTTTTTTTTTCTTGATTTCATAGGCATTTAATATTTCTAACTCCACGAGAACATTGATACATTACTGGGAAGAGTCATTGATTTAGGTGTTAAGCATATGTACTGATGACTAGGGTGACATAAGTTCGATTCCTGTTTGTTCCAAAATAATAATTTTCACTTGGGTTATTGGCAACCTTCACGTGGTTCCTCCCGTGATGCCTGATGCCTCTCTTTAAATTATTATGACTAGAAACATATAGCAATAGTATCTTCATGCGATATGATTACGATGATGAGAAGGAAGAGGTTGAATTACTTGGCTATTTTAATGTAACTACTTATAATTTTATGAGTTAAGAAAAAAAAAAAGAAATTATGACTTACAGTAAGTTTGGAACTTATGATATATATCTATTTCAGGTTTGAGTGGAGTATTTTACCTGATTGATTGGAATTAACTGGACTGACATATCAAATAGCAAGTAGGACGTTTTTACTTCTTCACAAAACCTGGACTATTTATCTTATAATGGCAATTTTTATATCTTCAAAGTAAGATTCAACATGCATATATATATATATATATATATATATATATATATATTTATATATACACTGCTGATCAAATTTAAGACCACTTAAAAATCTTTTTAAAAAACAACTTTTTTTACGGTTAGATTTTAAACTCTTCCGACTTAAGGTTATCAATACTACAATCTAAAAGGCTATGGAAACAAAAAGCTACATTCCAAAGATGTATTTTTAAAATTTACATTTTTATTAAATTAGGTTTTTTACACATGATCAAAATTATAAGACCAGAGACAAAAATACTATTAAATTGTACGAAAAGTGTATGAAAAGTGTATGTAAACATTCAATAATCAAACTTAATAATGAGTTCTATATCCATTGCTTTTGATGACTTCAAAAATTCTTTGGGGTATGCTAGAAATAAGGGTTTCCATTAAGGTGCAGGGGATCCTGCTCTAGTTTCTGAAGATAGCTTCACGAAGTTAATTTTTTGTTGACTATTGTTTGCCATTTCGTAATACCTCTCTTTTCATCTATCCCCAAACACTTTCAATTGGGTTCAAGTCTGGTGAGCATGCAGGATGTCCCAAGGGATGGATCCATTTTCTTGTAGAAAACTCAATTTCCGTCTTGCAGTGTGGATTGCAGCATTATTTTGGAATAACCATCCATCCCCACACAAACGATGACCCTCCATCATCAAAGATGCTTTTTGTGTCATGCTAAGATAACCAGCTGCTGTCTGACGACCTTGCGCCACCTCCAACGTCCCTCTGTAAGAAAAGGCACCCCATACCATTACGGACCTTCCACTCTTTTGAGGTGTGGAAAAAATTGCCAGGAGTATGTTTTTGTCATGCCAATATCGCAGGAAGTCACAGGACCATCTAAATTGATGTTTTTTCTCATCAGAAAAAAGGGGTTTCTTTAACTTGTCAACGTCTCAAGTTTGGTATTGAAGCAATCGAGGAATTTGTTTACGCTTTTTATTTACCATGCCTTTTTGTGTTAAGTGTCGTCTGATAGTTATTGGATTGCAATCAGCATCTGTAACCGCAATAATTTTACTAGAAGAAAGTCCTCTGTCATTAATATATATATATATATATATATGTGTGTATATATATATATATGTGTGTATATATATATATATATATATATTTACAAGGTGGTCACAACTTATCAAGGCCCGGAAGCCACTCAGGGATAAGGGTTATTGTAAGTGCAGTACGTTAGTGAGGAGATTTAATATTGTGTCTACTCAAGGGGGCGGCTCATCAGGAATTTGTTTACGTTGGACTTGAAGACATCCAGGTTGTCGTAAGGCGGGAAGCAGACAGACGGAACATAGTTCCACAGGCGTGCAGTTCTAAGAAAGAATCTTTGTTAATGGAATCTACGTTTCGATTTAGGCATAGATAAAGAGTGGGGAAAGATTTTGACAGTAGATTCAGCTAGACGGATGTTTTTCGTAAAAGATTGGCGAGGAGGGACCAGATTGGAGTTCAGACGAGCACCTTTCATGGAAATAACGATAAAACAAAGATAGGTTTGCAAGGTCTCTTCTGTGGAAGAGAGGTTGCAGGGAAGAAAAAATGGTATCCCCTACTAAGCCACGAAGTCTGTTTTGTACTCTGTCAAGGCAGGATAGGTTGTTTTTAGCAGCTCCTGCCCAGCTGATTCTCCTACTCAATGCAGGAGAAATTGGGGGGGGGTCTACCCAAGGATTTTGCTTTGTCATAATTCTCAGTGTTTTGGTAGAAAGTTTTAAATAAGTTTTACTGCGATTTACCTTAGCTGGTATCGATCGCTGTGAGAAACTTTGCTTATAGAATCCTAGAATTCGGGAGCGCTCAATTTCGGTCAGTTTTCTTGCTTTATACAAATTAACACCTTTATAGAAAGATTCACCTTTATACAATGAGTGTTTATCTCTACCTAAACTAAAAACATTAGAATTACCATAAAACTAACAATTTATACCCTTGCTCTTATAATTTATATAATGTGTAAAAAGTCTAATTTCGACTAAAATTCAAACATTTTTTTTTAATTGGCAAATCATACCTTTGTTGAATTTGCCAGAGAAAAAACAGACATACTTAATAGATTGCTTAGAGCTAAAAAGATAAATGATGATTATGAAAAATGACATCATGTAATTTTAATCGAAGAATTTTAGCAAGGTGTAAACAAAGAAACACAAATGCATCCGGATGAAAAAGAAATAGAAAGCATAAGTGGAGCAGAAATAATCGCAGACATTCTTAAGGCAAATTTTTAAATAAAATTTTTGGAATATACCGGTTTATTCTCATAACCTTTTAGATTGTAGATTAAGTTAGGAGAGTTTAAAATCTGTCCTTAATAAAAAGGTGTTTTCTTTTTAGATTTTTAAATGGTCTTTAATTTATCAGCAGTGTATTATTATAGAGTGCTGATTCAAAAGCAAAAGATAGAATCGAAATCGTAGCATTCAAAGCTGATTCCATTACAACCGTACCAACGTGACACATATAAGCGGATTAAATATTACAATTGAAAAATAAATTAAGATGAATGTACAAAATGATTAACGATTTTGTTCAATTTTGACTCATTTATCACACCTTAAAAACAATATTAACCGGCTAAAATCCCATGAAATAACGGTCCGTAAAAATCCAATTATCTTAGGCTCCTTTGGCTGCTCTGCGACTTTAGTTACGGAGAAGATAGACTTGTAAAATATTGCGCGCAACAGACACACGTTTATATATTAGATTTTACAGTCGTTATTTCAAATCTAAACAAAAGGCATTTGGGTTTCATCAGCATGAATCGAAACTGTAGCACTCAAATTAGAGGCGTCACTACTATATGAACGGTACACGCATATGAGCTGATTAAAAATTAAAAATCAATTAAAATGAATGTACAAAACGTTTAACGATCTTTTTTCTATTTTGACCCATTTTACGCCCTTAAAAATTATTTTAACTGACTAAAAATCCATAAAAACTGTTATGAAAAAAATCCACTCATTTGAAGCTCTGCGACTTTTAATTTTGAAGTGATAGAGTTTCAAAGTGCATACATACATACATACATACATACATACATACATACATACATATAGCCTTTTATATGTTATATAAATTATATGTATATGAGAAATTATGATAGATGATGTTACGTAGTAAGGTTATACATCTTGGGATGAAATATGTTAATTGCTCCCAACATTCATATGTCCTTTTTTTTTTTGCGTAGTGCATTTGTTTTGTAGCAGGTTATGATATTTAAAAGATGATACGGGGTTCATATTATGAGATTTATAAAGTTCTAATATTTCTTGGGGACTTCGTATTAACAGCTCTTTTAACACAGATAGAATGACAATGTCATTTATATCTGACAGGGGATTGTTCTTCTCCACACATATTGAGGATAGGAGATACATAATCTTCGAAGGGTTTACACAATGTGCATTATTAGATGATAAACATATTACACTTCTCTTTATTTATAGTTCTTCGTATACGCTTGACGACAAAAGTCTGGTCTTTCTGAATCTTAGTTATTATACCTGTGTTGTGTAGCAGGGGTGTCATATCTAAAGATTTTGTGGTGGTTCATATTGGGGCACATATATAACGGAACTCATGTAATACAGCCATAACGATAGTGATTATGAGGGAGAGAAGACATTTATATATATATATATATATATATATATATATATATATATATATATATATATATATATATTACATTTCTTTTACCACAAATTAATGTCACTTTCCTTGATAAGCCTCTATTTGATATCGATATAGGGAATGGAAATTGATGTATTACTTACTAGGGTCCTGCTAAGTAATTAAACCTTATGTCATTCGACGATGCTTAAAATCTAGACACTTATTTTTACAATCACTCTAACTATCAATTACACTAATGTTTCCATCTGTCTGTATGTCTGTCTGTCTCTTTCTCTGTCTGCCCGTCTCCTAGTGTGTTTCTATTTTTATTGGCACTCGTCAAATATAATCAAATAGAAATGATAGATATACTCCGTTTAACTATTGGTGAACATTTAAAATATGATGTGGGGGTTCATATTGGGGTGTATATATAACTGGACTCGTGTAATACAGACATAGCGATGGTGATGATGAGAGAGAGAAGACATTTATATATATATATATATATATATATATATATATATTACATTTCGTTTACCACATATTAGATGAGAGGAGGCGTTTATAGACATTATTTGTGATGGAGATTGGGCATATAACTTGGAAGGGTTGCACAATGTTCATTATAATTGATGATAAACACAATTACCCTTCGTTCGTGATGAAGGATGTGACACAAGACAACAGTTACAAAATAATGATGACTTCATTATACATCTGATCGACCGGTCGAATGACGTCAGGAATTCAAATGTGGATCTACATAGTCTAAATGTTCTCCCTTCGCCTCCGAGGGATTAACCTACCAACTCTCTGCCTCTCTTGCTGACTGACTTGCTGGCTGACTTCTTCCATGATTAAAATCCGAACTCATAATATGGAGAAATGTCCTTTGTCTATGACGTTAGATGTGTGTTTTTCAAATGTGACCAATTTCACGTGGCTTTACATGTTAGTCCAAACACACTTTTGACAACCGGTCAGACATGCAACAGCTGGGAGACTGAGGTCACCCTTCACTTTATTTATAGTTTTTCGTATACGCTTGACGACAAAGGTCTGATCATTCTGAATCTTAGTTATTATACCTGGGTTGTGTACAGGGGTTTCATATCTAAAGATGATGTGGGGGTTCATATTGGTGCACATATATAACGGAACACATGTAATACAGACATAACGATAGTGATGATGAGGGGCATTTATATATATTACATTTCTTTTAACACAATTTAGATGAGAGGCGTTTATAGACAATATTTGTGATAAAGGAGATGGGATACATAATTTGGAAGGGTTACACAATGTTCATTATAATTGATGATAAACACAATTACCCTTCGTTCGTGATGGAGGATGTAATACAAGACAACAGTTAAAAAATAATAATGACTTCTTTATTCATCTGATCGACCGGTCGAATGACGTCGGGAATTCAAATTTGGATCTACATAATCTAAATGTTCTCCCTTCGCTTCCATGAGATGAACTGACTTACTGACTGGCTCTCTTTCTGACTGACTTCTCTCCCTTACTCACTAACTAAAATCCGGATGGAGAAAATACCTTTATCTATGACGTCAGAATGTGGTTTTCAAACGTGACCAATTTTATGTGGCTTTACATATGTTTGTCCAAACACACTTTTTACAACAAAATAATCCTTAATTCTAATCTAACATTTGTAATATTCAAATTTCTTAAAGAATGGACAATCAACTTTTTTTCCGATATAAACAATATTTAACTATTTTAATAGATTTTAACAATAGACTAAATTTCTAACATTCCATTTCTTAACGTTGTCTATAGGGTTCGAGACTAGGCTTATCCTAATCACATTTTTACTTATCTAATATTCTTCTTATTTACATGGAAAGGGGAGAGACCTTTTCATGTAACACATTGAGTACTTGATAAAAGTTTGGTCGTAAAAATTTCTCGTTCTGAATGATTGAAAGTTCAATCAACCGTGCAAACGATGCTAAAATATACAATTGCGTATTACTTAAAACTTAAGGAAAGCATACTACACATGTGGAGTTTAGAAAAAAAGACTGTTTCAAATTCCGTCCTGATTGTTTGCTTTAACAGAAAGATTCCCGAGTAGAAATGTCGGAGATTACATCAGCAATATGTGAAAAATATATTAAACACGAGAACAGTCGTTTTAAGTATCTGAATTATTACCTACTTGACGAAGGTCAGAGTAATAGTTGGTTGAGACAACAACTATGAAGATGAGGATAACAGTCGGAAAATAAATAAATAAATACAAATTAATCATCTGAAAAGATTCCAATAATATTTTTTTGTGTGTTTGCTAAAAATAAAATAAATCGTTAAAACAATGGATCATTTTTCCCAACCTCAGCCAACAACGATGCAGCATAAAATTATAATATTTTTTTAATAGCTGTTAGCACTTTCCGATATTAGTTACAACCGGCATGATGATGTTTGCATTTTTATATTTAACCATTAAGTTCTTTCTAAAGCGAAATCAAAAATATTTACGAAAGAGAGTATTTCTTACAACGGAACGCGTAATATAATTGCTAGTGTGTTTGAAGGCGAATTGTCTTCAGAAGATGAATTTATTTTTAATGTAACGTCCTTGACGATAAATTAGCCATAATTTCGATCAAAATGGAGACCAAGTACAAAAGAAATACAAATTAAACTCATTACTGTAAACGATTCAACGATTAAGAGGATGATGAGATCGAAAATACTGGCTATGAAAGGAAAGAAATAAATTGATTTTTTTTAGTCTCATGAGATTCTCTTCGTTTATAACCGGGTACATTATAATTGGTAATCGATAAAAAAATATAAGTACAAGGAATATCATGGCTCCGAATTAAAAGAATTAAGGATAATTGTCTTTATTTTTCTTTCTCTATTTTTTATTACTAAAAATATACTAACACTGTTCATAATTGACAGAATAACGATATACGTGTATACAAGATGTGTTCTTCTCTGAGTATGAAACCAGATATTTTAGAATCCATCTGTCATTGATATCATCACCTGAGGATGCTAAATTCCGACTCATAATTAGAATAACTGCATAAAAAAATAAAATAAAACTCAGTACCTGTTTTTTTTTACATAGGCGTCACCACTTATCAAGGCCGATACACCACTCAAGGATAAGGGTTAAAGAGTGTAGAGTAGTCAAAAGGACAATATAGTAATCAATAGTAATGGAAGTTTGGTAAATTTGTTTACTTCAGTGGAACGGCTCATCAGAAACTTGTTCACGTTGGACTTGAAGACAACCATATTATAGACAGCTGGAAAGCAGGAAAACGGAAGACAATTCCGCAGGTGTGCAGTTCTAAGAAAGAAGCTTTGATCATGGAATCTATGTTTGGGTTTAGGTACAGATGAAGAGTGGGGAAAATTATTGATAATGTTTTCAGCTAGTCTAGTGTTTCTTGTGAAAGTTTGGCGAGAGGGGACCATAGATTGAAGCTCAGTCGAACACTTTCCATGAAAACAACGATAAAGCAGAGACAAACTCGCAACATCTCTTATGTGAGATAGAGGTTGCAGCGAAGAGAAAAGGGCATCTCCCACCAGGCCACGAAGTCTATTTTGAACCCTATCAAGGCAGAACAAGTCTTTTTTAGCAGCTCCTGCCCATATGTGACAACAGTACTCCATCCTTGGACGTATCTGGCTCTTATATAGATAGTGAATTAATAACAAAATATTCCTCTGGCTGTACAGTTAAGATGCCTAAGAAATCATTACACTTGTTTCAATACATGTTAAGCTATTTATTTCTTAGACTTAGTAGTACATTATATGCTAACGTTTTTTCTGAAGCATTACTAGTTAAGAGTTTTGTGTCAGAATAAGGTGTTTTCAATAATTAATGGAAACAAGTGTATAAGACTTTGTAATTTTAGTCGACTACGTTGCAGTGAAGGAAACCGTTCCTCTATAGAAACTACCAGAATACTTTATTGAATTATAATGCTGGATTTCTGATAAACTTATAACAACATAAATATGTAAAAAATATATATACCCCCCCCAAAAAAACAATTATACTGTTCATGTATACATATAAAGTGATTTTTTCTTAGAATTAGTTACATATCTTACTATTATGTAGACATATGAACAAGAACAACAAAGGAAAGCACAATTGAAAAAGGAACAAAAAATTGTTAAACTTAAATGAAATGGCAAAGATACCCAAAAAGAAAAAGGGTCCAATACAAGCAACTATAGACCAATAACCTACTTACCAACCAGACGGAAAATCGTAATGTACAACTGAGAGAACACGTCCACTCCCCAAATCCTCTGATACCAGGCCAAAAAGAGGAAAAAGATGCGCACAGCCCGCGAAGGAAGTAAAAAACATAAAAAAATAAAACAGTTGTTGTATGGATCGACTACAAGAAAGTCTCTAAGTGAATCTCTCAAACATGGATAATCGAGTGCTTAATGATGTACAAAATATTTGATTGGAATTCATTATTGCAAACTATTATCCCCATCTTTCTTCGTTGCGGTTTCACGACGTTTCTGCCAACTATACCTCAGGCCTTCGTCAGGTGGTAACCGCGACAGGAGAGGAACTCCGAATCTCCTAAGATACCCAAAGACAGACAAACGCTTACTTGACCAAAAAATGCGGTAAACCGACGAAAACTATGGATGCCACTAATTGCTGAGAATGCAGTTAGGAGATTCAGAGTTCCTATCCTGTCGAGATTACCACCTGATGAAGGCGAGAGGAATAGTTGGTCGAAACGTCGTGAAAGAACAACTAAGAACATGAGGATAAGAGTCCGCAATAAATAAAATTAAAATTAAAAGAAAACATCTTTTTTAACTAATGTTAATGTTAGCAGTTGCTTTCTGTACCTTCAATTCGAGAACTGTGTAGAGTAGTGCGGTGGCTAGCGAAAACTTTCTATATATACTAATACGAGAATTCGATGTTTCTCTTAGTCCGGGCGGTTTAAAAACGGCATTGTTTATGAAAAAATTTGCTCACAGTTTTTTGCTAATTTTTTGATGAAATGCGCCATTTTTTATTTGTCTCGACATTTTTTTTTTTTACATCGAGCCCAATTTTTAATAGCTCCCCAAAATCAAATATAGTTAATGACGATTTAGAGATATTCGTTAGAATGTAGCATGTTTTGAAATAAATGGTAGGTTTTGCATCTTGCTAAACATTGAGAATAAACTCATATAATGTTTCATGTTTCCTTTAATCCAATTCAGGATACAATTATTGATTCCGTTCTAAATTCCCGATTCCGATACAATTACCGATTCCGATTCTTTAGAAATCTATAATTATAAACTATAAAATTTTATTTCCTCCGATTTTCGTAAAGAAAAAGCATGTTAACAATGCAGACATTTTTCTAAACGTCAAATTACACTTGTGGAGAATGATCTATCGAGTTTAGCTTTACTAGTAATTGAAAATCAATATTTATTATTTTATCATAATAACCAGCAATGAAAGATGTTAGTTTAAAAAATCAAATAACAAAGACAATTAAAAGAATCGTTTTGGCATCGGAAAATATGCGTCCTTTTTTTCGATTCCGATACCGATTCCGATATCCACAAATCTTCCGATTTTTCCGATTCCCGATTTCGATTAATCGTCCCAATACTAGTATATATATATATATATATATATATATGAAAGTTAAAGTGTCTTTCTGTGTGCGTCTGTGTGCGTCTGTGTACATTTCCCTACGCAAAACTCTGTCAATTTTTAGTCTACAGCCTCAAAATTTGAAATACAGGGTACTGAGATTTGAGAAAATCGATGTGATCGGTTTTTGGCCGGAAATTTGGCGATTAAAGGGGTCAAAAATCAACGATTTGACCTTTGTGAACTCTACCAAACTCCTCCGACAATTTTGGGTCTACACACTTGAAATTGGCATGGATCTAACTTAATGATTTGAGTTGAGCCCAAAACAATACATTTTAAGGGGTCATAATAGGGTTCAAAGTTTAAAAAAAAATTGACCGGTTTTTTTTTCTCAACACACACCTCTAAATACCCAGACAATTCCGGGCACCCATGCTAGTATATCTATCTAACTATCTATCTATCTATCTATCTCTCTCTCTCTATATATATATATATATATATATATATATATATATAAATGAAAGTGTCTGTGTGTGTGTCTGTGTGTCTGTGTACATTTCCCTACGCAAAACCTCTGTCAATTTTTAGTCTACAGACTCGAAATTTGATATACAGATTACTGAGAGTTGGGAAAATCGATGTGATCGGTTTTTGGCCAGAAATTTGGCGATTAAGGGGTCAAAGTTCAACGATTTGACCTTTAAGAACTCTACCACACTCCCCCGACAATTTTGGGTCTACGCACTTGAAATTTTAGATATCGGTTCATTGGAGATGGATCTAAATTAATAACTTTGATTGAGCCCAAAACAATAAATTTTAAGGGGTCATAATAGGGTTCAAAGTTTAAAAAAATATTGACCTCTGCGGTCTCTTCCAAATTACTCAGACATTATTTGGTCTAAATATATTACATTTTACATACAGGATATTCAGAGATAGGGCAAGCGTTTTCATCAGTTTGGGTCGAAAATTTTTAGTTAGCAGTATATATATATGTGGGTTGGTCTGTTTGCATGTCTGCCTAAAACTTTCAATAGAGGCGACGGATTTTACCAAGATCAGTATTGTTTTAACGTTCGACCTTTCATACGACAAATTTCGAAAAATTGGCTAAAAACATTAATATCCTCCCCTTCAACTAGGCATTTTTCTACAGAGGGGGTCACTTTTTTTCGCCGATATGTTTTAAAGTTATCATCTCCTTTAGATTGTCTAGCCTTAATTTTAAAAAATGTCGCTTCCGGTTTGGCGGTGGTTGTAACAGCATAAACGTTAGCTTTTACCCCGTTCTTTTCCTCTTTTGCGGTAGGGGTTCGAGCCTGCCCTCCTACTAACGCTTTTTTGTTTTTTTGCTCAACATACACATCCAAACACCCGGGCAATGCCAGGCTGAAATTTGGCGATTAATAGGTCAAAGTTTAACGATTTGACTTTTGAGATCTCTACCCAACGTCTCCGATAATTTTTGGTCTAAACACTTGAAATTTTAGATATAGGTTCCTTGGATATGGATCTAACTTAATACTTTGATTTGAGCCCAAAAGAATAAATGCTAAGGGGGTATTATACGGGTCAAAAATAAAAAAAATTGACCGCTTTTTTTGCTCAACATACACCTCCAAATGTCCGGACAACGCCGGGCTGAAATGCTAGTATATATATATATATATATATATATATATATATATATATATATATATATATATATATATATATATATATATATTTGATAAAAGTGGTAATTAGTAAATACCTGAAGGGAGTGCTCAATACTATTGCAGAGCAAATATGTGTTTTATTTTTATTATCATTTTATCTGTTTGGTTACATATGTTTCGGATGTTGGACCGTGTTTACGATCTAACACCTCGTCAGACCTTACAGAAATGGTTGGTTAGCATTAGAAAGAATTGCTTTTAGAAGGAATACGAGGAAAAAACAATATTAGTCCCCGCGC
Source organism: Euprymna scolopes (assembly GCF_053919585.1). Taxonomy (NCBI): domain Eukaryota; kingdom Metazoa; phylum Mollusca; class Cephalopoda; order Sepiida; family Sepiolidae; genus Euprymna; species Euprymna scolopes. Next base: position 103,453,927 of record NC_136508.1, read on the forward strand.
GAAAGCGCAGGCCACAAACTGTTTTAAATAATAATAATAATAATAATAATAATAATAATAATAATAATAATAATAATAATAATAATAATAATAACAAAGTATTTCGCTAGCGAGGACTACTATTGAGCATATCCAGTTATACACTCCTTTTAAAATGTTCATCTCTATTTTTCTCGTTATCTACTGAATATTTTTAATGAAACCTATATGAAATATGTTCCTTATTAAATGGTAAAGATTTTCTATTTTGAAAGAAGTTTAAAAAAAATAATCTAAAAAATTTATTTTAAAGATTTTGTTAAAAGAATTCAGATTTTTTCATTATTCAGACATGTATGACAGAGAGGAAGTTGCACAAAAGTGTTGTGGTGTGAGGAGAATAACAAACTGAAACAGAGAGAATATGCAGACGTGTAGCAATACAAAGAGGGGGTTGCAAAAATGAGTTGTGGTGTGAGGAGAAATATAATCTGAAATGGAGAGTAGGGGAGGTTTAATAAATCCATACAAAACCACGTTCATCTTTTTTTAAATCCACCTTATTAAATTAAATAAAATATAATCTTAAAAAGATACGATACAAGTTAGAAAAGCATTTCATCCAAGGCAGGAAAATTGTTAAGCAAAATGTTTTTACTATAGGCTTAAAATAAAGGTACAAGATTCAATTTGAAATTTATTTAACTTCAAAGTAAGGTATCAAATGTTCATACCTTACTTTGTAAAATGTATAAAAGTACACTTTGAAGATAAATACATCGAAGTTGAAGTGTGGGGGGGACAGGCAAGCGGCATAGAGTTCCACAGGCGTGCAGTTGTAAGAAAGAAGCTTTTATTCATGGAATCTACCTTTTGATTTTGGCGCGGATAAAGAGTGGGAAAATTATTGACAGTGGTTTCAGCTAGTCGCGTGTTTTTCGTGGAAGATTGGCGAGGCGGAGACCAGAGAATAGAGCTCAGAAGAGCACTTGCCATGGAAATATCGATAAAACAGTGATAGGCTCGCAAGGTCTCTCCTGTGGGAGAGAGGTTGCAGGGAAGAGAAAAGGACACCCCCTACTAAGCCACGAAGTCTATTTTGTACTCTGTCAAGGCAGGATAGACTGTTTTTAGCAGCTCCTGCCCAGATGTGGCAGCAGTACTCCATCCTTCGACGGACTTGGCTTTATACAGATAGAGAATTGCATCATTAGTGAGATATCTTCTGGAGCGGTAGAAGGATCCCACCATTTTCCCAGCGAGCTTGGCCACAGATATGATGTATGTGTTCCACTTAAGATCAGGAGTAAAGGTCAAGCCCAGAAGCTTATCAAAACATGAGGCCTCCCCTAGACGAGACCATCCATTTCAATTGATGCCAGATGGGGATCAGAGCGTTTATAATGTAATGATAGGAGCTTTGTCTTAGATAAATTACAGATAACCAGCCACCTCTTCCTCCACTGTTCCACGCGCTGAAGATCAGAAGAGAGAGAATCAGAGAGAACATTGTCATTTACTGTCTTTTATGTGTTGCCATAGATAGTCGTCTCATCAGCATAGATGTCAACGCATGATTTTAGTATGTGTTTTGGGAGATCATTGGTGTAGATCAAGAAAAGAGTTGGGCCCAGGATGGACCCTGGGGGACTCCACTATTAATACTGTGGGCCTCTGATTTCTGCACATCAACCATTACTCTTTTGAGCCTATCAGAGAGAAATGATTTAATGATAGAGAAAACATAAGTTCATTGGACATGGATCTAAGTAATTAATTTAATTTGAGCCCAAAAACTTAAATTTTAAGGGGTCATAATAGGGGTCAAAGTTAAAAAAGTTCACCACCTTTTTTTTTTTTTGCTCAACATACATCTGCAAATAGCCGGACAACGTCGGGCATCCATGCTAGTATACCTATAAAAGTGAACGTGACTGCGTGTGTCTCTGTGTGTGTCTCTGTTCATTTCCTTACGCAATAACTCTGTCGATTTTAAGTCTACAGGCTCAATATTTGATATACAGGGTACGGAGATTTGGGAAAAATCTTTGCAATCCATTTTCGGCCCAAATTTTGCAGTTAAAAAGTCAAATTACAACGATTTGATCTTTTAGAACTCTACCTAAGTCCTCCGACAATATTGGGTATAAACACTTGAAATTTGGGATATAAGTTCCTTGGACATGGATCTCACTTAATAACTTGATGTGAGCCCAATACAATAATTGTTAAGGGGTCATAATAAGGGTCAAAGTTAAAAAAAAAATGACCTTTTTTTTTTTGCTCAGCATACATCTCCAAACACCCGGACAACGCCTGGCACCCATGCTAGTATATATATATATATATATATATATATATATATATATATATATATATATATATATATATTAGAAATATGTACATCACGTAACCCATGTTTCATTTTGAAACTTGACGTCAACAATAAACCCAGCATGTAATTAATTGAACCATGTAATTAAATTAAAATTATTTCAAATTATTGGGTAGAATTATACCCCTTTTAAAATTTAAAATTCACCACAACGTAGGATTCCGTCTGGGGAAATGATAGATTAGTTCGAAACCGTACGGATTTAGGAAATATTTTACTGCAAATATTTTTACAGCCATATCTAAACGCATATCCTCTGCATTTGATACGGCGTGTGAAGCCACGATTTAGCCCTCGATATATGAAAGGCTTTTGACAAAGTCTAGCTTAAACGGCCGCTAATGAAAATCAAATCATACGCTATAACTAAACGAATAATAAATATAATTAGATCTTTCTTAGACAATTGGACAATCCAAGTTCTCATTAACAGACGTTCATACAAGTGCAGTAACATTAATGCGGGGGTGCTACAATGGTCGATCCATCGAACACAATTATTCATGACCACATCGATAATATTGAGTTCGAGATGGGTATATTGTCTTATAATTCAACGCTCTATAACATGAATGGGGAAAAACAGATGCACACAAGTTCAAGCCTATGCTGAACATTTAGAAAAATCTCTCTCTCTCTCTCTCTTTATATATACTAGCATTTCAGTCCGGCGTTGCCCAGGTATTTGGAGGTGTATGTTGAGCAAAAAAAAAAAAAAAAAAAAAGCCGGTCAATTTTTTTAAAGTTTGGCCTCTATTATGACCTCTTAACATTTATTGTCTTCGGCTCAAATCAAGTTATAAAGTTAGATGCAAGGAACCTATATCTAAAATTTCAAGTGTTTATACTCAAATTTGGCGGAAGAGTTTTCTAAAAGGTCAATTGTTGAACTATGACCCCTTAACAGCAAAATTTGGCCTGAACACGAATTACAAAGATTTTCCCAAATCTCACGACTCTGTATATAAAATTGCGAGTCTGCAGACTAAAAATTGACAGAGTTATTGCGTATGGAAATGTACACAGACAAACAGACACACAGACAGACAGACTCTTCCACTTATATATATATATATATATATATATATACATATATATATATATATATATATGTGTGTTTGTATAGTTTTAAAGGTTAAAAACTTTCAAGACTATATATATATATATATATATATATATATATATATATATATATATATATATATATATACTAGCATTTCAGCCCGGCTTTGCCCGGGTGTTTTGAGGTGTACGCTTAGCAAAGCAATAAAAACGTCATTTTTTTTTAATTTGACCCCTATTATGACCCCTTAAAATTTATAGTTTCGGGCTCAAATCACTTTATTAAGTTAGATCCAAGTTCAAGGAACCTATATCTAAAATTTCAAGTGTCTAGACCCAAAATTGTCGGAGGAGTTTGGTAGAGTTCTTAAAGGTCAAATCGTTGAAATTTGACCCCTTAACAGCCAAATTTCTGGCTGACACCCGTCACATCGATTTTCCCAAATCTTAGTACCCGGTATTTCAAATTTGGAGTCTATAGACTAAAAATTGACAGAGTTATTGCGTAGGGAAATGTACACAGACAGACAGACAGACAGACACGTTCACTTTTATATTTATATATATATATATATATATATATATATATATATAATCGATCTTTAGATATCAAAAGGTAATAAATACAACGATGTGCTCGAAAACAAGAGCAAAATATTTTTTCATTATGTTTTCCAGGGTACACAATTACATATAGTCGCTACAAACAGTCACCTGTTACAGTCAATGAGGCTTCGCCAGGCAACCCTGGAATATTCGAAGCTGTAGAAAAAAAAAAGACTGAGCTCTTCAAAAAAAAAAGAAAGAAAGAAAGAAAGAAATAGTAATTTTACTGGAACAGTGAATTGCGTTAGTGGGTAGGGAGGGTCTATTTATAAACTACTTTTTTCGTGTCAAAATGAGGGTTTGCAAATGTGTTCATTGACATAACAAGCTGCGTGTCAGAAAATGGCGGAAGTTATGGAGAAAGAGAGCGGGTTTAATAAAAAAATAATAGTGAGAGAGAAATAAAGAAAAAACGGAAAAAAGGAAATTATCACTGTGCTGAAATTTAAAACGTTAAGCTTATAAAGACTCAAGTATACATATTCATAACGAGGCATATATTTATATGTATACATATTCATACACACGCATACATATGCACATACATATACACCCATACACTGACATAAATATGTATATGTATACATACACAAACATACGCACGTATAATACACATATCTACACATACACACACACACACATATATATATATATATATATATATATATATATATATAACTACATCATTTACTCACATAAAATTAATATAGGAAAGTATAGATTTATGCGTAAACTTAAAGTATTTACTTCAAAAGTGCTCAATACGTAGGTAGATCTAGTTAGTAATTTATAAAATGTATATGGCGATTAAGCTACACTGAATATTCGGCGTTTCATTCACTCCAGGATTCGTCAGGCTTATGCGCGAATTCTGTGGTTGTTTATTGTTTTTATATGGTCCTCTTCTGTTGAGGGTTTTAGTTAGCCAATCAGCTTTCTAGTATCCACCGCGCCCGTTCCTATCAGCCAATGGGCATGCATTTTATCGAACAAAGGTTCTGTTTTAAAAAACCTCAACAGAAAGGACCAAACGCCGAATATTCAGTGTAGCTTAATTGCCATATATGTTTTATAAATTACTATATTTATATATATATATATATATATATATATATATAAATTACTATATATATATATATATATATATATATTAATTGGAATTCATTGTGATAAGTATTATTTATTAATTTTATTATTATCCTCATCTTTTCTTAGTTGTATTTCTCTGGTCTTTGGCAGGTGGTAACCACGACGAATAGGAACTCTGAATCTCCTGACAGCATTCACTACAACAACTACTGAAGGAAGTAAATGTCAGCGAATGCAGTCATTATTATATGCGTTGTATAAGATGTTAATTATACTTGTTATTAATTGGGTTAATCGTGATAAAGGACAAAGTACATTGCTACGAAAATAAGCGACTTCTTAGTTATAGTAGTCGTGTAATTTTTACGTATTACACTAAAGCGTAGGCAAAATAGATAACTATTATTTATAACAACTTTATTCATAATTTAAAAATAGATTGGATTTGGATGGTTCTTTGTTTAGCTCATGGATTCTAAACAGATAATTGCGTAAAGTGCACACGCATACGCATACCAAATGCACATATTCACATATAGACAGATGAAAAAGAGGATACACATGCAATAGAATCATTAAATGCACTTGTTTTGAAGATTTGCAAACATATATATATATATATATATATATATATATATATATATATATGTATACTAGCTTTACCCTGTCACGCGTTGCTGTGGCTCAATTTGGTGTAATGGAAAATTCTAATAAAAAGAGAAAATGCATGTTTCTTATATTCTTAGTACAGCAATCCGCTCTAAAAAAAAAAAAAATGGTACTCTTGCAGAATTGGATCCTGATCCTCAGGATTACCGTCAATCATGGCTTGGGCTCGACCAACAATCAGTGGATAAAGCTAACGTTGAAACGCGAAATGTTTTTGTTTTTTTTCTGGATACAAAAATGTGAGTTAGTAATTAATATTTGAGTGATGGAGGGTTACTATACACGGATTCGAAAAAGTTGTCCAAAAACAAATGAAAGCAAAGGTAAGGTAAGTTACATTTCTACCTAACTGGATAATTGTTTAGTGTTTTTATGTAAGGTAAAATGTTTAATCGGCTGGTAAAACAGAAATGGTTGCAGACTGTTGAATACGTTAAGTTTGGGAAATTAAGTTGAAAACTAAAAACTATACAATACAGTGTTAAAAACCCACCGAATATGTTACCATGACATAGGCTGACATAATCGGTGGGTTTGTAACAGTATTTTGTATAGTTTTTTTAGTTTTAACTCACTTTCTCAAACTTAACATAATCAATAGTGTCGCCACCATTTGTATCTTTCAAATACACCGATTTTGCTGCAACACTATATATATATATATTCTTTGTTTGATAAAGATTCAATATGGGGTAATGGAAAAATATATAGGTATTTGCAGCTTTCTTCCCATTTTCGGATTTTAATCATGTCAAATCACACTTCATTTCCTTTTGACGAATTGATTGTTGCTATTTCTTATGATGAGTTAAGGGCATAATAGATTCACTAATTGATATAATTATTAAGTGATTGATCTTGCGCTACGAAACAGATTCTGTCAAGAATTGTATAAGTCAACTGAATTAAAGGAATAAATTATAAGATGGTCAACATCATGAACTTTGGAATATAACAGTTGTCATTTATTCTCTAAATTGCTCTGTAATTACATTGAACTTCTTTAATATGGATTGATATATATATATATATATATATTATATTTCTACAGAAATATATATATATATATATATATATATATATATATATATATATATATATATAGAGAGAGAGAGAGAGAGAGAGAGGGAGACAGGGAGAGAGAGCAGAAGATAGACTTAGGTAGATAGATAGATATATAAATAGATAGATAGATTTACTTACATATTTATATATTCTTGCTTCCTTTTATTTGTGCATTGCATTTTTCTTTGACATGCATAATTGCTCTACTTTCATAATTTCTTTAAAGAGAACATATTTTAATCGGACGCATGTATATTTATATTTCACACACAAATACGACAGCGTATCCAAACATACTGGAACAGCACTCATACACTCACGAAGAACGTAACACACAAACATATGTGTGTGTGTGTGTGTGTTTGTGTGTGTTTGTGCTCGCTCACGTAAGTGTATGCGTGCAGTGCCGGCATGTTTGGGTAGCGGTTATCTTTGTGTGTTTCCATGCAGAATTTCGGAGGAAGTTGTGTATTGATTTCCTTACAAGGAAGTAAGGCAAGGTCCGTTTTTAACACGGAAAGCAACCCACCTCTTCGTGCGAACCAGTCCGTTAAAACGGCCGATTTCCTTTCGCCTGACCTGATGTTCCTTGACTCGACACTCGGGTAACGGGGAAGCAATGGGCTCCGCGTCTTTTGCAAAGAGGCCGCGTTTTGTATGGACGCATGACCCGATGGAAAAGAATTGACTCCTGAACAATCAGGATTCAATACAAGTAACGAACAATTGATTTAAAGTTAGCGTGCGCCCGTGCGAACTTATGTGTTTGCGTGTACCAAGAGATAGGTGTGGTTTCTATGTGTCTACATGACTTTATCAACCTATTTCCACTTTTATATATCGTATGTATGTGTCTTTGTTTTGTATGTACATGCGGCTAATTCCACGACACTAACGTTACAGAACAACTGCTTTGTTCGCTGTCATAATCATGGGGATCTCTTCTGGTATGTATATATATATATATATATATATATATATATATATATATATATATATATATATATATATATATATATATATATATATATATATATATTGCATTTTCACCCCAAACAAGGCACATTGCCACTATGATGTAGGGGGCTACTATTAGGGGCACAGGGTCAGAGGTACTAGGTGGGGAGTTGGGCAGCAAGACGTATGTTCACGTTACACTTGAACTTCTGCATGTCAGTACAGTTAGGGAAGCAGGAACCTGGCAGGGAGTTCTAAAGTCTAGTGGTTCTGGGGAATAAACTACTGGAGCAGAAGGCTCTCTTACATCTAGGGATCTCTAAAGTGACGGGGGGAGCGTTTGTCGGGAGTATTTACGTAGAGGGAGTACAAGTGCTTGCAGCTCGTCGGAACATTCACCGTTAAAGTACTTGTAGAACCGGCAGAGGCATACTATATATATATATATATGTGTGTGTGTGTGTGTGTGTGTGTGTGTGTGTGTGTGTGTGTGTGTGTGTGTGTGTGTATAGGGTTGGCGAGATGGGTCAGAGGTAAGGGGCTTAGGCTCAATACCGTAAGGTCCCGATTTCGAATCTTGCTATAATCAGCCACTCTGATGAGTCGTAGACGACGAAACACGTGTCAGTGGATAATTACATTTAAAAAAAATTATATATATATATATATATATATATATATATATTCAGTTTGTCTTTATATAAGCAGTATGTTGTTGCTACACGGTCATGAACATGCGTTTTATAACTATATCAGGATATGGAAAAGTGGGTATACATAGTCTTCTTCGTGCATAAGAGCCATGAGTACTACTATATACAAAGAATTAATATAACTCCAGTTAAAGTTATATCAGTGCTTATTAGTAGCAAGTAACTGGGAGGAATTCCTGATCACCCTTCTAGTTAAGTAATCATTATCGCTGCCATTAAAAATGGCTGCATTAACCATCATAAGTTCAATAATGACATATATTCTGAGTTATGTAATTCCTATCATTATGAAAAGTGTTAATAACTAATTCACAAATATACCAATTAATAAACTCACATTAAATGAACCAATGAAATATTAGAGCTGTCTAATAATTTTTTTTAATTAATAAATAAATAAAATAAAATAAAGATTTAATAAAAAATAAAAAAACAAAGAATAAAAAACGATTTTGTTTAAGTGAGAGAAAATAGATGATGACACCTCTACCTCCCTTTCCCTTTTTCTTCTCTCTTCACCCTCTGTTCTTCTTCCCAATTCCATCTCCCCCTACTCCCTTCTTTCCCTTCTTTCTTACGCTTCTCACACCATTTCCCCCCTCTCCTCCGTTCACTAGAAGCCCAAGGAATAGTTAGCAAGTCAGGGCAAATCCTAATCTTTTGGCAAAGACAAATAGGAATATCAAATTAAAACAAATAATAAAAAGGGCATTCAAGACACGCCCACCCTTGTAGTCTCAGACAAGCAGCGGGCAACAGTCAGGCTAACCTCCTACTCGTTTAAGATAACATCTACACCGCTCTGGCTTTATAACCCGACGCCTAAACACCCTAACCTTGCAAACCCTATTGCCTGACACCAACATGTAATGAATGAGTAAAAATACGGCAAAAAAGTAAATAAACAAATAAATAAACCAACAAATTCGCACCAAATCAACCTTGTTTTTTGTACAGCTGAATACTCACTCCTATGACCCTCTTAAAAAAGACATCTTTAGCTGAAAGTTGGTTTTCGGTTTTCATTGAGAATCTTGCTTTCGTACATAAGCGTTGTTGCCTGAAGAGATGTCTAGTTACTAAATACTAGAAGACCGAAAAATGCTCATGACTGTGTAGCAACTAATTACTGCTTATGTAAAGACAAAATGAAAATGTAACTTGCTCTACATCTGTATTGAGCACGCTTTTATTAACTTCGTTATATTTCACTGGTTACCTTACTTTTGAAAAATTGCAACCTCAAATTACACACACACACACACACACACACACACATATATATATATATATATATATATATATATATATATATATATATATATATATATATATTATGTGTTTTTCCTGCTTTTGTTTTCAGTGTTAACATATACACAGATGGAGCAATATAGTTGTTATGCTAAAGGAAACAACACGAACGATTTATCTTTAAATTTTTCTTGAAAAACCATGTTCAAATAATTGTATTATGTAGTAGAGCTGACATCTATTTAATGTACCCGCCTTCAGCGTCAATTACCGCTTTGATCCGCGTCGGGAACTGGGAGCATGCGGTTTCCAAAAGCGCCGGCGTTAGCTCGGCAGAAACTCGGTGTTCTGGGAGGTTATGTGGGTGATGTTATCGATGTATGACCAAATGAAGTAGTCCAGAGGGGTCAGGACGCGGGAAATGGGAGAGGGGACAGTAAGAGAAATGTGCAAAGTCGTAGCATTCCTTCTGAAGCCAAACCTTGATGTCTTTTGATTTCTGGGCCGGCGTCGAATTCTGATATCACACCTAGAGTCTGCTTTTAAGCACATCTAGATAAACTTTAATGATAACATTTAAGCCGACTTCTAAGACGTGAGGTGGTATTGAATAGTACAGGGTTCATGTAATACGGTGCATATATATAACATGTAATGATTGTGATGACACTTCTGATGGGAGGGCACCTATATATATTACAATTCTTTTAACACATATTATAGGAGTGGAGATGATGATAAACACAATTAACTTTTTAAACTTGTCATGAATAACGATACGAGGCATACGGTTACAAAGCTGATCGGCCGGTCGATGACGTCAGGAATTAAGCTTGTATCTACATTGTCTAAATTTCTACCCTTCGCCTAAAAGGAACTCTCCTCTCCAACTGATTCTCTGAACTCTTGGCTGATCAACCCTCGCTCTGACACCAAACCCAGAATCCTATATTGAGAAATCACCTTTGTTTATGAGCTCAGAAGTGTGGTTTTCCAACGTGACTAATTTCCACGTGGCTTTACATATGTTTGTCCAAACACACTTTTGGCAAAAAAAAGAATCCTCAATTTAATATCTAACCTATTTTCAAACAACATATTTTTAATTTGCATTGTCCATTCTTTTACTGACATATTTAATATGCATATTTCTAAAAGTATTAACAATAGACTTGATTTCTCATATTCCATTTCTAAACGTTGCCTACAGGGTTCGATCCTTACCATAACCTCATTTTCACTTATCTAGTATTCTTTTTATATGGAAATGGGATAACCCTTTTCATATAACAGTGGCCCTCACATGAAACTACACCAGAAACCATAACTATGGCTGGAAACTTTGTTTTCCTCACGCTGGGCACGCCCCTGTTATTAATGGCAATCTAGCGATGTATTTAGAAAAAATTATGTCAAGCAGTGTTTTTATTTAAAGTGAAGTATGACATCCAAGTTACAACTGTATAACCCTTACAATGCCGATATAATATATGCATATATATATATATGTATATATATACACATATATATATATATATAGGATGAAACGCAGAATATTCAGTGTAGCTTAATCGCCATATACATTTTATAACTTACTAACTAGCTCTACCTACGTATTGAGCACTTTTGAAATAAATACTTAAAGTTTACGCATAAATCTCTACTTTCGTATATTAATTTTATGTGTGTAAATTAAGTAGTTATATATATATATGTATATATATATAAATATATATATATTTATATATATATATATTTATTTCTTCAGTGTTGAAAAAACGAACTAGAGTGCTCAATGTGTAGCCAGAGCAGTATATAGGAAATTTATTGCTGTGAGTTCAGAATGAATTTACATATTGTTTCCGCTAGGAAGATATCCTCTGAAGATGGGGAGAGATCCGACCATCTTCGTCAGAACTCATAGATGGACTGAGTTTTAATGCCCATAAGAATGGAAAAATTGTTGCAGATGAAGGGAAGTTAGATAAGAAGGGTGGAGAAGTGGGAGGAGAAAGAGGTTGGAATTTAAAGTAGTAGGAGTGTATATAATGAGAGGGGGGTTATTATTAAATATTATGTGTTGATGTTTATAGACGTTGTTGTAATTTATAACGGTTTAATATAATATATATATATTATTTTCTCTATTTTGTCGGAATACTATTTCCATTATTTTCATCATATATATATATATATATATATATATATATATATATATATATATATATATATATATATATATATATGATTTATATGTAGTTTGCTTGAGGCATTGTGTGGGATAGGTATGTAGTAGAAATTTAGAAGGCTGATGCGAGGTATGAGATATAGTCAGTGTTGCTGAGAGAAGACAAAGACAAGTGGCGACTTACAAATCAATAAGTCCATACATATATGTCTATATATACATACAATTGAATAAATATATGTATATATAAATATATATATGTATATACATATTGATTTGTAAATCGCCACTTGTTTTAGTCTTCTCTCATCAACACCGACTAAATCTCTACTACATACACACACACACATACATATATATATATATATATATATAAATATATATATATATAACTACTTCATTTACTCACATAAAATTAATATACCAAAGTATAACTTTATGCGTAATAATTGTGATAGCCTTCTAAATCTCTACTACATACATATGTATATGTATATCGTAGTTATATATATATAATATAATATATATATTAACCTACATATACATATACATATATATATATCGCAGTTATATATATATATATATATATATATATATATATATATATATACAAACTATAATATATATATATGTATATGTATAAACATATACATACTTATTTACATAATACTGCGTTATAATTTCTCTTATAAACGTATATCATGCGTATTTTATTTTGAAATTTAAATAATGTATCATGGAAAAAATAGACTCATGCATCACGTTAATTAAAACTCGTTACATAGTTACTATGTTATATATTGTTGGTAGAAAAATTCGCTACACAGTATTAGAATGAGGTCGTAAATAACTACGATCAATGTGTTTTGCTCTTTATTTCTTAGGAATTTAATATTTCTAACTATATGAGAACATTGATACATTACTGGGAAGAGTCATTGATTTAGGTGTTAAGGATATGTACTGATGACTAGGGTTACACAAGTTCGATTCCTGTTTGTTCCAAAAATAATAATTTTTACTTGGGATATTGGCAACCTTCACATGGTTCCACCCGTGATGGCTGGTGCCTCTCTTTTAGAATGCTGACTAGAAACATATAACAATAGTATCTTTATACGGCATGATGACGATGATGATGATGATGATGATGATGATGATGAGAGGAGGTTGAATTACTTGGCTATTTTAATGTAACTGCTTATAATTTTATTAGTAAACAAAAATAGAAATTATAATTTACAGTAAGGTTATTCGTTTTGAACTCATGACATATATCTATTTCAGGTTTGAGTGGAGTATTTTACCTGATTGATTGGAATAAACTGGACTGAAAGATCAAATAACAGGTAGGACGTTTTTAATTTATACAAAACCTAGACTATTTGTCTTATAATGACAATTTTTATATCTTCAGTATATATATATATATATATATATATATATATATATATATATGTATATATATATATACATATATTTGGTATAACTGGTAATTAGTAAAAACCTGAAAAGAGTGTTCAATACTATTGCAGAGCAAATACGTGTTTAATTTTATTATTACCGTTTCATCTGTTTGGTTACAAATGTTTCGGATGTTGACCATGTTTACGATCCCATAGCTCGTAAAACCTTACAGGAAAAAGGATTTCTGTAAGGTCCGACGAGGCTCGGTAATAAAAAATAAAAAAAACATATATATATATATATATATATATATATATATATATATATATATATATACATATACTGAAATATCTATATATGTATGCGCATATGTAAATATGATATACATAATATAATGTATATATAATATATAATATACATATATATTTATATATTATATATGCATATATCTATATATACGTTCCAATATATATATATATATATACATACATATATATATATATATATATACACGAATGACAACAGACTATATTCCAAATTTTCTGGGTTTAACTATCTTATATTTTATTTCTTTAATTCAGTATCTGTTTCGTAGCGAAAAATCAATCACTTAATTATTCTATCAATCTATTTTGACCTTGGCTCATCAGAAGAAATAGCAACAATCAATCCAGCAAAAAGAAATACGGTGCGTTTGGTCATGATTAAAACTCCGAAAATTGGAAGAGCTGTAAATACCTTATAGATATAGCTTATAGAATGACGGTGTAATGTAAGCAAACTATGAATTATCTGTCAGCTATCGGGGTCAGTAATTCTATCGGAATCAGAAATTTATATCGGTAATTGGTTCGGTAATGTGAACAAATAGTTGAATGATCCGATCACTAACTTATATATATATATATATATATATATATATATATATATATATATATATATATATATATATATATATATATATATCGAAATAAAGACGAAACGTTGATGAACACATAATACGGTTTGTTCTTTTTATTTTCTCTATTTTGTCGGAATACTATTTCCATCATTTTCATCATATATATATATATATATATATATATATATATATATATATATATAAATGTATGTATGTTTGTATGTATGTATGTATGTATGTTTTTCTTCGATATATAAATATATCTATATCTAAAATATTGGAATCGTCCGATTACCAATTTAAACACACACCCACACATACATATATATATATATATATATATATATGTGTGTGTATGTGTGTGTGTTTAAATTGGTAATCGGACGATTCCAATATTTTAGATATAGATATATTTATATATCGAAGAAAAACATACATACATACATGCATACATACATGCATACATACATACAAACAAACATACATACATATATATATACATATGATGGAAATAGTATTCCGACAAAATAAAGAAAATAAAAAGGAACAAACCGTATTATGCGTTCATCAACGTTTCGTCTTTATGAACATATAATATGGTTTTATCCTTTTTATTTTATTTTATATATATATATATATATATATATATATATATATATATATATGTATATATGTATGTATGTATGTATGTATTTATATATTGAAGAAAAACCTGTGGGATTTAAGAAATGTTAAACGTTTCGTCCCCATTTTCGGGGGACTTCCTCAGAAATGATATAACTAATCGAAGAATTAAAATATACCATAATATTAAAAGGGAGATTGTTCTCCTCTTAACGTCAAGGAACTCATGATTCAGTTTCACAAAGACGTGATGAGGGAAAAATTTTAATGTGAAGCTGCTGAGTGTAGCCAATGACTGGAAAACGTCTGTGGATGTCTTAAGCCGTGGTAGGCGACCCATCTAGTGATGGCGTCACGATAAATGTACTCTTGATAGCCCTGAAGAAGCATCAAGTATTTAGCTACCGAGAAGATTTTAATTACACTACAAACTCGTGTAGTGAGTTCAAGCTCGACTAAGACCGCTCTCGGCGGATGGGTGGCGACCAAACACTGTGCATCGACATTTCATCGACCCAATTTAATTTCGTGGAATTCCTTAATTGCAATGAAACCACAGAAAATGTTTTTATTTTTCGCTATACATTTGATTGTCTATCAAAGGCTCCCAACCTATTATGGGCATACAACGATTCAGACCTGTTTTCTCTGTATAAACTAAAAAATCTAATGTGAAGCTGCTCAGTGGAGCCAATTATTGGATAATTTCTGTGGATCTCAAGACATCTCTACAATTTCCATTCCACATAATCCCAAGAGAAAAGCAGCCAGACATGGTCTGGTTCAAAAGAAAAGTGTCCTCCTCATAAAATTGACATTCTCTTGGTAGGAAAAAACAAGCGGAGTCACATGAATAGAAGAAAAACCGATATGAGACACTACATGCCGACTGCGTGAAAAAATGTTTCAGATGCCAAGTGATTCCTGTAGAGGTTGGTTGTTGTGGAAATAGGAATCATGGGCCGTACTTTGATCGTCTTGAGAACGCAACTCAATATTCATTAAGTTGGATTTGATCGAAGGGGAAAATGATTCATCATGAACAGATGTTATCCTTGATTTTTTTTTTATATCCTGCCCGGTGGCAGAAACTGCTTGGTAGCATCAGACGTGGCAGTGCCGCCTTGACTACCGAAACTGTGTTATCATTCTGGCGTGCGGCTGACGAGATTAGGGTATCGCACATGTTTTCAGATGTTGTATGATAAAAATAATATGTACATTCTTTTACTTATGTGTATATAGTGTAAGCGAATGAAAAACATTAAAACTTAACTAATGATAGTGTTATTATATCATACCTAAATTTGCGTGTATATATATGCATTTGTATATATATATATATATATATATATATATATATATATATATATATATATATATATATATATATATATATATAAGAGCAAATAGTTAATAAAACATGTTAAAAAACACTTTCAAAAAGAGTTAAAAACATATTTAACCTGAAAAGGATACACTTAATAAGCGGTGTCCTTAATCCGTCGAGTTTCGAAGAAATACTTTCCTTCTCATCAGAGGGTAGTAATTAGCAAAATGCGGGATCGGATTTTGCATACAAAAGTATTTGATGAACTGCTAATAAGTCAAAGATCTTACTTAATAACAAAAAGTGAAGCAGAGGGAATATGGTGAAGAAAAATGTGATTTCACGTGAATCGATAGTTTAGTGCAGGGTAAATTATCCAATGACGGTAAAATCAAAAAAATATAACTTCAAGAAAAATAATTAAATTTCCATTCGCACAAATAAAATCCAAGGAAATCACGTAACTAGAAGATGGTCCAAAATAATCCAAAATGCCGAAATCCGTGGAATAATTCACAAATGGGTACAAGGAAAAGATTTAAAAATGTATTTTATATATGTATATATATATATATATATATATATATATATATATATACCTTTAAAATATCTATAATTATTGTTGTGTTCATATATATATATATATATATATATATATATATATATACATATATATATATGCATGCATATAAACACAGGGGTGTTTATAGATATTTAAAAAGGTATATATATATATATATATATATATATATATATATATATATATATATATATATATATATATAACAATATGCAAATAATATTCTATATTTCTAAACTGTTTACAAATTTCATTTTTACCTTTACATTTGTGTAATGCCGGTTTTTCTCCTTTTTCTGACGAGAAGCATTTAGCTTCGAAATGTCCTTGCTTAAAAAGGTGTTTTCCCTATTTCTCTTTCTATAATGATTAGTCATTTGCTAATGTAATACGTTTTTATGAAACTTTTTTTATGTTTTACTGTTGCAATATTTTTTGTATATATAAGTACAGTGTATGATTTAAAAATTGTAAGGTTCTTCTTATAAATACTGACGATAGGACCTGACCAATCTAACGGCTTCTCCTAGTAACCAATCAGAAACCAAAATTGATTTATAAAAATATTGAATAGCTTCTCATCAGAAACTATTCTGGAATCTAACGTGGTTTACGTATTATCTTGATCTAATCTATTGTTTTCACTTCTTAACCGGGTAGAACTTTTTTAATCTAGATGCGCAGGACTTATTATTGGTAATTTTCTTCTTTTTTTATTTTGCTAAATGTTTATTATAGTATTATAATATTATCATACATATAACATCATATAAGGAATATATGCGGCAAACGTGGAACTAACGAACTATCCAAACTTCATCATCTTTATTTAGGACACAGGTAATGTTATCATCCTGCATATCTCCTGATGCGATGAACTTTTAATTTGAATTTGCAAATCTTTTTTACTACAATTAGTAACACGCTTCATCGAATCCCTATTCAGGGAAAACTCATCCTTGTCAAGCACGAGCCTAAATGTAATTTGTTGTTTATATCTTGCTTGCTCATAAATAACTTATGTCACTGGCCCATACATCCATGAAATTCCGGACTATAATAATGACGTCTGCAAACATTTCCCTCCCGGAGATTTGTATATATCGGATTATTATCTCGTTCACCGAGCTCTCTGCTTTGCTCTGCTGGCTAAACCTATATATACATTATATCTTTGTGCCTCACTTTTGTATACATGTACTCTATTTCTCCTACTCTACCTCAATTAATAAATTTGAGTTTAGTTATTTATTTATTCTTTTTTCCCGTGTTAACCTTTAATTTTATTTATCTATTCGTTATTATTATTATTATTAGTAGTAGTAGTAGTAGTTGTTGTTGTTGTTGTAGTAGTATATTCCCACCTTTTATTACACCGCTCCACTGATCCACATCCTAATTATATTTGTCTCTTTATCAACTTTACTGCCTTATCTTTATACATGTGCCTCATATTTCACCTCCTTTACACCTAATAACAGGGAAACACTAGGATTGTTACGACATATTAGCCACTGTATATTATAGTCTGAAAAATTATAATTATACTCTTACAAATAACCACCCGCCCCACCTCATAACTTACCCCTTTCATTCAGCTTCGGACCCTCCCCTAACTGACTAAATTAAAACCCTAGTACATCTTCCAATGTATTCCACTCAACAACTTTTATTAATCTCATACCCTCACGTTATAGTCATAGTCCCCTTATAAGTATTGTTGTGTTAAGCGTTACTTTTAATAAATCCTACCTTAATTTATCATCATATTATTGTGTCTGAAAACATACACCGTCACTACATGCAGTTGTTGTCATGGTTGCCTCTGTCGATAAAAAACATTTTAGCGTAAACTCCCTATATATATATACTATACCTCTTACATACGGATAAAATAAAGCTATAACACAACCACTCTTGTACCTCCCCTAGAGTCGTAAACACATAAAGTACCTGCACTATTTACGACTATAATAGAAATCCTATGCACATTTTTACATTACACTTTATATGGTACGATCCTCCTTTGCCCACCCCAAACAACATCAATAATTTTATTAATGTATTTCCTTCCTGATGAATCCCTCGCTAGACGTCACATCCTTATTATGTAAACAAATACTTTCTCTACTCTTGTGATGAAAAGCATTAGGTTTCGTAATACCGTGGTATAAAAAAGTCCCCTATATCCCCAACTAAATGTGTGTACATCCTTATTAAATAAATGATTCATTCTTTATTTTCCAATATATAGTTTTTGTGACTTCATTTTCCACTCGTATTATCTCCTGTATATATATATATATATATATATATATATATATATATGTAAGCATTTCAATTACATTATATGTTTGTATGTATGTATGTATGTATGTATGTATGTATGTATGTAAATACATCTATGTGTAAACATGTTATATTGGTAATAATAATACAATCAATAGAGAATTTACTATAATTAAAACGAAATCTATATTAATAAAATACCATATTAAAGCGTATTTTACGACAGGCGACCTCCAGGCATTGCCGGGTGGCTCGCTAATATATATATATATATATATATATATATATATATATATATATATATATATATATATATAAAGTTTGGTATAAAACTAATGTTGTTCTTTGATAAACGACGACATTATTTTTGGGCCAAAATTATATATGCATATACACACACACATATATATATATATATATACATATATATGTGTGTGTTTGTATATATATATATATATATATATACACATAATTTATATATATATATACACATAATTTATATATATATATATATATATATATATATATATATATATATATACACACACCCATAATTTATTTTTTTGTGTACAATGTTGCGCCAAACCTCTGTAAACATCATCTTGTGAGTGTCACACCTTTTTACGGTCAAGGTATTTTCCTTATTTGTTTATTTTAAAGAAAGAAAATCATATAATGCTACAGAACAAAAAGGCGTGATGTTTAGGAAGGCTTGCTACAACCAAAACAAATTCAGTTAATGTGCTGCTTAAATATGTTCTAGTAAATTGTATTTACAAATTACTGAGAAGTGCTAATAATTTGTATGATATGTTTCAAAGACGAATTTTACCTTACACATAAAACATTTACCTATTTTCACATTTTTATGAGACACAGACACACACACACACACAAAACTCACACAAACGACCACACAAACAGATTGAATCACCAGCATTGAAAAAGGTAGAGAACGATATGGTCAGCGGCAATAACATATATACAAACACGTGTGTGGTCTCGTTTGTAAGTCTCTTGCGGGACTTACACTTCATCTGAGGTTGAAGCGTGAATGAATTTAAACAATAAGTTATAGGAACCTCATACGTCAAAATCGACGGAAGAATCCAATATATATATATATATATATATATATATATATATATATATATATATATAAAATAATTTCACGTGAAATCACTTTTTCTCCACCATATTCCCTCCGCTTCACTTTTTGTTATCAAGTAAGATCTTTGACTTACTTGCAGTTTCATCAAATATATTTTGGATGCAAAGTCCGATCCCGCATTTTGCTAATTCCTTCCCTCTGATGAGAAGGAAAATATTTCTTCGAAACTCGGCGGATTAAGGACTATCCACTTATTGACTGTTTCTTTTTCAGATTGAATATGTTTTAAACTCTTTTTGAAAGTGTTTTTAACATGTTTTATTAACTATTTGCTCTTATAAATATATATATATATATATATATATATATATATATATATATATATATATATATATAGGTAATTATTTACTATAATAATTATTAAATACCTTCAGACACTAGTGGTTCATACTTTCGGGAAGAATCAGTGCAATGTGTCACGATTAACACCAGTCGATAAATTCGAAGCCGGCAACAGCAGCAATCCCTGGCTTTATAAGTGACGTCATCATTATATGATGATTTGCGCATACCCACACATATATATGTATATATGTATATATAAATATATATATATACATGCCTATATATATGTATATGTATACACATATATATATGTATATATGTATATGTGTACATATATACATAGATCATTGTATGGTAATTAGATCACTGTCTGACTGACGTAAAGAATATTTAAAATTAAAACGCTTAATTCCACGTTATTTTACGTGGTTAATGGTAGCCGAATGAATAGTCTTTGCTAATCGAGCCAGAGATGGCTCGTTTTGCCGAGTTCGAATCTCTCGACTGGTGTTAATCGTGCTACCCTGCACTGAAGATTCCCGAAAGGATGAAACACTAGTGTCTGTAGGTGTTTAATTATTATAGTAAAAAAATAATTATATATAAAGATATATATATATATATATATTATTAATTATTATAGTAAAAAAATAATTACATATATATATATATATATATATATATATATATATATATATATATACTAGCGAGTGTGGTTATTTATTAACTTTTGTATTTATTGTTAAAAAAACAATTATATATTGCAGTGTATCCGTTATATTGTAGTGATTTCAAAAGTAATATAAATGACTTGGTTGACATCAAAACAAAATAAAAGATAGGAAAGAAAGAAACTGAATTTTGGATAAAAGAAATTTTAATATATCGGCAAGTTAAAATGAATATTTTGCATGTCAACGTGTTAACATATGTTTGTACGCGTTTTTAATCCATCCAAATAAAAATTTGCCATTGATTTCTCGTTGGCAGCGACCATTGGTCTTCACTGGAATTTGGATGGCAATAAGCCTCCTCAAGATCACAATCCTCATTGCCCTCATGGTCTGGCTTGTGCTTTCTTTCCTCGACCTGTCCAACTTTTCGTTTAATTATTATCATTATTATTATTATTATTATTGTTATTATTATTATTATTATTATTATTATTATTATTATTATTATTATTATTGTTGTTATTGTTATTGTTGTTGTTGGCGGCGGCGGCGGCTTTTAATGGCCTTTCACACAGGTAATATAGGATCACTTTGAATACATCCTCTGCCATTGCGTGGAAGCTGAGTGACAACAAGTCTCCTCAGATTTCCAGTACTTTCCACCCTTTTTGATAACATTTACAAGTAATTTTGCATTATCGCAACAGTACCTTACAATTGATTTCTCGCTGGCAGCGGGCATTGGTCTTCACTGGAATTTGAGTGGCAATAAGCCTATTCAACCTCCCAGTTCTCTTGGCACTTGTCCAGCTGAGGTCTGGTGAGCGCTCTCTCCTCCGTCTTTTCTTCCTCCTTGACCCTTCTCGGCTATTTGGCATCATTTTACTGGGGGGGGGGTGATTGAGTAATGGTTGAGGATGCTGAGGGATGAAGCTTCAATGGTTTTGTTTCCATGCTATACCTCTTCCTGTATTATCTCTGCCCCCTCCCCCGCATGTGGTTCATGTGTGTTAGTCTCCGCATTCAAAAGTTGTTCTTAATATTTCAGCTGTTTTTATTTTATTTTTTTTTTATATCCAGGCATTCCAATTCCGATTTCATATTCTCCCATTCTTTTTTCATGGAATTGTTCCTTGTTCTGCTAATATTATAAGTACTCTCTTGGTTTTGCTTATTGTCCGTATGCCTGTCAGCTCTTTGTCTAGCTTAGTATATTTGCTCCATTTCTCCTTGACTTTGATATTTCTCATGTGGTCAGCTGGAACAATTAAATTATTATTAGAAATATTCTCTTTATGATTCTATTATTCTTTGTATTATTCTTTTTTTCTTCTTCTTCTTCTTAATAAGAAGTTATTATTATTATTATTATTATTATTATTATTATTATTATTATTATTATTATTATTATTATTATTGGCATTAATTTTATTATTAGCATTAATTTTATTATTAGCATTATTATTATCGATTAAGTGTGACCGTGACAAAGCATTGGTTCGTGTTTTGAAAATCATGGCGTTTGAACAACAGATATTAATGTGCCCTAATCAATTTCAAGTGTAAGGAGCTTTCTTTAATAACTGCTAATGAGATCTGCATACAAGTGACGGAAATTGCAATCAAACCACATTCTTCTTATTCCTTACTCTGCAATCGATATTCCCATCCGATCCGACGTCTATTATTGGACTCTGATACGATTCTGAATATGGAAGGACGCACTTGTTTCCAAGAGGATCCATTTGTTTAACACGATCTAGTTCTCATCTGACCGATTGACTTGCCTCACTTCGCTGATTAGCAGGTTCTCCACTTTCAGCAGCCGAGAGGTGCCGGACAGGCGGTGGGCTCGGCCTTTCGACTGCTTGTCCGGTTTTCAGATGGAATTGCACGGAACAAAACCAGAAAAAGAAAATGGGCGTCGTAAAAAAACAGTGCAATAATTTTGATTTGTAGAATCTGACGCTCTTGAGTAAAACAAATAAAAGAATAAGAATTAACGGATGGCAAGAATGAAAATAAGAACAAGAAATGAGGAAAAATGAAAACGTGTAGATGATAAATGAAAAGGAAAAGGAGAAAACAGAGAGTATATTTATATAAAGAAGAAAAAAGAAAAGGATAAACAGAGAGAAAGTAGAAGAAGAAGAAAGAAAGAGAAAGAGAAGACGGAGTATCAGATAAGGAAGAAACAAATGCAGAAGAAGAAGAAAAGGAAGAAGAAGAAGAAGAAAAAAAGAAGAAGAAAAAAGAAGAAGAAAAGGAAGAAGAAGAAAAGGAAGAAGAAAAGGAAGAAGAATAAAAGAAGAAGAAAAGGAAGACGAAGAAGAAAAGGAAGAAGAAGAATAAAAATAAGAAGCAAGAGGTAAAAAGAAAAAAAATTATAATGAAGTAGGAAAAATAAAGAAGAAGACGGAGAAAAAAAACGGAAGCAGACAGTAGAAAGAGCAGAAGAGGAAAGATGTTTAATGAAAAGGAAAAGAAGGAGAAGAAAGCAAATCGTATATGAAAATAAAGAAGAAAGAAAGAAAAGAAGAAAGACAAAGAAAGGAAAGACAGAGTATAAGATGAAGAAGAAACAGCAGCAGCAGAAGAAAAATAGTCAATTGGATTATAGCGTAGTAAACATAAGTAGTGGTAAGTTTGTAAATTGGATTACTTAGGGGGACGGTTCATCAAGAACTTATTTACATTGGACTTGAAGACAATCAGATTGTAGTCAGCTGGAAAGCAAGCAATCGGAAGGGATTTTCACAGGCGCGCATTTCTAAGAAAGAAGCTTTGTTCATGGAATCTACTAGGTGTAAGCACAGATAAAGAGTGTTGGAAATTATTGATAGTCGTTTTGGCTATACGAATGTTTTTCGTGTAAGTTTGCCGATGGGAGGCCCCAGATTGGAGCTCAGTCGAGCACTTGCCATGAAAATAACGATAAAGCAGTGACAGGGTTGCAAACTCTCTTCTGTGGAAAAGAGGCTGCAGGGGAAAAAGGGCATCCTCCACTAAGCTACAAAGTCTATTTTGAACTCTGTCAAGGCAGGATAAGCTGCTTCTAGAAGCGTCTGCCCAGATGTGGCAAAAGTACTCCATCATTAGACGTGCCTGGATTTTATATAGGTAGAGAATTTCATCAGGAGTAAGATATCTACTGGAGAAGTAAAAGGATCCCATTATTTTTCCTGTGACTTTGGCTATGGATTTGAAATATGTGTTCCATTTCAGGTCGGGAGCAAAATGCAAGCCCGGAAGCTTGACAAAACATGAAGCCTCTCCAAGACGAGAGATTAGCATTTCAATTGATGCCAGATGGGCATACAAACGTTAATGCTGTAAGGATATAAGCTTAGTTTTAGATGCATTAAAAGTAACCAGCCACCCCTTTCCCCATTGTACAATGTACTCAAGATCAGAGGAGAGAGAATCAGAGAGAACTTGGTCATTTACGCTCTTTGGTGTGTTGTCTACGAATGATGTAAGGATGTGAATTGGAAGATCATTTACGTAGATCAGGAAGAGAGTTAGGCCCAGGATGGACCTCTGAAGGACTTCAGTATTAATACTGAGAGCTTCTGATTTCTGCCTATCAAACACTATCTTATGAACCTATCAGTGAAAACTGATTTAATAATTGAGAAGACATTTCCAGCTATACCATAGCTAGAGATCTTGTGAAGTAGACCTTTATGCAATACCTTATCAAAGGTATTATTATTTAATGGAAAGAAAAAAGTACGAGCTAATAGATGTAGAACCGTGGTTCTCAACCTTTTTTTACTCATGGACCCCTTTCCCCTTCTTTTTTATCTTGGTGGACCCCTTCATAACTATTGGACATAAGACAAGCTTCTACTTGTCTCTCATATAAATTTTGAGGTTTTAATAATTAAAGAAATATTAAATAATTAAGCTTTACTTTTAAATGAAAACTAATTTAATGCAAATAGAGTATTCTACAACAGCTATAATAATTATGATAATAATGATAATAAGTTTTGTCATGTTTTGACTGTGGACACCCAGAAATATTCCATGATCCCCTAAGGTCCACGTGGACCCCGGTTGAGAACCCCTGGTGTAGAACAATGTCTAAAAGAAAATGAAAATAGGCTGAAAGTTTACGTCTCCAACTGTAAGGAAAAGCTTATAAAGGACTTGTCAAACTTGGAAACGTCCCAGAACGTAAACTAATAAGAAACACGGAATTCAAGGCAATAATTTAACAAAAAATTAAAGAAATGGATTAAGAAGAAAACGCATGACCAGTTCAGTAGAGGTCTACCAGAGGTAAAGCTGACATCAATATTAGAATAATAAGACGACACTAAAAAAAAAAGTTGAAGAAAAATAATGGATTGAAAAATATAAAGGAGATATACGGAACGACATTAAAAAAAAACAACGACAAAAGTGTTTTTTAAAAAAATTGACGAATACAGAAATAATTAAAAACAGCAACAAAAACCACTAAAAAAAATAAAAAGATAGATTATTTATTTTATTTTTTTTTTACACAAGCATCACCACATTATCAAGGCCAAGAAGCCACTCAAGGATAAGGGTTAAGGAGTGTACAGTAGAAATTTGGGAATATAGTAATCATTGGTAATGAAAATTCGGTAAATGTGTTTACTTATATAGAACGGCTCATCAAGAACCTATTTACGTTAGACTTGAAGACCACTGTATTGTAGTCAGCCGGAAAGCAGGAAAACGGAAGACAATTTCACAGGCGTGCGGTTCTAAGAAAGAAGCTTTGTTCATGGAATCTACGTTTAGGTTTAGGCACAGATAAAGAGTGGGGGGAATTATTGATAGTGTTTTCAGCTAGACGAGCTATTGAAAGTTGGAGAGGGGGGACCATAGACTAAAGCTTCACGATTCCTGAGCAAAATACAGCCGCATTTTCCATAGCGATGTTCCTGGCAAGTGAATGTAGAGTTTCTCTTTTCTGGATTGTTACTGGTTTGTTTTTGTTTTGTTTTTTTACTTTAAATTAGTACTTTTAGTTCATTACGGATTGTTTTCATGTCGCATATACATCGAATTCTGTTAAAATAGATTCCATGAACAAAGTTTCTTTCTTAAAACTGCACGCCTGTGGAACTCTGTTCCGTCAACCTGCTTCCCACCTGACTACAACTTGGATGTCTTCAAGTCCAACGTAAACAAATTCCCGATGAACCGCCCCCTTAAGTAAACACTTCACTAAATCTCCACACTAACGTACTGTACATGCAATAACCCTTATCCTTGAGTGGCTTCCGGGCCTTGATAAGTGGTGACCACCGTGTAAGAAATAGAGAACAGGAGGGTATTTAGTTTAGCAGGCATAGCCAAGGTCCAAGATCACAATAACTGGTATATTTAACTAATTTAGACCTTGGAGAATGGGAATAATATCAGTTTTCATATGTTTGAAGAAAAAGGTCAATTTTGAAGAGGTCTAAAATATATATATATATATATATATATATATATATATATATATATATATATATATATATATATATATATATAGTGTAAAGGCCCGTTTGAAATGGCGTCCAAACTCCCGAGTTCGACTAGGTATAAATGAAGATCGTTGGAGGTTACATCGATCGAAACACTGTGAAAATAACACTTCTTGGATTGACCTTTACTCCTGATTTGAAATGGAACACGTACATCAAGTTGTGTTGCCAGGATCGCTGGAAAATGGTAGGACTCATCTACCTCTCCAGAAAATATCTTACTGCTGATGTAATTCTCTATCTATATAAAAGCCAGGCACGTCCAAGGATGAAGTACTGCTGCCACATACAAGCAGGAGCTGCTAAAAATAGCCTATCTTGCCTTGACAGAGTTAAAAATAGACTACGTAGCTTAGTGGGGGATACCCTTTTCTCTGCTCTCCCACAGAAGAGACGTTGCGAGCCTGTCTTTGTTTTATTGTTAGTTCTATGGCAGCTCGGCTCAGCTCCAATCTCTGACCCACTTCGCCAATCTTTCACGAAAAACACCCGTCTAGCTGAATCCACTGTCAAAAATTTTCCCCACTCTATCTATGACAAAATGAAAACGTAGATTCCATGAACAAAGCTTCTTTCTTAGAAGGGCATGTCTGTGAAACACTCTTCCGTTTGCCTGTTTCCCACCTCACTACAACTTGTATGTCTTCAAGTCCAACATAAACAAATTCCTGATGAACCGCCGCCTTAAGTAAGACACTTTATCAAATCTCCAATACTAACGATTACTACGATACTATCCCATACATTACTGTACACGCAATAACCCTTATCCCCGAGTGGCTTCCGGAACTTGATAAGTGGTGACTACCATGTAAAAAAACACTAAAGACGAGAACAGTAGTCCGATGAATCCAAATTATACAAATTACAGGACAGATTGGACAGAATACTGCAAGGCTGTTTCCCATCTGACTATAACGTGGTTAATTTCAAATCCAATTGAGACGCTTTCTTAAATAATACAAATGCGATCTACTTCCACCGACACAGATGATAACGGTATTATTGTCTATTCAACTGGCATACATTAGCATTTATCCTCGAGTTGCTTTTGGTCTTTGTTAAGTGCTGGGTAAGTAGTAAATAAAAAAAAAACATTGCGGTCTTTATAGATCGGATTGACGAGAAGAGACATAGACTCCTGGACACATCGCAAGATTTTGGTCATTTCTATATAAATAAAGTACTTAGTAATTCGCGTACGTCAACTTGATCATACGACGGCGCCATTGCACCCCGAAGAAATCTAGCGGAAAACGAGGCTGATTGTCCTAAATGAAATCGAAGAATGGTGAAATGAGAAGAACAATAGAAGAGATTGGAGTAAGAAGAGACTAATTAGTCTGCCAACTTCATGACGTCTGGCAAGCGACACAGAGAATAGAGAAATTACTTTACTGCCATGTCCATGGAATAAAATCTGCTTAACGGTACTTTTTTTTTCATTCTCAGATTTCCTTTCTGTTCTATTCCCGCACTCTCATATATCTGTCATTTTAAGACTATCAATATTACAGGCTTCCTCGTAAAACACGTAGAGCGTACTTACGCAGTTGACAGCGCTTATACCAACGTAATAATTTCCACCTGTTTAATCCGCAAACTTCTTAAAAGTGCGTTCTAAAATTTAGACCGCAAAGATTCTTAACTTAGTAGTATAATGCCTGTGATGGTACACAATATATATATATATATATATATATATATATATATATATATATATATATATATATATATATATAAAAGCGTAGCCATCAACAATTGTGGGTTTTTTTTAAAGGTTTTCATCATATTTTTATTTTAAAATATTTTTATAACGCGTTTCGGGCTTAGGGTGTGCTCTCTTCAGATGTGTTCGTAAAAAGTTTTTCTATAAATTGGGAGTTTGTAGAGTTACCTCCGCTGATATTAAATATGTTTTTCAGAGTGATGTGTGGTCTCAGACATTCTGACTCCAACTGTAAATGTTCAAAGTGTCCGGTCAAAGTTATATTCAAAGAGTGGCTTTTGGTCCGTTTGGTGAAGGTTTTTATGTTTTTAGGGTTCTTTTTAAAGACTTTCTTTACCCATGTATAGCACACAATCACACACGCATACATATATATTCATGTACATGTACACATGCACACGCACACACACGACGGCAAGCACACATACACACACGCACATACATAGAAATATATGTAGGAGCATACACATATACATACCCACCTACACACTCACACACGTACTCGCACACATCCACCGCTAACAATTATTTTTATTTATATATATATATATATATATATATATATATATATATATATATATATACTTTTTTCCCCAACCAAAACACGCATGTATATATGCGGGTAATCATTCAGACATACGTACACGCACTCACACACACAAGTAAGATGAAGAATAGGTAGAAGATATATATACACACATATACACGCACATGCACACATATATACACACATACATGTATGTGCATATACACTCACAAACATCCACATACTATGTAGGCACATACCCATACACACACATGCACACACACAGACATATGCAGGGGCTCACACATACGCGTATATCCATAGACACACGACCACATTTACCCACTCATACATGTGCATACATATGTATATATATACACACATACATACGGATGTGTATACATTCATCCACCCATATATATATATATATATATATATATACATATATATATATATATATATATATATATATATATATATATGGGCACATTCACTCACAATCACACACAGACACATACATATTCATACATCCCACCTTATGTATATATTGGTTGCAGTTTTCTTTCTAATCCAAGCACATATGCATACATGGATTCGGTCACCCAAACATAAGTGCACGTATACACACAAACAAGATGTTGCATAGATAACAGATGATATATATACATATATACAAACACGCATACACAATCATATGTGCACACCCACACACACACACATATACACACGCACACACGCGCGCACATACACATACATACGTATAATTTCTAATTGTTTGTTTAGTTTAGAGATATGGTAGTGTACTGGGTATGGACGCGCGCACCCGTAAAAGTGTGCGTGTGCTTTATTGTGCTTTTTTTGTTTCGTGTGTGAGGGTGCACATTTACCCCAGTATGCATGCGTGTAAATGTATTTTGTGTTTTGCCTATTTATGTGTATAATTATGGAGAGATGTTTAAGGCGGGGTTAAACTTTGCTATGAAGTTTTTTTTCTTGTGTTAGCAAGTAGAAGTAGTTGTCAGTTTGGAAGATATGCATTATCTCTAATCTGCCTCCACTGCATGTGTGTATATGTTGTGATACATGCAGGTGTCTATTTTCCGCGATTTTGATGTTGGATCGGTGTAGGGCTACTCTATTACTAAGGTTTTTTTGTAGCGCCCACAATTGTTGATGGCTACACTCTTTTAAATATACATTTTTTCTCTCGTTGGAACTACACAACCATCACTTTAAATATAAATAACTACAACGACAGAATGCCAGCAACAAGAAAAAAATCTCTGGAGGACCTGATGGATTCACAGACAAACCTCTCCATGGAACACAAACATCTCGAGGACGGATTGCAGCAACTAAATGAGAAAATGGACAGAATAATCCAGCTCATTTCCAACCAACGGGATTAGAAAGAGATCCAAATTGGGGAAATCATTAACCAACTCAAAACACAACAAGAATACCTGGAATACTTTAGAAGACCATACATACAGAATGAATTACAAAAAAACCAAGAAACAGAATCTCCAAAACTGGAACATCCTCCTTAAACAAAGAAAAATGGCTTTTTACCATGCAGTAAAATGCAGCGACACCGCAACAACATACAAGACATTTCTAACGATGGAGGACCAATTCATTCCATATAAATTCCGGGAAAAAATGACACCACAAGATACAGAGGAACAAGTGAAAATCAAAAAAGCCCTGAGTATTTCAAAACTTCAGGCCGAAATCGACATACGGGAAGACAAAAAAGTACACTCTACGGAGAAGTACACAGAAATTGACAATAAAATATTTAAAAAAATCAAGGAACTTTGCCCCAAGGAAACACACCAACCCCTCTTGGAACTCTGGGATTCTGAATGCAAAAAAGAGGAGGAAAAATCCAGGGAAATCATTGGACGGAAAATAACCTGGCTAAAAAACCTGTCGGAAAAAGAAAGAAGCAAACAATCGACAAACGCATACAAGGACAACCAGGAACAGAACACTCTTACACGATATCCGCAAACACAGAGATCACATGACAAAGGTAAGAAACGAAACATACACCATACACAAACACATCCACACAACAGATACAACTACACACAAAGAAGCAACCACAATATATCCACGTCATACACAAATTCCCAACAACTGACCTAGCCAAAACGCACACTAATAACACCTCAAAATTACACAAGATCCCGCACCCTTAACAAACACAACACACCAGACAACATACCACACAATACATCTCCACAAAATACCCACTTATATACAATCCTAAGCAATACAAACCTAAATATTACCACCCAATTCAGCAAACACAATCAAAAATCCATTCCCACAGACACTACATCGCTAACACAAACAACGAAAAAATACTTTTACTAAACACCCCCTACCAAAACATCCCCACAATGCAACACAACTACCTGAGATATCACACATTTCAAAACACTACCTACAACTCTCACCCCTCATATCCCACACAAAGAAACAAACCCCTAAGGCACCTCCCCCATCAACGGGAACAATCAGAATATCCCATGCAACACCAATCCCAACAAACAGACCTTCCCTACAACAAACCCCGACAACACAACACTATACAACAATGCAAGTATCCTCAACAGCAACACCAATTCCAACTGAAACACAACTATCCGACACGAACAACATATAACGACAACCCATTCAATCATTTTTCACTGAACCTTCACAATATTGTACACAACACTCATTTTACAAGGAGACATCACATCACCCTAAAACACACCACTCCTCGAAACAAGGAAACAAACAACCCCCACCATTTTTTAGGAAACCCCCTGGGAACAACAATTCCGGGTTAGAAAAAATTAGACCCAAAATCATCAATTTAACCTACATACACCTTATCAAAGAACGAAATGGAAATACTGAAGCTGGGCCTCAAATTCTGCCCCACCCCTAAAAGCAATACAGCGGAACTAAAAAAGGACCTTAAAATATTCGAACGGAAATTTAGACTAATAGAAACACTAGATAACAAAGGGGACAAAAATGATTCTTTAGTAAAAAACAAATCAACATATTTCCCTAATAAACAGAACAACACAAAAGAACTAAACAGCTACTTCGGAAATCTCTGGAACCTTAACCTCCAAAAAAATACACAAAACCACAAGCACCCTCACACATAAGCAAAAACAAGCACTCGAAAAGATCCGTAATAATAATGACATAATAATAAAAGAAGCAGACAAAGGCAGTGCCGTAGTAATCATGGACAAAACGTATTATGAAACAAAAATTACAGAATTACTAGATGACAAACACTACTATAAACCCATTAGTACCAACATAGATAACACCACCATCTCAAAAATCACAAAACTTTGTACAACACACAACAAAATATTAAAAAAGAAAGAAAAGGACTTCCTCACAAATTTCATTACAAAGACCAACAACTTCTACGGACTGCCTAAAATACACAAATCTGGCGCAATAAAACTTGCCATCGATACACAAAACTCAGAATATATTAGCGCTCCAAACCCTAGTGACCTTACATTTAGACCCATTGTAGCAGGACCAGCCTGTCCGACAAGCAGACTTAGCAACTTAATAGACATCTTATTACAACCTTTCACAGATCAAGTTAAGAGCTACATAAGGGACGACACCCATTTTCTTACTACCTTACCTCATACAGTAGAAAACGGGGCACTATTAGTTACATTTGACGTTAGCAGTCTATATAGTAATATACCCCATTAATTAGGAAAAGAAGCAATAATATTTTGGATAAACAGACACGCACAAACACTACATACCAGATTCACAACGCAATTCATTATCGATAGTATAGACATAATTCTAAATAATAATTCCTTCGAATTCAACAATACCAACTACATCCAAACACTAGGTACAGCAATGGGAACGAAAATGGCACCGACTTACGCAACCCTTACATTAGCCTACCTAGAAGAAACCTTATATAAAAAGATAGAGTAAAAATTTGGCCACAGCACTAAAAAACTGTTTGTAGAATCATGGAAAAGGTACTTAGATGACTGCTTCATCCTATGGAAACCCACATGGGGGGGACATCACAGACTTACACACCATACTCCAGAACCCACACCCAAAAATTAAATTCACCATAGAACAAAGCTTTACAGAATTAGCTTTCCTAGATATACTGATTAAGATTAAAGACAATAACATTATCACAGACATTTACCGCAAACCTACAGACACCCAACAATACCTACACTTTAAAAGTCACCACCCTAAACGCTGCATAAAATCAATTCCCTACACCCTAGCACGTAGAATCTGCACCATAATCACGGACAATAACCTTCGGAAAATCCGACTCAAGGAACTACGAATAAATTTAAGAAAAAGAAAATACCCATCACAACTTATAGACAAAGGGATCCAATTTGCGACAAATATACCAGTAGAAGATTTGAGAACCCCTAAAGAACGAAACAAAGAACAAATCCTAACATACGTCTCCACACACAACACAAACAACCCAGAGCTTTTCACAGAGATAACGAAAAACCTCGCCCAACTTAACCAAAACAGCAAACTAAACAACTTCCTTAAAACAACAAAAATAATAAAAAGCAAACGCTAACCCAAAAACCTAAAACGCATTCTTAACTCATCCAAACTCAATCAAGACGCAACAAAGGGAGTCACAAAATGCAACAAAAAACGATGTGGAGTCTGCAACATAATATTAGAAGGAAACACATACACATTTACAGACCCCATACAAACATTCAAAATTAAAAAAAAAACTAGATTGCACCTCAAAAAACGTGATCTATGTAATAATCCAGCATGCGATAAATCCTACGTAGGCGCTACAAAAAACCTTAGTAATAGAGTAGCCCTACACCGATCCAACATCAAAATCGCGGAAAATAGACACCTGCATGTATCACAACATATACACACATGCAGTGGAGGCAGATTAGAGATAATGCATATCTTCCAAACTGACAACTACTTCTACTTGCTAACACAAGAAAAAAAACTTCATAGCAAAGTTTAACCCCGCCTTAAACATCTCTCCATAATTATACACATAAATAGGCAAAACACAAAATACATTTACACGCATGCATACTGGGGTAAATGTGCACCCTCACACACGAAACAAAAAAAGCACAATAAAGCACACGCACACTTTTACGGGTGCGCGCGTCCATACCCAGTACACTACCATATCTCTAAACTAAACAAACAATTAGAAATTATACGTATGTATGTGTATGTGCGCGCGTGTGTGCGTGTGTATATGTGTGTGTGTGTGGGTGTGCACATATGATTGTGTATGCGTGTTTGTATATATGTATATATATCATCTGTTATCTATGCAACATCTTGTTTGTGTGTATACGTGCACTTATGTTTGGGTGACCGAATCCATGTATGCATATGTGCTTGGATTAGAAAGGAAACTTCAACCAATATATACATAAGGTGGGGTGTATGAATATATATGTGTATGTGTGATTGTGAGTGTATGTGCCCATATATATATATGAGTGGATGAATGTATACACATCCGTATGTATGTGTGTGTATATTTATACATATGTATGCACATGTATGAGTGGGTAAATGTGTTCGTGTGGATATGGATATACGCGTATGTGTGAGCCCCTGCATACGTATGTGTGTGTGCATGTGTGTGTCTATGTGTATGTGCTTACATAGTATGTGGATGTTTGTGAGTGTATATGCACATACATGTATGTGTATATATATGTGTGTATGTGCATGTATATGTGTGTATATATCTTATCCTACCTATTCTCCATCTTACTTGTGTGTGTGTGTGGGTGCGTGTCCGTATGTCTGAATGATTAAGCGCATATATACATGCGTGTTTTGGTTGGGGGGAAAAAGTATATATATATATATATATATATATATATATATATATATATTAAAAATAAAAATAATTGTAAGCGGTGGATGTGTGCGAGTACGTGTGTGAGTGTGTAGGTGTAGGTGAGTGTATATGTGTATGCTCCTACATATATTTCTATGTATGTGCGTGTGTGTATGTGTGTGTGCCTGCGTGTGTGTGTGTGTGCATGTGTACATGTACATGAATATATATGTATGCGTGTGTGATTGTGTGTGAGTGTGTGCGATACATGGGGAAAGAAAGTCTTTAAAAAGAACCCTAAAAAAACATAAAAACCTTCAGCAAATGGACCAAAAGCCACTCTTTGAATATAACTTTGACCGGACACTTTGAACACTTACAGGTGGAGTCAGAATGTCTGACACCACACATCACTCTATAAATGTAATTATGTATGTCTGCTTGCATGTCTGCCTTAAACTTTCAATAGAGGCGACGGATTTTAACAAGATCAGTATCGTTTTAACGTTTGACCTTTCATACGACAAATATCGAAAAATTGGCTAACAACATTCATATCTTCCCCTTTAACTAGGCTTTTTTCTACAGGGGGGGGCAGTTTTGTCACCGATATTTTTTAAAGTTATCATCTCCTTTAGATTGTCTGACCTTCCGGTTTGGCGGTGGTTTTAACAGTATAAACGTTAGGTTTTACCCCGTTCTTTTCCTCTTTTGCGGTAGGGGTTCGAGCCTGCCTTCCAACTACCACTTTTTATTTTTTGCTCAACATACACATCCAAACAACCGGGCAACGCCAGGCTGAAATGCTAGTATATATATATATATATATATATATATATATATATATATATATATATATATATATTGATTTTTTAAAAATATATTTATCCACTGAGCGAGATTCTCGCAAGATTGTAGACGGCTAAACACGTGTAAGTGGATAATTATATTAAGAAAAAAAACAATATATATTCCGCTCCCTAATATGGGGGTACCACATTGGTTAAAGGGAAAATTATTCCCAATTCGCATTTAGGTAAAAATGACCTTTTATAAATAATTGAATAAATTCAAAATGTATCGCAAAAATAAAAACAAATAACACACACACAGATATATATATATATATATAAATATATATATATATAAATATATATATATATATATACCGATGAAGACTGAAGTTATATACGTTTATACTTTTCGTATTCTTTTTTATACATTTCCATTCACACACACACACACACACATATATATATATATAGGTGAATTAAACATTGCTGCTGCGTTACATAGTAGGTGACAATTATTTATTTGTTCCTTTGTTGTGAGCCTTAGACTAACGTTAATCAAATTAAATAAATGATTTTCTTCATCAATTCGGTTTAAATTAAATAACCTATTTTCAGAGAAGCATACATTACGAAACTAAACTCTACTGCCATAATATATATACACAGACACACACACACACACACACATATATATACATATATATGTTAATACAAATTTCTTATTTATTATAATTGTGTTTTAATTATTGTACTAATGAACATATATTCCAAGATTGTATATATATATATATATATATATATATATATATATATAAAGAGAGAGATAGAGCTCATATATATATATATATATATATATATATATATATATACTATGTCATGCAGCAATATTTTATTTACCTATATATATATATATATATATATATATATATATGTATATATGTATGCATTATGCATATATATACGCACATATATATACATATATACATATCTATCTATATATCTATCTATATATATATATAGGTAAATCAAATATTGCAGGCTTAACATAGTAGGTATTATAAAGCCAATTATTTATTTGTTCCTTTGTTGTGAGCCTTAGACTAACGTTTATCAAATTAAATAAATGATTTTCTTCATCAATTCGGTTTTAATTAAATAACCTATTTTCAGAGAAGCATACATTTGTCCCTGATCAAAATAATAGAGCACTGTTTTGGTACCAGAAAGCACATATACAAAACAAAATATAAGCAGAAACAGTAGTTCTTAAAAGAAAAAGGAGACAGAATTTAAAAAAAGAAAGTAGTATTGTTTGTGTGTCAATAAAGCGGTTAACATGGCACTGAGTTGAACTCAACTTACTTGTGTCAGGTAGGTGTAGAAAGGGCAAGGGATTGCAGATGACACATCAACCTCAGTGACTTCCATTGACAGATTGTGCGTGTGCATCTGCGTGCTAGAGAGTAGGTCGGAGCATTTTGGGTGCAGGCCAGTTAACTTCTTAATAAAACATGAATAAAAGAAATTATTCGTGTGAATTAGATAAAATTCACTTATTGATTTTGAAATGTTAACATTGTTTGATTTTGCAATGTTTAAAATCAAGAGTCTTCAGAACCTTTCAATGTAACAAATGAAACCAAACAGAGTTGTGCAATGGCACCTGTGCTGTCCGCTTTGTTCTTTTCAATTATGCGGCAAAATGGCGTTGCTTATATAGATATTCAAATATGTATATATATATTTATATATATATATATATATATATATATATATATATATATATATATATGGCACAATTATATTGAAGTTAAGCACCGCTGAGCCTGGAATATACCAGATAAGTAACCATTTGGGAAGCCGCTGTATTTACCGCGAAGTAAAATACCCGGTTGGGAAACTGGCGCATTCTACCCTTCTCTTGACGGTAGATTGACCGCTCTTAATCATTGTAGACGACCCATTCAGTGATGGCGTCACGATAAATATAAGCTTGATAGACCTGGCGAAGTTTTAAGTTACCATATAAACTCGCATAGTTAGTTTAATCTCGCTCATGGCCGCGTGTTTCATGCGCCGAAATATTTCCCAAAACAGTGAACAAATATGTATAATATTAAGCTGAACGTCTGTGTGTCTGTGTGTCTGTGTCTGTGTTGTCACGAATAGGCTCCTATATGGTTGACTATTTTAAAAATCTGATTACATATTATGATAGGAGATGTATCGAGGATCAGGAATAGGTATTTTTGATCTGGCAGAACGGTGGTTTGTTGCAATATTTTGGACCTTTTAATGGGGTATTTATTTAAATGCTGCCTACATCAGCATAATTTGGCAGAAGGCCTGGAAAGTGGGAACCCCGCCGGCTCCCCTAAAGGAGGGGCACTCCTGCAATTTTAAAAATTGCCCGAGTAACCCCGTCGGCATTTCCCGGTCGGGGCGCCTCAGGCAGCAAGCAATAAACTTGCCCCACCGGAAATCCCGGTGTCAAGGCCTGGGAGGGTGGACCTCCTAGGTATTACCCAGGCGGTGTACCTCAGTCCAACAGGTGCTGGGCCGGTTCCCGGCCCCTCATCTGTTGGGCTGAGTGTCAAGTGACGAATCCTTGATATGTACTACCCTGTCTCCCTGCAGCCGAAGCCGCTAGGAGACACTTCTCATCACAGAGTGGGAGTGGTAATGGGGGACCTTTTAATGGGGTATGATCGGACGATTCTATTTATAAACGATGCTGCTAAGAACTGACGAATCAAATTAATTCACGTTCTGCTACCAACCAATCAGAAACCAGAATTGCTTCATAAATATTAAACCTTTTCTGGGGCAATTTCACATGTTCTTTTTCCGGGTTTCGACACGGTAAAAATATTTTGTTCTATGGAACTGTCTACTACAAACAAGTCACCTACCAGTACTTGTGTGTAACAGCGAACCATCTGAAACTCAAAATGGCTTACACTTCTCGATGGTTCATAAAATTTTGGGGTCTCCGTTCGCGTCTAGCCCCCAAAGTATGGAAATAAAATATGAAGAAAAAACGTTTACAAGGGTTTTTGATATAGATGTACATAAGAATACTTTGATAAGTGTATTTAAACTTAAATAGGGATGTTATAATATAATTGTGGGGTCTTCGTTCGCGCCTGTACTCCATAGAAATATGGCACAATCTTTAACGAAGACTTTTCATATCTATGTGCGTGAGTATACTTTGATAATTATGTTTCAGTTTGAAGAAATATGGTCTAATAAAAGTATGGGGTGTTCGTTCGGGCCTGATCTCCCTAGAATGTAAATATGTCACAAAGTTTAACAAGTTTTTTTTAAAGGGGTGAGGATCCACAATAACATCTTAACTTTAATCTTAATTCACGTTAGCTTTTATTAATATTTTTAGTTGAATCATATCGTGTCGAACAAATTTACCTCATAAATTCACGTTCTTATTAAAGTGAAAGCAAAAAAAGTCGCAACTTTAAACAATTCTCGACACAAATTTTGCATAACTTAGTTGTTTCTCTTTCCACTTGAACGTGGCACTCTTTCGAAAAAAGATAAATAGATAAATAATAAAAATAAGAACGTTACTTGTTATCGTGTCAAAAGAAGTACAAAATCCTGCTCACGTGATTACCTGTCTTTTTAAAAACATTTACATAACCTTTTTATTTTTATTTATATATCTGTTTAAGCTTTTTTGTCAGTGTACTAGAAGGAATTTAGTTGATTACAACCCTTTCTTCGTAGTCTTTACATTACAATAGTACAAACCTGACTCCGCTGGCGCAATACTACACCGTTCAATACTGTAAAACTGAAACGAAGCCGTTCTGCTTTAAAAAGGGTGCCATTTTGTTTTTAATTCATATTTATATCGATTATTTGCTATAAAAAACTTAAGTAATTACGTGTTTACTTTTTTAATATCCCATTTTGCTGTTTCGGATTATTTTACTAATGTAAGTAAAGCTTCATTATATTTCAAAACTGTTTGTGTCTTTGTTTTTCGATATTTCGTCGATATTATTTAGTAAGAGTGTTTAGCAGAAAAGCCAACAAACGACTACCCGAAAAATGAATATACAAGAAATAAATGTCACCATAGTCAATAAAAGTTCAGTTCATGTTTTTTTTTTGTTTTGAAATAGGTTTTAAATAATTTCAGCTAACCGAAATTAAAACGAAATTTGAGGCGGTAACTACTTAAATTAATTTTTATATAAAGTACACATGCCATATTCGAATATTTCTCAAACACAAAATAACGGAAAAGATTCAAATATGTTCATAAATATTCCTTACGTTGACGGAATTCTCTTAAATTGTTAACAAAGAATGCTCAGGTGCGCCTCCTTCAAATTGAAAACGGGGCTCTCAATTTCAAAGTCGCTGCCATTGTGATTTTTTTTAAACGGGTTAGTGAATTAAAAAAATGCAAACTATTTAAAAATACAAACCAATGAACTTTTCTACCATAAAAGTAACTTTTATTGACTTTTATTTCTTGTATATTTATATTATTATATATATAACATTTTCTCTTAGTAAGGAAACACCATTTTGTTGGCCACTCTTGCCTACGATTGGAAACAAAGTTGATGTAAAAAATCTATTTTCGCGAAAATTATCTTTACTTTCATCATATTTTGCCTAGGGTATAATGTTTGAGTATCAAAACCTATCTCTTTACAACCCCCTCCTTTTCATAACCTATCATACTTTCATCAAGCACAATCCATTTTCTAGGCTGTTTTTGAACAGTGTCAACGACGGTTACTTCTGCTAGTGTATATATATATATATATATATATATATATATATATATATATATATATATATTATATATATTTATATATATATATATATATGTATATATATACATATGTTCAACCCCTTCCTTTTCATTATCTACCATACACATTTTCTGTAGGCTATTTTTGAACCCAGTTAACGGCGCGCACTTCCTCTAGTATATATATATATATATATATATATATATATATATATATATATATATATATATATATATATATATATATATATCATTAATACTATTTTACATGATGTGGTCAAGTAATATAATCGTGTTGCAATATTTCGAAAAATCCAACTTCGTCAGGCGTGTTTTCGAATTTCAGACGTGTGTGTCGTGTCTATTTTGACCCAAGCGAATTTTGCACACATCGGAAGTTTATTTATTTGATTCCGATTTATAACTTAGTAGAATAGGCTTGTGTTGCTACGCA
The DNA here is from genome assembly GCF_053919585.1 of Euprymna scolopes. Lineage (NCBI taxonomy): Eukaryota > Metazoa > Mollusca > Cephalopoda > Sepiida > Sepiolidae > Euprymna > Euprymna scolopes. The sequence continues at coordinate 103,494,872 of NC_136508.1, forward strand.
GTATACATTATGAATAGGGATGTGACAACAGCATATTCTTTTATTCTTTTTACTATTGAGTATATACTCGACAAACTTTGACACAGTTAATCAAGCGAAAACCAAATCAACGGATATTAAAAGAATATGCTGTTGTCACAGCCCTATTTATGAATTTTATAATAACCTTATTTATGTTTGTAGTTATAACTAATCTGTGTTTGTATATTTATTTATTAATATTAATATGATTTTAAGGTTAAGAGTTTGAAATTTTAATTCACAAAGGGGAGATACCATTGTTCATAGTTAAATGGGCATAATCCTAAAAAGCAAATTGCAATACAACATTGAATGCAACATCATCACCTCGCCTATACTTGTCACGCGACAAATCTAATGCTTGTATCGCGTATGACAACTCATCGCTAAAACATTACTTGCGAAATTATATTACCATGTTTTCTCAACGCTTGCTTACGATGCACAGAAATCTGTCAAGCAGGCATATTATCTAGTTGAAATTCTTTCTTTTTTGTTTGCAATCATAGGTCACGTCGAATCTCCCATATTAATTCGACACGCTTTCCGTCTTTTTTTTTCTTTTTGATCGCAACTGTGTTGTTTAAATATGACTCTCTGACAGGCCTCATTTCTTCCCACGGGATTAAATATCCTTTCCTGGTTTGGAGCACAATGCCCACCGTGTCAGCTCTGAAAAGTGTTTTTTAAAATTAATTGATTTTTTTTTTCTGATGATTTCGAAAACAAATTTTATTCGTTCTAATAAAAACCTAATGCATCACGTCCATAGAATTATCAAAACTGATACCTTCAAAAATATGTCCGTAATGTATTCTTCTCCGAAATAGACGTATATCCCACAGAATACTGGGTAAAATATATATTTTGAGTTAGATATAGTGCGGCGTCAAATTGTTTGCTTTTTATGGGAAGTGTTGTGTTCGTAAATATTAATGAAATATTAAGCCAATAATTATTCTTTTCTATTAGTCCTAACATTCCAGAAGCGGCATTTCTAACACAGAATGAGCAATTGCTGATTTGAAGAAAAAATCAATTTCAAGCTAACATTAGCCGCATACCTTGTCTGGAGCAATGTCATAAAATGAAATACTTACTAAGAACTAAAAATAATTTCCTCACTCTAAAGCAGTTTAAAATAGCCGTTCTTCACATGTTGAGGATGGGGGTGTTTATAGCGAAAGCCGTTGTTTACATGGATATGTAAGGGGTGTTTATTTCGAAGGCCGTTCTTAACATGGAAAGGTTGGCGGTACTTATTCCAAAAGGGATTCTTTACATAGGGAGGTTGTGAGTGTTTATGCCGAAAGCCGCGCTTAACATGGAGAGATTAAGGGTATTTATTCCGACAGTCCTTCCTTACATGGGGAGGTTGGGGGGATTCCCCCAAAAAGCAGGGTTTTTTTAGGTAAGTCTCTTTTTATTTATCTATCTATCTATCTATCTATCTATCTATATATATATATATATATATATATATATATATATAAGCGAAAATGTGTGTATGTATGTTTGTATGTGTGCTTGTATGTCTCGCAAAAACTTTCGACACGGGTAACGGATTATAACGAGATTGATATCATTTTAAATATTCAAACTTCGCCCGAAAAATATCGAAAAATTGATCAAAAACATTAATTCCTTCACCCTAAAATCATCAGTTTTCTACAGGGAGAAGTCAGCAAAAACCGTCCTCTCATGGCAAGTTCGCTACTACGCATGCGCAACTGACGTCGGAACATGATTTAGTTTAAATATTATAAAAACGACCAAATTTATTCAACGTCGTCTTACCTCAGTTCACTAGAGCCCAGCCTCATTATCTAAGGTTTTTGGGTTCGAATCGTGGTGTGAGATGTCTTTTTTTTTTTCGATTTTTAAAGGTTTAATATTGAAACATGGTTATTTAAGCAATTTTTCCCGTTCTATTTTTTTTTTAGTTTTTATTTTTCAGATTTTTTAAAGAGGTTTTAGCGTTAGTTTTCTTTTTTGTTTTGTTTTTCCGTTTTTAACATTTAACATTGCCTTACGTTAGTTTTTTTTGTCTTTTTTTTTCGATTTGTTTAAGTTTTAAGTTTTTTTATATAAAATATTTGATATTTAAAATTTTTACTTCGCTTATTCTTATGTTTTGATTACTCCTCCCCCGCCCGAGCACATACACCTCTAAACACCCGGGCAACGCCGGGTACCCCCCCCCCGCTAGTCTATTATATAAAAAGCAAAATGGGTGCGAGCGTTTGTGTATGTCCAAGGATGGCTATTTTTGCCGTGCTTCTCGCGTCGGTTACTATCTTGGATAACTTTTTTATACACCCTAGATTGTAATATCTTAAATCCGAAAACGGGCATCGTCTCTATCTTATTTTTTATCGAGTTTTAAAAAACCTTGTACTTCCACTTTCTGTTTTTATTTTTTGTATGAAAAAAGCGAAACTGGTCGAAGCAAATTACACCCCTTGGCTTTCTGGGCCGGGACGTCTAGAAAGCAATTAGCTGTGATCAATGTGAGGGAAACCCTTCATATCAGACAACTGCTATTCATTTGGACACTGGCAGAGTTCCTGCTTTTTTTGGAGGGGTTGTTTTCCCAACATTGTAGGGAAACAAATAAATAAAACGGCTGAAACCCAGACGTTCATTACTGCGCATGCGTGAACTTATTCATTTAAACGCTTTACACTTCCGCTCGAGCCATGGCGTAGCGGAAAGATGTCAGGTTTTCTTTCACTTTCTTTTACGCCTACAAACACACACCTACAAACATCCGGGCAACGCCGGGCACTTCCCTTAGTTTAAAAGATAAAATAAAATTTAAGAGAAAGCTGGTGTAATTCTTCTTTTTTTAGAGAGACGTTCTTCAATTACAGGTATTCATTAAAAGTGGTTCACTTGTCGTCTGCAGCACTCGAACAGTTCACGAACATGCTCGACTAATAACTTCGTTTCATTAAAGAACATGCTATATATTTTTGTTTATATCCGTTAGAAGCGCTGCGTGAAATTTGAAGATTAAATACGTATACATACGTTTGAAGCCAAATTATATTAAAAAAAAAAGGTTTTTGGCTTAAAAAATATTTATACGTATTTTATTCTTCATATATATATATATACATATATATATATATATATATATATATATATATATATATATATATATATATATATAAACCGAATGAAATTATTAAAATAATAAACGTTTCGGTTTTTCTATTAGGACGAAACACACACACACACACACACACACACACACACACACACATATATATATATATATATATATATATATATATATATATATATATATATATATATCCATGCTCAAAACCCTTCCAGCTTGTCGGCCACTGGTTGCAATTATGCTAAATGGCTCTTGGACGACAAGTAGCTTTCCTGAACGCTCAACAGAACGCATTAGACTCGTGAAAGATAAGAAAACATTGTGACGAAGTCATAAACTATAGACCTATAACAGTCCTCTCATTTTTGTGGAAACTTTTCCCGAGCATTACGTCCGGATGTATCTATGGCCATTCGGACTATAATTATTTGTCGCCTACGGAACGGAAAATCTGGTAGAAAAATTGCAAGGCACCGGGGATCAGCTTCTGATCGAAAAAATGCTCCTAAAAATACTGTCATGGGTTAGGATAGATTATAAGAATGCATTTGGCATGGTGTCGCATTCAATAGTCCTTACATGTTTGGTAATTTATGTGAATAGCTGCTCCAACGTCCTTATATATATAATGAAGAACTGAGAGGACAATTTAACCAACAGGGAATGTTGCCGTAATGAATATTAATGAAGAGATATTCCACAGCGATTGTCATTCCTCTTTGACATTGTCGTTTGCTTGATACTTTTCAGACTTATTCTATGAAAGATGAAAGCAGGCTGTGAAGTTGGAAAAATACTTCTCGAACTCAACTGTCTATAAATCATGGAGGATCTTAAAGCTTTTGAAAGAAATGAAAATGCTACTCTAGTTAATAGGGTCAGACTAAAGGTTGGAATTGGGTATCATTAAATGTACTGTTCTTGTGATGAAAAAAGACAAGGTCATCCGTGCACATAACATCGAATTTCCAATAACAGCTCTAATAACCACGCTGACAACGGGAGAGTCCACAAAAAACACAGGGGAATATAATACCTGTCGTCAACGCTGAAGTCGTAGCTTTCATTTGATATACTGCTTTATCGTTATTTTCATGGCAAGTGCTCGTCTGAGCTCCAATCTATGGCCCCCATGCCAAACCTTTAGAAAAACATTCGTCTATCCGAAACAACTATCAATAATTTCCCCAATCTGTGCCTAAACCTTAAAGTAGATTCCATGAACAACGTTTCTTTCCAAGATATGCACATCGCCCAAACTCTCTTCCGTTTTCCTGCTTTTCAACTGACTACAATATCGTCGTGCCCAACGAAAAAAAATTCTTGATGAACAGTCGTTTTTAGTAATCCAATTTACCAAATTCCATCTACTAAAGATCACTACGATATTATCCTCTACACTAATTAATCATTATCCTCGAGTGTCCTCTGGACCTTGATTAGTTGAGACTCCTATGTAAAAAAAACATATACTGCTCATATACGTGAATTGGATATAGATGATTTAAAAACTTTAAATGCAGAAAAAATGTAAAATAACTGCAACTAATGAGTCTAAAAAAAGACCCTGTTGTCTAACTCTGTCCCGTGGGGAGGCACTGTAAATAGCTACATCTAATGGGGCTTTTGTTAAGAAATAAAATGTGATTCAATTGAATCTACATAGCAAAAAGCGTCCAACGCTTACTTATTGTTGCCGATGTAGTAAATAGAGAACAAAAAATCTAACTAATTATTTCTAAACGGAATGAAACACATCATAAAATTATAAAAGGGAAAGATACTGTTATCATGCATAAACAACTCTAGGGTCGAAAAAAATTGTGGGGGATTATTGAGAAAGAAGACACTGTATTCTTTTATAAGATTATGGTTAAACACAATGTTTAATCAGAACTGATCTAAAAAAATACTTCTGAGAGCAGATTTACAATAAACACAAAAAGTTGATGAACACACACACACACACATATATATATATATATATATATATATATATATATATATATATACATATATATAGTAATTTATAACATATATATGGCGATTAAGCTACACTGAATATTCTGCGTTTCATCCACTATAGGATTCGTCAGGCTTATGCGCATAAGCCTGACGAATCCTATAGTGGATGAAACGCAGAATATTCAGTGTAGCTTAATCGCCATATATATTTTATAAATTACTAACAAGCTCTACATAGGTATTGAACACTTTTGAAGTAAATACTTAAAGTTTACGCATAAATCTATACTTTATTATATTAAATTTATATGAGTAAATGAAGTAGTTATATATATATATATATATATATATATATATATATATATATATATATATATATATATATATATATATGAATTCAATTATTTACGAAAGTGTATTTTTACCTAAATGTGAGTTGGGAATAATTTTCCCTTTAACCAATTTGGTACCCCCATATTAGGGAGCGGAATATATATTGTTTTTAAAATAAAATAATCCAAGGACACGTGCTTCGTCGTCTACGACTCATCAGAAGCTTCTTAACATGGGCGCCCGATTTCGAATATCGCTAGATTCAGCAACTCCCATGAGTCGTAGAAGACGAAACACGTGTCAGTGCATAATTATATTTAAAAAACAATATATATATATATATATATATATATATATATATATATATATATATATATATATATATATATATATATATATATAGGCATCAGATCTTGTGGCATTATTCATTCTATATACCCTCACAAGCATATTCGATACTACGGATATCGGCCTATATAGAGATGACGGACTATCTATAATAAAAAAAAAACTCCAACAAAGTCAAGGGAGAAAACTTTAAGAAAATCATACACAAAGAAATGAAAGAATTAGGCCTAAAAGCGGACATATCAGCTAACATAAAAATGACAAACTTCCTGGACGTCACGTTAAACTTAGATAAAAACACATATGAACCATACTTAAAAGATAACGCTACTCCAATTTACGTAAACCCTAAGTCCAACCACCCACCATCAATTATAAAACATATTCCTAACTCGATCGTAAGTAGACTCAGTAATAACTCAAGCGATGAAAATGCATTTAACAGGTCATCCAATATTTACGAAACAGCCCTAAAAAATAGTGGATACAAAAATATCGATATCAAATATAAACAACAAAACACCACCAACTATAATAATATTAAAAACAGAAGAAAAAGAACTATAATTTGGTATACGGCCCCATACAATCAAATGTTAAAAACAAAACTTGGCAAGAAATTTCTACATCTTATTGAAAAACACTTTCCCGCAACCAACCCCTTACACAAAATCTTCAATAAAAATACCATGAAGTTATCTTACAGTTGTTGCGAAAATTTAGAGATGATAATTAAGGCACATAATAACAAAATACTAAATGAAAACAATGTAAACAACAACAAAATAAACAATAAAAAAGTAGACACCATGACAGAAATAAAACCAGCACTAGCAGAAATAATAATAATAATAATAATAATAATAATAATAATAATAAGAAGAAGAAGAAGAAGAAGAAGAAGACGACGAAGAAGTAGAAGAACAAACCAACCCCGGACAAGAACAACCATACCATAAATAAAAATACTAATAACGAACAAGATAAATGCAATTGTAGACACCGCACACTTTGCCCAGCCCAAAATGAATGTCTAACAAAAAGCGTAGTTTATCAAGCAACAATATTTGCGAAAGAAAACCCGAATAACAAGAAATATTACATAGGCATGACTTCCTTAGATTTCAAAATCCGATACTATGACCACAAAAGCACATTCAAAAATAAAAAAATACCGTATAAACACAACACTAGCGAATAAATACTGGGAACTCAAAGAAAGCGGACATTCGCCAGTAGTCGAATGGAAAATAATGAGACAAGCTACCACATGCAGACATTTAGACGACCCATGTAAATTATGCCTCCATGAAAAATTTTCTATCCTGTACTTTAAAGAACCTCAAAATCTATTAAACTGTAGGCGGGAAATAGCAAACACCTGTGTTCACAAAATAAAACTTACTCTAGGATAGCGATACAAAATAGCTTTAAAACTAACAATAACAATAGAAAACAAACAAATAAATAAATTAAATAAACATGAATATACATAAATGATCACACACATATATGTATATATATATATATATATGTATGTGTATGTGCATTATTGTGTACACATAGGTATATTTATATGTATAAAAAAAAATAAAACAAAAAAAAGGAGAACGGCCACCTAAAACCACTAACCTAGCTTTAAAACAGATCCTTTGTTTGATAAAATGCATGCCCATTGGCAGATAGGAAGGGGCGCGGTGGATACTAGAAAGCTGATTGGCCAACTAGAAATCCTCAACATATATAAAAACAAGAAGCAACGACAGAATTCGCGCATAAGCCTGACGAATCCTATAGTTGGATGAAACGCAGGATATTCAGTGTAGCTTAATCGCCATGTATATTTTATAAATTACTATATATATATATATATATATATATATATATATATATATATATGCCATAGGGAGTATTTATATATATATATATGTGTGCGTGTGTGCGTGTATATATATATATATATATATATATATATATATATATATATATATATATATATATATATATATAGTGAAGAGATTATAAGAAAAGTCCTGTACTAATGTACTCGTCGGCCAGAACAATTCAAGTATTCATTGGTCTGTCAAATGGTCAGACTAATTACACAAATACGTACACGCGCGCACACACACACATACACACCCACACGCACATACACGCACACACGTATATTTATGTATGCATATAGCAATACATATTCCGAACGTTTTACTACCCAATTAATACTTGGATTCTGTAGGTCGACCAGTACAAAACTACAGAAATATAATATATATATATATATATATATATATATATATATATATATATATATACGCAGTAGAGTTAGTCTACCAAAATGTACACAATTAGTAAACAGAACTGGTATATAAAATTTATTTATAAAAACATTGATCGCTACCTATGTGCATACATGTTTCTGTAATCACCTGCCTTGCGGGATTACGTTTTCAGGTCAAGAATTACCATCGAAAAGTTTCACATATGTTGTCATCAATGTTTGTATGAATAAATTTTATAATATATATATACATATATATATATATATATATATATATATATATACAAATTATAGTAATTTAAACACTAGCGAATAAATACTGGGAACTCAAAATTCGCCGGTAGTCGAATACAAAATAATAAGACAAGCTACCACGTGCAGACATTTAGATGACCCATGTAAATCATGCCTCCATGAACAACTTGCTATCCTGTACTTTAAAGAACCCCAAAATCTATTAAACTGTAGACGAGAAATAGCAAACAATTGTGTTCACAAAATAAAACTTATTCTAGGATAGCGATACGAAATAGCTTTTAAAACTAACAAAACAATATAAAACAAACAAATAAATGAATTAAACATGAATGTACATAAACGACCACACATATATATACATATATATATATATATGTATGTATGTATGTATGTGTGCGTGTATGTGTGTACATATATGTATATTTATATATAAAAAAGAGCAGAAATGAGGAAAATCGTTTGCCTTAAACCACTAACCTAGATCCTTTGTTCGATAAAATGCATGCCCATTGGCTGATAGGAAGGGGCGCAATGGATACTCGAAAGCTGATTGGCTAATTAAAATCCTCAACATATATAAAAGCAAGAAACAGCCACAGAATTCGCGCATAGGCCTGACGAATCCTATAGTGGATGAAATGCCGAATATTCAGTGTAGCTTAATCGCCATATATATTTTATAAATTACTAACTAGCTCTACCTATGTATTGAGCACTTTTGAAGTAAATACTTAAAGTTTACGCATAAATCTATACTTTCGTATATTAATTTTATGTGAGTAAATGAAGTAGTTATATATATATATATATATATATATATATATATTTATTTATTTATCTATAAAAGTGCCTGTGTGTCTGTGTGTGTACATTTCCCTACGGAATAACTTTGTCAATTTTAAGTCTACAGACTTCAAACTTTATATACAGAGTACTGACATTTGGGAAAATCTTTGTAATACTTTTTTGGACAGCAATTTGGCTATTAAGGGGTCAAAGTTCATCGATATGAGCTTTGAGAACGCTACCAAACTCCTTCTTGGTGTCTAAACACTTGAAATTTTAGATATAGGCCGCTTGGACAGGGATCTAAATTAATAACTTGAGTTGAGCCACAACAATAAATATTAAGGGGTCATAATAGGGGTCAAAGTTTTAAAAAATTGACCGCTTTCTTTTATTTTTCTGAACATACACCTCAAAAACCCGGGCAATGCCGGAGTGAAACGGTATAGTATAGTATATATATATATATATATATATATATATATATATTTATATTTATTTATATATATTTATACATATGTATATATATATTTATATTATATGTATATATATATTTGTATATATATGTATATATATATATTTATATATATGTATATATATATATATATATGTATATACTAGCTGTACCCTGCCACGCGTTGCTGTGGCTCAAATTGGCGCAATAGAAAAAGTTCCAAAATGAGAAAAAGCATGTTTCTTATAGGTTTAATTTTCCATTTTGCATGGGTACACAGTTTTTGTTGTTCCATTTTCTTAGCTGAGAGAGGGGGAGAGAAACAGAAGGTGAACTACACTTCACCGTTTGTTTCCTCGTTCAGTAGAGAAGAAATCTTTCGAGACTGAGGCAATTTTAATGACGTTGGCTTAGTAACAAAACGATTTATTGATAATTTCGTAACCCTTAAACGCATGCCGGAAGATTTAAATTGGTTCATTATTGTTGTAATGAAAAAAAAAAAAACCATTCGACACAAAACCAAAAACACATATTAATGATAAATGATTTATTATTCTATTCCTTGAAATTTGCTAATTTTTAAATAAAAAAGTAAAAAAAAAAAATGTTAATAAAAAATTGTTGCTTATGTTCGCATAAAAAACTTGTTTGTTTTTTTTTTAGATTAGGTCCACCTTGGAATCACCCCCCAACCTCCTCATCTTTAGAACTGCTTCCAGAATAAACATCACTTTTGGAGGGGGGGCTATTTGCAAAATTTAACTGATATTTGTTGTCAGCATACCCCCCCCCGAAAATACAATTAATAAAAAAAGGAGGGGTTCAATGCCCGTGGCAGAGAAGTATATTTATTTATCAATAAAAGTTGCGGAGAAGTAAATTTTGCGTACCATTGTGCATTCATCCTAAACAATAAGTTTGCATTTCTGCAATATTTTTCCCCATATTGGATGTTTTGGAGATGTCTAACATGAGATTTTTGAACAATTGGATTTTTAAAGTAGAATAAATAATTCTTTCTACTTGGCAGCAAGGTCGCAGGTATTCCTCATGCAGCAAGGGCTAAGGCTAAGTCATTTTGTTACCAAATGGCTGCCAAAATCTATTTAATTAGAAAGGTTTTACCAGTCAGTAAATTAGGTGACTAAAATAGGATTTATCCATGTTTTGACAATGCCTTATTCACTGTAATTAATTTAGGAGATTAAAATAGGATGAGGGATTGGAGATGGACAGATAGAGAGGAAGATATATAGATAGGAAAGAGAAAGTGAGAGGAAAATAGAGAAAGAGAAGGAGATAGAGAGATAAAGGGATTGATAGATAAACAGAGAGAGGGGGAGAGTTAGAAACAGAGAGGGATGACAGAGAAAAGGAGAGAGATAGAGGGAGTTAGAGAGAGAGAAAGGGGAGCTAAGAGAGATGGAGAGGGTGATATAGAGAGAAATATAGATTGAGAGAGGGAAAGGGAGAGATGGATAGAGAGATATTAAGAGAGGAAGAGAGAGGGGGAGAGAAACAGAAGGTGAACTACACCTCACCGTTTGTTTCCTCGTTCAGTAGAGAAGAAATCTTTCGAGACTGAGGCAATTTTAATGTTTTTTTTATTATCCAGAGTACCCTTTTTTTTGGGGGGGGGGGGCTAGATTTTCATCACATTAGAAACCGACCGGGTTATCTGTACTTTCACTTAACAAATTAATAAAAGAAAAACATATTGTAAAATGTGAATTTAACATGGAAATACTATTTTAAAAAATAGCACGATAACATAAGTGCATAAGTGCCACTATAGGTACTCCTTGGGCGTTGAGTTCCATGGCGACCAGCATAATTATTTAATGATCGCTCCCTTAGCCCCCCCCCTAGTCAAGGCTAATGCATGCGCACGTAACATTTTTTTTATTTACTGACGTTGGCTTAGTAGCTAAACGATGTATTGATAATTTCGTAACCCTTAAACGCATGCCGGAAGATTTAAATTGGTTCATTATTGTTGTAATGAGAAAAAAAAGTTCTATTCAACACAAAACCAAAAACACATATTAATGATAAATGATTTATTATTGTATTCATTGTGAGCGAGGTGCTCGCTGGCCAAAACACCAAACAGCTCACTTAAAATTAATTTTTCCAAAAACATTAATAAGAAAATAAATATTTAGAAAAATTAATTAAAAACAAATAATCAGACTTAGCTTGTTATAATAGGTGTGAATTTATTTTCCCTCGTGTTATTTTTAGTCCGAAAATAAAGAAGAAGAAATCCTTCCCGACTGGACAAATGTTTTTGGCGATAAGCTGGGATGAAACGATAAATTAATTTTGTTTAGAAAATTCGTTCGGGTAAGGAGAGGCGTGAATAGATCAGAAGAATGTCTTTTCTTTTTTGTGTGGTTTCACCATTGGAAACGGGACAGGGTGTGTCGTGCACGAGCGACAGAGCGTGGCAGTAACGCGTCTTACTCCTCTGAGGTGCGCAAGCAAAAAGAGGGCGAGACACTCCTCGAATTTGGTGCCACGGCTTTTTTTTGTCTTTTTCTTGGAGCTCTCCGGAAACGGTGAATGTTCAATGTCACTGTCAAAATTAGTTCCGGGGTAGGCGCTACAATTGAAATTTACTAATTTTTAAATGAAAAAGTAAAAAAAAAGTTAATAAAAAAATAGTTGCTTATGTGCGCATAAATTTTTTTTTTTTTTTTTTTTTTAGATTAGGTCCACCTTGGAATCACCCCCCCCCAACCTCCAAATCTTAAGAACAGCTTCCGGAATAAACATCACTTTTGGAGGAGGGGGGGGCTAATAAACACCATTGGGGGGATATTTAAGAAAAAAGTCGATAAAAGTCATCATTTAAAAAGAAATTTCAAATCAAATGTTTGTAAAAGTGAGAAATTATTAATAAATGATTAGTAACATTTTTCGGTGCTAATGCAGAGAGTTATCTGCGCTATTTTTTAAATCGTGTTTTTTTCTATTCCAACCTATCTTATATCGAAAAACAAAACAAAAAAAACTCAAAAAGCAAGCGACAATTTTTCTTTTTGCCTCATATAATAAAGAAAAAATGTGTAAATAAAAAAAATTTGGAAGATAAATGAATTATGTTTTTTTTGTTTTTTTTTACTTACTAAACAGAAAATGAAATCTTTCGTCAATTCGTGGCTGTGAAATTAATCGAACCGGAAGTTCAGTTTTATCAACAAAACAGATTCGCAGTAACGGTTAAAAAATATATTTATTTTATTTAATATTTTAATTTTAATAATTCGCGAGGTAAATTTATTTTAATATCATAAAAACATACCTCGACTCTAAAAATGGATTGTCTGAAAATTTCAAATAAATTGGTAACGTAGAAATATGGTTTTATTCGTTTAGAACGAACCAACTTTACATTTTATATATATATATATATATATATATATATATATATATATATATATATATATATATATGTGTGTGTGTGTGTGTGTGTGTGTGTGTGTGTATATATATGCTTATTAACAGGAGGTCCTGGATATAACTATATTCGATGGTGAGGCCCCAGCTTTCGGGCTTTAAGGAGTGTGGAGCCACCTTTTAATTGCCATTGCTCCAAGGTTCACTCTGACCCGGAGTGGTAGTACCTGTTAGGGTCCAAACTATGGCTTAAATAGAAACCGACTTGCAAAAAACAAATACATTCTATTAAAATAATTTTCTTCAAAATCACCGGATTCGGCATTTAATACTCTGGAAAGGGTTGATATGCCGTCAAACAAAAACAAGCGACCGATTAACAGGAGATTAAAAGAAACATTATGTAGCAATGCACTCGTCGACCTGAATAATTCCAGTATTAATTGGTCAGTTAAACGGTCAGTGTAATTTAATATACGTATATACATGTAGGTATAATATATATATATATATATATATATATATATATATATATATATATACATATATACTGATTTACTCAACAGCACAATATATGTATGTATGTGTACATATGTGTGTATATATATATATATATATATATATATATATACTATTTATATATACAACATATAAAATATATAAAAATAAGTATATATATATAAATAGTAATAAACAAAAGCTAATTTTATTGCCGAAGGGATCCTCAATTTCAGATACAAGAAACGCTACCGCATACGCAAGGAAAAGTTATTGTTGATGAAATTAAGTGCGGCAACAAAGGTAATTTCATTTAGATATCATCTTCTTCGTTAAAGTTCAGTATGATTTATTCCTGAAGGAAGTGAATTTTGTTTCGGTTTGCTTTTGTCTCGTTCCTCGTCAACCTTCGTTGGTAAACAACGTTTGCCTTGCGGCTCGGCTAGTCGAGAGGTCAACTGGTGCACGAAAAGTGCTATCGAAAATTACCCACTAAAGTCTTATGATTTCGACGAACGTCAGAATAACGAAAACAGAAACAATAGACATATGTTAAACGTTTTCATAACAGAGGAGAGAGAGAGAGAAAGGGAGAGAGATAGAGAGAGAGGAGGAGGAACAGACAGACAGACAGACAGACGGCAAAAGACTGTGTGGGTAAGATTTGACAACACATAAAGGTAAACATTTTTTTTATGTGTTTACAATAAACGATATATATATAAGCCTACCCGTTGGCCATTAAAGGATAAGATAAAAAAAAATGGGCTAAATAAAAGGTGATTTTGGGATTTTATTGTCTTTTATTGTCTTGAGAATTTTTTTTTTTTAAAATGATGAATGAAAAAAAAAACTCATGAAGTCTCGGATCATTACTGCAAGCACCAATTAACATAAAGGAGGTTCTACTAAAAACACTGCTAAAACCAAGTCCCCCCCTTCCTGAGAGAGAAAATATTTCTAAGTTATGTCTAAAAAAAATAAATCGTCAGAATTCATAGGAGCGCTACTAAAAGCAGTAGATATGGTTTTAAATATGATTCTTGTTATATATTGTATATTTATATTCAAATCAGTTTTTTTTTTACACAACGGGGTTAAATTACATTTTTTGTAAGGAAAACACGTTAAAATAAGTAAAAACTAAAATTACTGCTGACCTTGTCTCGGCTTTTAATGGCAGTACATATTTTTAAGACAGGGTGGTGATAAAATAGGAAAGAACGTATATATATATATATATATATATATATATATACTTGTTTATTGTTATATAAACATGCTCACATCCCGCTGCTACAAACAGCCACTTGTTTCAATCAAACAACAGATATCATCAGGCAGCGACTTGACTATTCAAAAGTTCAATGAATAACGTCGGGTTATTCATTGAACTTTTGAATAGTCAAGTCGCTGCCTGATGATATCTGTTGTTTGATTGAAACAAGTGGCTGTTTGTAGCAGCGGGATGTGAGCATGTTTATATAACAATAAACAAGTATTATCAGCTCTTTTTATTGAGCACTATCTAACAACCTCGTTGAATTCATTAGTCCATTACTTTTGAATATAAAAAAACCCCGAGTATATATATATATATATATATATATATATATATATATATATATATATATATATTATTTAATAATATAAAGCTGTGTGGGTGTATGTATGTGTGTGTGTGTGTGGTCACGAATAGGCTCCTACATGATTGGCTATTTTAAAAAACTGATTACATATAATGATAGAAGATGTATTGAGACACATGAGTGGGTATTTTGATCTGGCAGAAAGGTGGTTCATTAAAATTGTGGGGTCTACGTTCGCGACTGGTCCACAAGCTATGGAAATAAAACATCTTAAAATTAAAAAAAAAACGTTTACAAGTGTTTTTGATATAGATGTATATAAGAATATTTGATAAGTATGTTTTAACTTAAATAGGGATGTTATAATAAAATAGTGGGTTCTCCGTTCGCACCTGGCCTCCATAGAATGGAAATAGGCACAGACTTTAATAAAGACTTTTCATATCTATCTGCGTAAATATACCTTGAGAATTATGTTTCAGTTTGAAGAAATATGGTATAATAAAATTATGGGGTGTTCGTTCGCGCCTGACCTCCATAGAATGGAAATATGTCACAAAGTTTTACAAGGTTTAATAATATGGATCCACGGAGTATTGTGATAAGTGTTTCAGTGTGAACAGGTATGGTATAATAAATTATGAGGTATATCTATTTTATTTTTACTTTCATCATATTTTGCTTTGGTTTAGATCCCCCAAATTCGAAGAAGCTATCTCTTTACAACCCTTCCTTTTCATAAGCAATCATACTTTCATGAATCAGAGTTCATTTTCTGTAGGCTGTTTTTGAACCTAGTCAACGACGCGTACGTTTACTAGTATATATATATATATATATATATATATATATATATATATATATATATATATATATATAGTCTAAAGGAGAGTTTAATAAATTTAAATGCAAAAATAAAAATAAAGAATGCCGTTTAAATTCCGGAAGGAAACAAAAAAATATTAACTTTAACCTATCGCAGACTTAGCACCTACATAATCCGACTTCTAAAGGTTTTATAATGACAAAAGAGAATTCATTTATATGGAAAGAAAAAAAAGCCTTAACTAAAAGTTTAAATACACTTAGCACTTGCATACGCCGATTTCGCAAAAGTCTTCAATTTTAAAACAGAATTTAACTGCATAAAGATGAAAAGAGAAAACCTTAACTAAACTTTCGTAAATAAAATATATATGTAATCCTATGCGGGAGACCCTACGTAGCTCGCCATTGCATGAGTATCAATTGTTATTGAACACTTCGTATTGCATCAAAATCGGTGAAACGTACATTTTCTAAAATCAAACCTATTTATTGAGTGTTCTAGTTGGTTATCCACCGTGGATCAACCACAGGAGCTTTAAATGTAACTCTATCTTGAAAGTGGCCAATAAATTGTATTGTAAATGTCACTCTGATGAGTCCTTAAAGATGAAACACGTGTCACTTGATAATTATATTTAAAACAATACAAACAGATAAGGGAGCGAGCAAGACAACCCTCTTTTTTAAGGTAAAGCGTGGGTCAAAACATAAAATCCTGCGGACCCCTTTGATGTCAGGCTTTCAGCATATCTAGATCGCGTTTTGACAATCAGGTCTTTCTAAAGTATTTGTGACAATCCGGTCTTTGTATAGTATTTGCGACAATCAGGTTTTTGTCTAGTATTTGTGACAATCAGGTTTTTGTATGGTATTTATGAGATTCAGGTTTTTGTATAGTATTTGTGACAATCAGGTTTTTGTATGGTATTTGTGACAATCAGGTTTTTGTATAGTATTTGTGACAATCAGGTTTTTGTATAGAATTTGTGACAATCAGGTCTTTATATAGTATTTGTGACAATCAGGTTTTTGTATGGTATTTGTGACAATCAGGTCTTCGTATAGTATTTGTGACAATCAGGTTTTTGTAACGTATTTGTGACAATCAGGTTTTTGTATGGTATTTGTGACAATCAGGTCTTTGTATAGTATTTGTGACAATCAGGTTTTTGTATGGTATTTGTGACAATCAGGTTTTTGTATGGTATTTGTGACAATCAGGTCTTTGTATAGTATTTGTGACAATCAGGTTTTTGTATGGTATTTGTGACAATCAGGTTTTTGTATGGTATTTGTGACAATCAGGTTTTTGTATGGTATTTGTGACAATCAGGTTTTTGTATGGTATTTGTGACAATCAGGTATTTGTATGGTATTTGTGACAATCAGGTTTTTGTATAGTATTTGTGACAATCAGGTCTTTGTATGGTATTTGTGACAATCAGGTTTTTGTATGGTATTTGTGACAATAAGGTATATGTATAGTATTTGTGACAATCAGGTCTTTGTATGGTATTTGTGACAATCAGGTTTTTGTATGGTATTTGTGACAATCAGGTTTTTGTATGGTATTTGTGACAATCAGGTTTTTGTATGGAATTTGTGACAATCAGGTTTTTGTATGGTATTTGTGACAATCAGGTTTTTGTATGGTATTTGTGACAATCAGGTTTTTGTATGGTATTTGTGACAATCAGGTTTTTGTATAGTATTTGTGACAATCAGGTTTTTGTATAATATTTGTGACAATCAGGTTTTTGTATGGTATTTGTGACAATCAGGTTTTTGTATGGTATTTGTGACAATCAGGTTTTTGTATGGTATTTGTGACAATCAGGTTTTTGTATGGTATTTGTGACAATCAGGTTTTTGTATGGTATTTGTGACAATCAGGTTTTTGTATAGAATTTGTGACAATCAGGTTTTTGTATGGTATTTGTGACAATCAGGTTTTTGTATGGTATTTGTGACAATCAGGATTTTGTATAGTATTTGTGGCAATCAGGTTTTTGTATGGTATTGGTGACAATCAGATTTTTGTATGGTATTGGTGACAATCAGGTTTTTGTATGGTATTGGTGACAATCAGGTTTTTGTATGGTATTTGTGACAATCAGGTTTTTGTATGGTATTTGTGACAATCAGGTTTTTGTATAGTATTTGTGACAATCAGGTTTTTGTATGGTATTTGTGACAATCAGGTTTTGTATGGTATTTGTGACAATCAGGTTTTTGTATGGTATTTGTGACAATCAGGTTTTTGTATGGTATTTGTGACAATCAGGTTTTTGTATGGTATTTGAGACAATCAGGTTTTTGTATGGTATTTGTGACAATCAGGTCTTTGTATAGTATTTGTGACAATCATGTTTTTGTATGGTATTTGTGACAATCAGGTGTTTGTATGGTATTTGTGACAATCAGGTTTTTGTATGGTATTTGTGACAATCAGGTTTTTGTATAGTATTTGTGACAATCAGGTTTTGTATAGTATTTGTGACAATCAGGTTTTTGTATGGTATTTGTGACAATCAGGTTTTTGTATGGTATTTGTGACAATCAGGTTTTTGTATGGTATTTGTGACAATAAGGTTTTGTATAGTATTTGTGACAATCAGGTTTTTGTATGGTATTTGTGACAATCAGGTTTTTGTATGGTATTTGTGACAATCAGGTTTTTGTATGGTATTTGTGACAATCAGGTTTTTGTATGGTATTTGTGACAATCAGGTTTTTGTATGGTATTTGTGACAATCAGGTTTTTGTATGGTATTTGTGACAATCAGGGTTTTGTATGGTATTTGTGACAATCAGGTTTTTGTATAGTATTTGTGACAATCAGGTGTTTGTATGGTATTTGTGACAATCAGGTTTTTGTATGGTATTTGTGACAATCAGGTTTTTGTATGGTATTTGTGACAATCAGGTATTTGTATGGTATTTGTGACAATCAGGTTTTGTATGGTATTTGTGACAATCAGGTTTTTGTATAGTATTTGTGGCAATAAGGTTTTTGTATAGTATTTGTGACAATCAGGTTTTTGTATAGTATTTGTGACAATCAGGTTTTTGTATTGTATTTTTGACAATCAGGTTTTTGTATGGTATTTGTGACAATCAGGTTTTTGTATGGTATTTGTGACAATCAGGTTTTTGTATGGCATATGTGACAATCAGGTTTTTGTATGGTATTTGTGACAATCAGGTTTTTGTATAGTATTTGTGACAATCAGGTTTTTGTATGGTATTTGTGACAATCAGGTTTTTGTATAGTATTTGTGACAATCAGGTTTTTGTATGGTATTTGTGACAATCAGGTTTTTGTATGGTATTTGTGACAATCAGGTTTTTGTATGGTATTTGTGACAATCAGGTTTTTGTATGGTATTTGTGACAATCAGGTTTTTGTATGGTATTTGTGACAATCAGGTTTTTGTATGGTATTTGTGACAATCAGGTTTTTGTATGGTATTTGTGACAATCAGGTTTTTGTATAGTATTTGTGACAATCAGGTTTTTGTATGGTATTTGTGACAATCAGGTTTTTGTATGGTATTTGTGACAATCAGGTTTTTGTATGGTATTTAACTTTCTACTTTAGCTTTCTTTTGATCCTGAAAAATTGGTCAGTTATTTCATAAAATGTAAAGCAAAAAAAAAGCGTGGCTTTGTCAAGAGTCGATGATAATTTGAAATACTCGTATTTGATTTAAAAAAACAAATATATTTTCTGAATAAACTGCCTGTATTTGTTTAATTGTTGAAATTCTTTGAGATGTGTAATTTTGTATATTTATTTTTTTTTTTTTTTGGTGCATTGATATCCTAAATTTTTTATAGTTGTATCACGACTTTACGGTCAACTATTCCTCTGGATTTCGGGGTATGTGTCGCAGTGGATATAGACGTTAAATCTCTACGGTTTCAGGTAAGAATTGTCTTAAGGTAGCGGTTACAATTGTACCTAAAGTCGGCCAGCTGATTAGTTGGCAAAAAACGTGGTGGGATGACAACTATGGAAGGCAGTAATTACTGAGGATACAGTAAAGGGATTCAGTATTTCTATACCGTCGCGGGTATCCACTTGAGGAAAGGAAGATGAAT
Organism: Euprymna scolopes; assembly: GCF_053919585.1. NCBI lineage: Eukaryota > Metazoa > Mollusca > Cephalopoda > Sepiida > Sepiolidae > Euprymna > Euprymna scolopes. The sequence goes on from NC_136508.1 coordinate 103,514,869, forward strand.
AGTTCGCTGAAATGTAAAACAACAACTATAAAAACGATTAGAAAAACAATTCGTAAATAAAATCAGCATTTGGTCAATATTCTTTTCAATTTTCGTTCAATAATAATTGATTTTAGGGTATGAATATATCATCCTCACAAAGGGTCATATGATTTGAATTTGATGTCACTTCGAAATTTCTTCGTAATAACAACTTTGTAGAACTGCATTAACGTGGAAGGGTGACGGTATAATCGGTTGACACACGTGTTGTTGTAAGATCACAAAAGTTAAGTATATACAGGGTGACCAAAAAAAAACAGAGGACATTCAATTGTTTGTCTGAGCATTTTACTGTCAACGTTGAAAAAATGCCAAAGACCCTAGTGTTTTCATGGGATGTTTTGAATATAATAAACTAGTTATGACCAAAGTTGTATTTCATTCGGACAAAGCACTAAGAAACGGAGCCTAATTAGAGGTGGGGGCCTTTTTTGTTTTGGTCAACCTGTATTAAGATTTGCCATTACATGGCAGATGACAATTCGCCATTACTAGGTGTTGTTTTTGATGTTTCGATGGCCGAGGTAGACATGCGGTCGGGAATTGCTCGTGAGTCTATTATTCTTTTGGAAGGAAGCCAGATTAACTCCGTCTAGTCTAAATATCATGACGGTATTATTAGCTTGGAAAGAAAACAATGTCACCTTGCCGCAGTGGTTAGAGTACTAGGAAAAGTGAATGGTAAAAGTGATATTCTCCTAAAGGTTCAATCCTGAATGTGTGAGCACCCTAAAAATACGTTTATTTATGTCCTCTACCTTGCAATGGCTGATGGAACAAGAGCACGCTACCCCCGTGAAGTAAATAAAGGGTGTTGCTCGAAATTCCGTTCAAATTCCCGAATTCGACAGAAACATTCCCGAGTTCGACAAGATACACCTGAAGAAGGGCGGAGGTGATATCGACCGAAACTTTGTGAAAATCACACTCAAGATGGGAACAGTAGCCCGATGAAAATAAATCATGTTTTTCGATTTGTCACACTTAGTGTAAATTAAAGCAGATGTACGTTCTGTCACACCTACGCGTAAAATAATTTTGTTCGTTCTGTCAAGTGTACAATAACAAGGGATATGACAACAGCGTATTCTTATCATCGTTTTGACTCTCGAGTATATATCCGACACAGCAAGACACAGTGAATCAATCGAGAAGCACATTACTCTATCTAAAGACATATAAGATATTAACTGATATATATCGAGAGTCCAAATAATGAAAAGAACATTCCCTTGCCATAGCCTTAGTAATGACGCATTCATTTTTCTCTCGCTCTAAAATAGAAAATAAAATTGTTTCGCATAAAATTTTAAAGATCTGGTATTCGGTCACATTTTGCTTTTCAATAAAGTATTTTCATACGTCTGTCATGCATAATTATAAAAACTCTTTCCTGCCGCAATTAAATTTTAAATGGCCGTTTGTTCTCTGAAACAGCGTTGGTTAATTAGTCAAAGATGCGTCTATTAATTTCTATGAGAGTTTTCTGTCTTGCCGTCAGAATAAAGATTCTGTATTCGTATTTTATTCTAAAATACGATGTTATGTTCGTCCGTCCGTCACCTTTCCTTTTGGAATATCATTTTGATCACAAAGCGCGCTGTTTAAATAGACGTATGTAGGACTATCTGTGTTTCTCCAAAATATTATTGATCTGTTCGAACGCATCATCTCATTAGTTTACTACGAAAATAAAGAAAATTGTAGTATAGATTTTACCCGGAATCATTGTTTATATTGGGTGCGCGGAAAGGTCAGGGCATCCAGTGCGCTGGATTATTGGGAATATTTTATTATACCTCATCTGTCTATTAATATGAGTTTCTAAAAATGCCGAAAGCAGAACCGAGATTTCAAAGTGTAAAAAAAAATACAACGAAAATAAAAACCAAAAAGGAATTTTCATATTTGCTCATTTTTTTTCTACATTGCTCGTTAAACACACAAACCTCTCAAAAAAAAAAAAAATAACACAAATGACATCATTAATAATCTTAACTATCCATTCCTAAATCCATTTTGTAACGTGACGTAACATGCGACCGCAAAGTTTGTAGCCTTATTCAAATCTTGTCTGTAGCTGAATACTTGATGAGTCGCGAGGCCTATCAAGGGTATTTTATTGTGACGTCATCACTAGATGTTTTGCCTACCATAGTTTAAGAGAGGCCCATCTACCCTCGAGAGAAGGATAGACCGCGCCAATTTCCCAACCTGGTATTTTATCTCGCGATACATACAGCGTCTGACCTTCCCAAAATGGTCACTCAGCTGGTACTGACCACGCTCGACGTTGCTTAACGTCGGTGATCTAGCGAGAATCAGTGTGCCAACGTGATTGTTCTGTACACTTTTCTTTTACAATGAAGTGATCACTTATTAAGGCCTATAGGCTACTCGAATATAACAGGTAATTAATGTGCTGTGGTCAGTGAAACAACATCTCAGTGAGTTTGACTACTTAAGGAGGCAGGATAGCAGGTAAAACTTTTATAAATTGGACAAGGATGTTGTGTTCAGCAAGGTACCAGGCAAGCGAAACAGAGTCCCACAAGTGGGAAGTTACAGGAAATAAAGTTTTTTCTTGGATTTAGCGTTTAGATTAAAGCACTGATTGAAAGCTAGACGTGTGTCTTTTATGGAACTTTGGTGGAGGATGATCATCTATATATCTATAAAAGTGAACGTGTCTGTCTGTCTGTCTGTCTGCTGTGTGTCTGTGTGTCTGTCTGTCTGTGTACATTTCCCTACGCAATAAATCTGTCAATTTTTAGTCTATAGACTCGAAATTTGAAATACCAGGTACTGAGATTTGGGAAAATCGATGTGACGGGTGTCAGCCAGAAATTTGGCTGTTAAGGGGGCAAATTTCAACGATTTGACCTTTAAGAACTCTACCAAACTCCTCCGACAATTTTGGGTCTAGACACTTGAAATTTTAGATATAGGTTCCTTGAACCTGGATCTAACTTAATAAAGTGATTTGAGCCCGAAACTATAAATTTTAAGGGGTCATAATAGGGGTCAAATTAAAAAAAATTACTCTTTTTTTTTTTTTTTTGCTCAGCATACACCTCCAAACACCCGGGCAACTCCGGGCTGAAATGCTAGTATATTGATATAGTAAAGTGCTCACCAAACCGCCATCTATTGGAGTGTTAATAAAACGTTTTTAGGTTGCCTTATTTAATATATATATATATATATATATATATATAATTTTCTAATTTGGCCTTTTTAAATGCTTGCAAAATTATATACAGCTGACAATTATATTGTCGTTGTTCTCAAATTCAAACCGGGCGGATTTTTCAACATACGAGTTTACTTACAATTCACTAATAGACATTAACAAGGGGGGAGAAATAGACGGAACATAAAAACTGCGTTTAACGGTAAGGGTATGTGTGTAAGGCGATGGCGGGTATTTCACACACGTTGGGCCACTGCTATTCTCTTTTCTTTATCACTCTTTCTATGTTATCCGTATGTTATAAAGACATGCCTGAAATATAAATATTCAAAATATTTAAGTATTTTGGCTCATGTTGCGTACGCAATTCTTATCTTCCGACCTTGACTCTGAGTCTTTCTATTTTTTCGGTGATAGTTACAATTCAGGTCATTTTATAGGACACAAGAATGTAGATGAGTTCATCAAGAATGTGCGTGCGTGCACATCTCCGATGACATCCTGCTCAATATCAAACAGCTGTAATGAAAGCATGCAAGTTATTTTTTGAGTAAACAATCATAATTGCGTCACATACTTTCATTTTAAATGTATATTAATATAGCATCAGGTAACGATTAAAGAAGACAAATCGGTTATCGTATTTTCGACGTACACAGGCAGTGCCTTAACCTGAAACAGGTGACCTTCAAGTTGCCTTTTGATAGACACATTAAAACCAGTTTTATTATGGCAATCAGTAATACTAGATGTAGCAGGCACTGCAGTTATTTTCTTTCAATTAGCAACTTTACAGAAATAAAGTTCATGGAATTTTATTTAGTCGGGTTGCAGTCCTCTCCTTACTGATCAATTTAGAACTTTTTAATTAGTGATTTCATCGTTTTCTCGGAGATGAGTTCGGCTGCTTCCCAGATGGTATTCTCCTAGGCACCCTAACGATGTTTCGGTTTGACATTCTTCAAGTGCGACAGAATAGCTTCTTTTTTTTACGAGGTCGTCACCACTTATCCAGGCGCAGACGCCTCTCATGGATAAGCGTTATTGTACGTACAGTACGTTAGTGTGGAGATTTAGTGTCTACTTAAGGGGGCGGTTCATCAGTAATTTGTTTACGTTGGACTTGAAGACATCCAGGTTGTACTAAAGTGGGAAGTAGGCAGACGGAACAGAGTTCCACAGGCGTGCAGTTCTAAGAAAGAAGCTTTGTTCAGGGAATCTACGTTTTGATTTAGGCATAGATAAAGAGTGGGCAAAATTTTGGACATTGGATTAGCAAGACGGGTGGTTTTCGTAAAATATTGGCGAGGGGGGACCAGAGATTGGAGTTCAGACGAGCACTTGCCATGGAAATAACGATAAACAAAAGATAGGCTTTCAACGTCTCCTGTGTGGGAGAGAGGTTGCAAGGAAGAAAAAAGGGCACCCCCACTAAACCACGAAGTCTAGTTTTTACTCTGTCAAGGCAGGATAGGCTGTTTTTAGCAGCTCCTGCCCAGATATGGCAGCAGTATTCCATCCCGAGTTTGATAAATAGTTAATACCTTGGTCGACAAAACGCAGCGGATTATAGTCGGAGGTTACATCGATCTGGACGTTGTGAGAATTACATCTTGGGTAAAAAAAATAGTTTAGCAATCCAAAACTTACAAGTCATATTCCTATGTTAAATTCCCTTTTCCTTTAACTTTTAATCTTCAATATGATTGAAATAAAGCATGTATTCCCGTAAGGCAAATAAATTACCATATATTCATAAAAAATATATTTACTGATTACGTTAGCATTCGATTAATCCAAACTCTTCGGTTAGATTTTGTGTGATCAGAATAGTCTCTTTGGGCATATCCTCCCAGGACTGAAAATACTCTAAAGTTCCTCTTTTTCTAATTCTGATATGTTGTATAACTTGTTGAGAACCCTGATTTCAGCAAATCAACTCGATCTGATATGAGCTCAATAATAATTCTATAAAAAAAACACCAACTGGAAGTAGCCCATATATTAAACTTTAAAACTGTTTTAAGCAAAAATTCTTTCAAACAATTTTACAATATGCCGATGATAGGGTTTCTGCGTTTTATTATATACACATCAGTATGCGAGTATGTATGCGTAAGTTGCTTTTGTCTGTGATGAAAAGAGAAATTGTCAGCAAACTCAGCAAAAAAACAAACAAGCTTATGTTGTCGTTTGGAGAAATAAAGACCCAATATCTGACGCAGCGTTAGTGAATTATTGACAGTGGTCTCGTATTCAGAACAAAAACTCTTGATCATATCACGAATCCAATCTTCTGTTTGGTGCAGATTGCGAACCCATGTGACTTATTTGTCTGAATTCCTTCCGATTCATGGCAAGTTGGTTGATGGATAGCCAAAATATTGAGAGATGTCGAATCAAAAACTTTTTCTCTCCAACTTTACTTTGGTTTTCATTGACCTCTGTAGCTTTCTAACATACTCTCAAAGCATAATTTCACAGGCCAATGGTTGATTGTTAGAAATGGCCAACATATTTAGGGTTTTTCTTTTGATTTCATCAAATAGAGGCAATAGGGATGTAGTTTGGCGGAGGGTGAATATTTTTTTTTCGATCAGGTGATATCCCGTAATGAAAGGCATTACGTGGTTTTCAAACACTTCAATGCGATTGGCTATGTGTTTAGACCAGTTTGTTAAAGTTTGAAATGTTTTTGACTCCTAATTGGGGGATGATACCAATGATTTCGACAATCGTTTTTATAACTACCGGCTGTGCTAACCAACAATGAAAATCTTCCAAAGTTACTATAAAAGTTGTCGAATTTTGGATTCAATCAGTTCGCCGTTAACTACGTCATGGACCGCATTTGATTTTTGGCCGCCATCTTTGTTACTAGCAATTACTTTTTTTCTGGACTGCACTGCTTCTCCACCGCCATCTTTGTTCAATAGGATGGCTCAATACTTAACAAGCAAAGAATGCAAAGGATATAGAAATAACCCCAGAGAAAACTGAATTTATATCTACAGTTGCAGTAAAACATGACTATTCAACGTAAACCCATCAAACAAGTCACCCAGTTAAGTTATGTATGGCATAAAACTGACTTTATCCAGGGATCAGGAGGAAACAATGACACACAGAATCGGACTGGTTGCGCGGCTATCCAAAAACACATCACTTAAATTCAAAACATGCAGATAACTGTATAAAGTAAGGGTTTATTGAATTTATGCCGTGACGGTAGTTATATATGGTTTTGATAAATCTATTCATAGGGTTTGGCATAAAAGTCTATTTCACAAAGTTTCTTGACAGGAAATATCTGGGAATGTCATCGCAACCATGAAATTCTTTTCCTAAGAAAGATTTTTTTAAGTAGTCGTTGATGGAAACCCGATACCCACAGCATGAACATAGACGTGCCTCAGGAATCAATTCTGACCCAAGCACTCTTCCTGAACTTCGTGAACCATTTTCCAAATCATGTTAGATAATCATTCGTTGATACCTATGCAAACGACACTACATTTTAAAGATTGTCTTGATTCTCTTTCGGCCGATCTTTATTACACGTGGATAAACATAACTATTTTCTATTTAATGTGTCCAAAAACCAAATCTATATTTTCACTAATTACGCTAAAATCAACACTTCACGAAAATTGAAATGAATCGCTCTTGATTTTAGAAAGTTTGTTACTTTGACAAGTTTCGGGGTCTCTCCTTCATTCCGGACGTAGAATTGTATACCTATAGCAGATGCGTTGCAAAAACTCGTTTTAAAATGCTGGTATCATTCCAAAACGTATTTCACTCTGGATGTAATCTTCTACTTAAACAAAAGCTAAATGCGTTTTAAGACCGATGAGGCGCCATTAAGTGTTTCATCTTTTGACTTGGCAAGAGAAAACCGGGCTTCATAACTTAGAAGCGTCTAGCTTTTCGTCTCTCTATACCTTCTAACTAGATAGTTTTAAAGGCTATCTCTTCTATATTCTTATTTTTATGGCAGGTGCTCGACTGAGCATTAATCTTTTGCCGCTTTGTAAAGCTTTCGTAACAAATATTTATCTCGCTACTATAACGGTAAATACGTTTCCTCATGTATGATATTTTCCTAAAACTAAACTAAAATTCCATGAAATGAGCTTCTTTCCTTGAACTGCCTGTCCGTGATCACAATATATGGGCTTCTTTGAAGCTAACTACAACATGTCCGCTTTCCATTCTGTTGTAAATAAGTAATTTTACGGCCGCATTATTCTATAATGAAACACTACCCATTAGCACTTTGTTATTTGTCCGTCCGGCTAAAACGCATTAAATCTTATCCTAGAGATGTCAACGAATCTGGATCAGCGTATAAAATTTTAAACATAAAGTTATACAGCAAGATTAATACTATATTTTATATTTTATTTACATTCCAATTAATCAGGGAAACAGGAATCATGGAAGGATTTCCATGTGCTATTTTTACTTACAAGGAAGCTATATATCTATACATCTTTAAAAGTGAGAATGTGGGTACCTGTAAAGACACTTCTCAACCTATATACTCAACGAAAATTTGATCTACATATTAGAAATTTAGTGTATAGGGTATTCCGACATGCAGAAATATTTTTAATCAGTTTTCATCCGAAATACAGTACTGCTAAAGGGTGAGAGTTTAAAAAATCGTACTTAGGGGGTCATTAGATTTTGATCTATAAAAGAGTGCGCATGCGCAAATCGTTTACATTGTTAAGAATTGGGTTTGAAAACTCTTTTTAATTATTGTGTCAAGCTGGTGTAATCGTTATCGTAGTTGATTCGCTGCATTGAAGTTTTTGTTTTTTGTTTCGATATCAGCTCAAGTATTGTTTCTTTTTTTAATTACAGGAAGTGACCTGTTTAGAAAAAAAATACATAATACTCATCATTATATGTCTCAGTTTCTTTCTGTATATTATTACTTTATTTTTTGTAAGGAAGTTCAGTTACGGTTAAAACCGGGAAACGCATGGTACATCTACTAGTTAATTATAAATGTATGATGAAAACGATAAGAGAAACAAAAAAAAAAAAAACAATTATTCGAAAATTATTACCGGGATACTACGGGTTAGGACAGCTAGTTGTGTTTACGCTAACGTGAATACAAACATAATTACTATTTTCCCCTATGATTATTCCGACTAATCTTCTATGAATATTTTGAATATTTACTAAACGAATATTGAGTTTATATATATATATATATATATATATATATATATATATATATGTAGAGAGAGAGAGAGAGAGAGAGAGAGAGATGGATGAATAGATAGATAGATAGATAGATAGATGATTGCAGCAACTCGTTCTCGAGTATTGCCATTACTTAATATATCTCTGGCTAAAATGACGCAAACATGAGCGCAACTAGTAACACGTGCCAGACGGTCACTTCTATGAACGTTCTATAGTCCTGCACATTCACTGATGACCGGGTCAAAGCTGTGGTGCCCGAACACCTACCAGTCCAGACCCTGGAAGTTCCAGAGCCTTTATTGGCATTGACGCCCATATTTGCATCAGCCCTCATTGAATGTCTGTTTGTCATTTTAGGCTAAAGCCAACCTTTTTGTTATCGAAATACACACTGATTGCAAAATGTGTATTCCATTACATATCAAGTAATGCCTGTGTTTGAAGCTTTTTATAGTGAGGAAAGACTTTGCACTAAGACAATCCCACTCTATGAACAACTGCCACATTGAACCAAAAAGAAGAGCAAGTCAACATCATTGGAAGCAGCAGTCGCCGCAGGTTTTATATCAGGGTTTTCCTTCTCCTAGAGAGGTTGCCGTCACTACGGCTTATGGGAGCCCTCTCCACCAACCATGGCATTTGATCCATAACTGGGACTTTCGTTACTTGGGTTGCTGGGCACCAGAGCATATTCCACAAGGCGGTGGGACACGTATGCCGCAGCTGAAAGGGCCTAAGCTCCTCCGGAGATTGCTGTCAGGGTTACCGCACACTTAGCTTGGTTAAAAGACCCTTTATATATATATATATATATATATATATATATATATATATATATATATATATATATATATATATATATATATATATATATAACTTTCACACGCAGGCACCCCTTGGTGGGTATCCATAGTCTGTCAAAGACTGAAGAAGCCTCTATCTCTATCTCCCCCTCTCTCTCTCTCTCTCTCTCTCTATATATATATATATATATATATATATATATATATATATATATATATATATATATATATATGTGTGTGTGTGTGTGTGTGTATATATTCCTGGGAAGTAGGATGATGTCATCTCGCATATATCAGATATCAATCCGTGAGGAAAGCTGAGATATTAAAATACATTAACGTCTACTACAAACAAGCAAATTGGTTTCGACACTTCCGACCCTAATGTCGGCTATTTCGAGATTTTTTGATTGAGAAATGAAACTGGATAATTAGGAACTGTTTTCTTGAGAAAATTATTTTAATCTTTCGAAAGACAGGATTTATCTTATTTTAAACGTTACGACTATGGTCATAATGGAGGTCACAGTACTATTACTACAGCAACTACTATTACTACTACTCATTTTACTACTACCACTATCGCCAACACCACCACTACTACAACTACTACAACTACTACTACTACTACTAAGAATATATTTTATATAATAAAAGAGCCGCACTTTTTCACCTCTTGACCAAAATAACGTAGATTTCAAACAACAGATGCCACATACAAATGTATGCCTAGCTTATTAGCCACTATTAACATAACATTATAAAGACTTTTTTTTACACATCCATCTGTTTAAATTAAAATAGATTATAACGGTGGAGCTACAGAACCACTATCGCATTAACCTAAAGATGGGCTACAGAGTGTGGTGATTCCCTGATGCAATCAGATGACCGCTGCAAGACTCTGGGAGTGGTAGCAGGATTCAGCGCCGGCTCACAAGTCCAAAGAGACCCAGGCGTGACTTCAGAAATAGTGCTACGACTCCGTATTATTCCCTGACTGGTCCCCTCTCTTGTCCGACCTGAATCCGCTGACTACTTCGTCTAGTCATACGCCATGAACATAACCAACATGAACTCCCACAATATCAAAGACAGCCTGATCGCCTCTATTCGCCCAATAATTGCCAAGCTTGTGAAAATGGCATGCTTTCAATTCCAGGCCTGTATCGAGCTGCCGATTGAAATTGAAGGCGGCTACATTGAATAGATGTCAGCTCTACTACATAAGTAATTTGTTACAATAAAAGGGATGTCCCCTTTTCATGTAAGTTAAAAATAAAAGAGAATTAGTTAAATGAAAATGATCTCAGATAAAACAAAGCTCGAACCCTGTAGATAAGTTTTAAAGAACAATATGTTTAAATGGAATGTCTAGTTAAATTGTTGATTCTGTTAAAATTTTTAATAAATACAATTTTGATGGAAAAAAACTATTCACAATTCTTAGAAAGCATGCATAATAAAATATAGGTTACAGAATTAGACAAGTAGGTTAAATTCCATTGTAAAACAACAAAGAGAATGGGAAATTTCCTGGTCATCAGAAATGGCTTCAAAAACGTGAAAATCGCGTGAGTTGTAGTCACGTTGACAAGACATACGTGTGACGTCAGGGCAGAAATGATTTATCAGTATAGGAGGGTTCGAAGTTAGTTAGAGGGAGAATAGAGAAGAGAGAAGAGAATCAGATCAGTTAGTCAGTCGGGGAGAAGAGAGACAGAGCTGACATCGAACTTGGAAGCGAGCTTAGAAGAAGAATCATGTAAGATTTGAATTCCTGGATCCAAAGCCATTGACCGGTCATATGGAATAATAAACGAACATCTTCATCGTTTTGTATCTGCGTCTTCGTGTTGTTATTCAACAGAAAACGTATTGTCCAATTATGTTATAAAAACTTTTTGAAAATCATCATCACCAAAACGAAGGTTAAGTGACGTTGTATTAATATGAACTTTGTGTTTATGAAAATGTACAACTGTCAACGTAAATGTCAAACGCACTATCTTTCAGTCTATCTATCAAGATATTCAAACATCTCTTCTAGTTGAATTACAGGTTCTTTGCTACTGTAGTAATCTGTGCCCTACCTGTCTTACTCGTTATGTATAAGACCTGTTTCTATATCTCAACAATATGAACACTCACAATGAATATATATATATATATATATATATATATATATATAATATCTAGCAACTCACAACACTCAACAACATGAACACTACTAAGGTTGTCTCTATACTAAAATAAACAACACCAAAGAGTAATACATACGTCATCTTAATACCAGCTATTACATAACAAATTTACCTGTAATAATTATTTTACGATAAAGTTTTAAAATAAAACTGTGGTGCTGTTTACTTTAGGGGGAAAATATTATTGTTCCACCTTGTATATTTTTTTTAACCAAAGGTTGCGATAAAAAGAGACCATTTTTTAAACTCGATTATTTCTAAATAAAACGAGTAAAACTTTTCTATTACACCAAACAAATGATAACATAGTTAATTAATAAAATATATTTTGTATAGTTTGGGGAAATGAGTTTACTTAATGAATGCAGATATTTTTGTTGGAATGAACACTATTGTTTCTATAAGGAGTGCCCCTTATATGTTCTCTACATGAAACACCGACCTTGTGTCTTACTTCGCCTTTGTGAGGAGGTAAGTAAATATTGTAAACCAACAAACAAGCAGGCTTAAATAGGTCTTTATTAAAGTAGATGTCAGGTTTTCGTCATTCTCCCAGCAGGAATAAAACAGATTAACATTAAAATATAATGCTTCTAAGCGTTGTGCGAAGAAACCATATTTCAATTTGCATATATATCGACAGCATATTTCTCATGCGTGCAGATACTTAAAATTCATTGCTTAAGCTTTAAAAGTATCAAAAGGCTGAATTTCAAGATTTCTTGTAGGACATTGCATAACGCCAATTGACGAAACTTAATGCAGTCTAAAAAATATTGAATATATAAATAGAAAGTTCTATCCATATGATTATGCTTAAAACCCCTTCAGAATCCACCAGGGAATATGTAATGAGTAACATGATGTGATTTTCGCATGTGATTCGGTTTTACCCCCTTGATAAACAAATGCGGAAACTGTTTTTCTTTTTTATTTATTTATTTATAAATGACTTATTCAACAGGAGGTGAACAGAAAAAAGGTAATTTTGTATGTATAACAGATAAGCAGTCAGAGAGATAGATAGATAGATAGATAGATAGATAGATAGATAGATAGATAAATGTAGATAAATAGAGGAATAGATAGATAGATAGATAGATAGATAGATAGATAGAGGGAGAGGGGGAAAAGATTGATAGATATATAGAAAAGTAGATATATAAATAGATAAATAGATAGATAGAAAGAATTTTTTTTTACAAAGGCATCACCGCTTATCAAGGTCAAGAGGTCACTCAAGGATAAGGGTTTAAAAGTGTACAGTGGACAATTGAACAATAAAGTAATCGTTATTAATGGAAATTCGGTAAATGTGTAGCTTATATGGAACGGCTCGTAAAAAACATTTTTCACTTAGGGAGATCTTATCAGCTGATCTCAGGAGAAGGTTAGGTTATGTTTGATTTATTTATTTATTATTATTATTATTATTATTATTATAACTATTATTATTATTATTATTATTATAACTAGAACATAAGTACATTGACCGATATCTGGAACAAGATTCCACTGACAGTTTTCTGAAATACGTCAAGTTATAAAGAAAGTTCGTCAAAAACTTGAAAGGACCACACACCTGTGGATAAGATATAGTTGATGATTAAATTACCTAGATAGATAAAAATTAATTTTTTTTTTAATTTTTTGCATAGGAATGTACATTTTTTTTGTATAGGAATCTACATTTTTTGCATAGGAATCTACTTTTTTGCATAGGAATCTACATTTTTTTCATAGGAATCTACATTTTTTGCATAGGAAAAAAAGATATATAAAAAGATACATGGATAGATGGATAAATTAACAGATAGGCACGAGTTGCCTTAAATAAGTGAGCAGACCTTTTTATAAAGCATTTAAAATTGTCGCAGACTTTAAAAAAATGTTATTTCGATAAATCTTGTGAGATGATTGATCAACTTTAATGAGTTCACATTCAAATGACCAGGCATAGTACCAATTGGAATACACTCTACTAAAGCATCGATGTCAAAGCTGGGTATTTTCAAAAGTGCAATCTGAGCGTTATGACACTTTAAAAGAACGATATACAATAAAATTATGTTTTAACCTTGTAAGAACTGACACAGAAACCTATCGGATTGCTTCTAGACTGATAGGGACTATATTGCATGAATCGAATATTAGTTTTGGAGTAGCATAAGAGATTCTAAGTATGCTGGGAGTCTGTGAGGGATGATAAGGAGTGTGGGAGGACTAAAGATGTCAGAACGCTAGTATTGATTGGCTAAATAAAAAATAATTGTGGACAAATACCGTCGAGTTTCTATAGATATAATAAGTGCAAATTGTTATGCCCGTGTGGGAACGGTACACACAATTATTCGTGAGGAACTGAAGATACGGAAGATTTACGTGAAGTTTCTCCCATCCTTATCACAGACTATTTGACTCAGATTGGCTTCAAAACAGTTCGGCACTCACCCTATAGTCCAAATCTTTCTCAATGTAACTTTTGGTTATTCCCTAAGCTCCAAAAATCTTACAGGCTATCATTATGATACAATTGAGAAAATCGAAGTGGTTGTTACGACTGTCGTTGACACGCTCACGCACGAAGAATTCCGTAGGACATTCCGGAAGTTGTTGGAACGGTAGAAACAGTGAATTGCAGACGGAGGAGATCATTCCGAAGGGACTAGAATTTATGTATGTATTTTTTATAAAAGGGTCCATAAGAAAAAATATGGAAAAGTATTTCAAGCACCTCGTAGGTAAATAGATAGATAGATTGAAAAGGTATCTTCGACGCGCACCCACTTTTGGGTAAAGGTCAAAGATTTGTTCTTAATAGATGCTGTTCTTAATAGATGCTGTTCTTAGCTTTTTAAGCTTTTCTTGGCCTTTTGACCAAGATTCTACTTTTTTAAATTTTTTAATTTTTTAATTGTAATTTTTTTCTTTAAACGAAATACATTAAATATGAAGATCAAAGTGTAGTATCAGATACTGCAAGCAAAGACCATATGTGGGGCAACCCCACATATAAGACCTTGGTCTATTTATGGGCAACCCTTCATACCAATTGTCACTATCCAACTCCCCTACTCCCCGGGAAGTTGGTCCCCATTTCCCCTTCACTCTTCGCATTAAAAATCGGTCTTGTGCCTTATTTGCTTGGTTGGGGAGCAAATAAATATGGTTTTCTTTGCCTTTTTGCCAAGATCAAAGTGTAGTATCTGTTCTTACTACATGCTGTACTTATGTTTGTAACTGTGATATGAAGTGGGGGATCACTGTTCTGTATTAATTTAATGTAAAATGATCACCCACTTTACAGCCAGTCAGTCTCATAGCAATTCAAGTCATTCTCCAGATCATTCAAGTTGTTTTTGAAGGATTCCAGTTATTTTTTAAGCATTCAAGTCATTCTTAAGGTCATTCAATTCATCCTTAAGTTCATTAAAGTCATTCTAAGTCATTTACTTTTTATTTAAGTCATTTCAGCCCATTTTTCGGTCATTTTAGTTTATCTTTAAGAATTTCATGTCAATCCTACATTCACGCATTCAATTATTACACGAGATCACGCGCACCTAATGGCGATCGGCCTTTCTTATTGATATTTGATTATCATAAAACGAAGAGCGCTACATCTCCTGGAACAAAACGAATATTTTGAATAAAGAAATATGATCGCTTTTTTTTTTAGAAATATTGTTTTCGTAGATCTTATGGCGTTACAGGTCTGTTATAATCCAGACAAACTCAGTGACATGATAAAACAATATTTCTAAAAAAAAAAAAAGGCGATCATATTTCTTTATTCAAAATATTCGTTTCGTTCCAGGAGATGTAGCAATCTTCATGTTTTTATAAGTAATCGCAATGGTTATTAATAAGTTATTGTAGCAAATTAAATTGGGTTTTAAATTTCATTACTGTTTAGTTTTTTTTCTTTTTTCTAATATAGATGTACCCTCATAATATATAACCTTAATCACCTCTGCCGATTCAGTCAAAAACGAAATATATTTCTCCCTTTTCGACACGTAAAATTAGCGCAGATGCCAGTATCTGAGGTAACTGCCGAGGCGCAATAGGTAAAAGGAAAATTGTTTATTAGCTGAACAATTGGTAAAAAGTGGTTCACAAAAGAGAACAGATAAAGCATAAATAGGATGGTTAATCAAAGAATGGGAGAGAACAGAAATAAAAGAACGATTTTGCAGTCATATTAGACGCACTTTAGAGTCAGGTTGATGAGTAGCTATCTGTTTTGCGAGAGTGTCCGACATCTGGAGACGTTTTGCGGACGGTTTTGGGTTTGCGAAAGTTGCCGTCACTTACAGTCGGATGGATTAAAGAGTTTGACACCAACGAAGGCATGCCCGGGTTCGCAGAATTCCACAATGAGCTGATGGAAACTGCACGTTGCTGAATACTATAGCGTGTAGATGGACAATGGGGTCCCCCATACACAACCAGATTTTAATTAATATTTTAAAATGTTTTATTTCATTTTTGTATTCAAAAAAAGAATTGTGAACTCGTCGAATTCCCGTTCGTGCATCTATATCTTAACGAACAATTCTCCATATGACAATAATGCTTATATTTTCAGAGGTCATATATATAGAGTATAATAAAATCAAGAAATCATATTTTCTAAGAATCATGTACTTATTTCAATTTGCATCAAGATCAAATATCTAATGTTGGTACGTGCAAATATTTAAAATGCATTGCTTAAGCTTAAGTAGTATTAAAACGAAATTACAATTCAAGAAATCTTATTTATGCGTGTCACTGGATAAAGGTTAATGCAGTCTGAAATATATTAATTAAAAATGGAAACTCTTGCTCATATTACTATGCTCGAAACATCTTTGACATATGTAAAATCGATTATAATTTGGTGAATAACTGCTAATTTATGTTTGGATTTCATGCAAATGTGAAATATCCGAAATTTTACAGAAAGTAAAAATATCACCCTCTTCATTTTATTGTGTTACGGGGGTTCATATTAAAAGATGATGCGGAGTTCATATTGGAGACATGTATAACGATGATGAGGAAGACATTTATACAATTTTTATAATTCTTGGAGACTTCGTATTAACAGTTCTTATAACACAGAATAATAATGACACACGCACACACACACATATATATATATATATATTAATTGTCTGCATTTTTGAGATGAGGTGTTTTCATTGATTGAGATTGTCGGACTGGCTATCTCATCTTGGTTTTTATCGTCACAACGTTTCGGTCGTTTTGCGCTCCGGCCTTCATCAGGTGTTTTGTATCGAACTGGGGAACCGTTTGTTAGGAGTCTCGAACTCAACCCTTTATTATTATTACGGGGGTACCGTGTTCTGACTCTAGCTAGGCTTTGGGACATAGTTGCTGATTGTCTGATTTGAATGTTACTTTTTACTGCCTTCGTTCAGGATTGAACTCAGCACATTTGGGTAACAGTAAACTTTGATACAACGTCTAGGACCACTCGTCAGTATGTCACTAGGACAACTCTTAGTTGGTTTTTGTTAATGTTAAACCTATGTTGTTATTGAAGGTTTTCTCTCTCTATCAGAGGTGTCCAAATTGCATTCAGCTCTATACTTGGTTTGCTCAATAGGTTATGTCCGAGCATGTGAGCTGTTTCTTTAAGTTTTCTCACTTTCCAGTGGGTCTCTCTGTTTATTATTTTTATTCATCACATAGGGAGCGATGGTCCCCCCTCTTCATCCAGACATGGTTGGCTATACCCGATTTTTCCGTCTCCCCTTTAGTACGGCTTTTCGGTGTTTTTCCACCCTTACTTTAAGGGGGCGGCATGTTTCACCCTTGTAAACCTTTCTGCAACTGCATGGGATGGAGTATATGCAATTTTTGGTCATGTTCTCCTCCATGCGGGGCTTCACTCGTACCAGGTGTCGTGTGAGTGATAGTGAGCTGCCGAGGCTCAGCATGCCACCCACTGAGCAGGTACCTTGTGGATATAATAAACCCATTAGCAGGCAAGTCAGCAACACATGTAAAGAATTCTGCCCACTTCACGGAACTGATCAAGGGAGCACCCATCAGTACAAACCAAATGGTAAGCCTATATGTGGTTAGCCTGTTCACTAAAGTCCCAACTGGTGAGGCTCTAGCAGTAATTCAAAAAAAACTAGCTGTGGACCTCTCCATAGAAGAGCGCACATGTGTACCATTGCCAAACTTAATGGAAATGCTGACATTCTGCATAGAAACAACCTACTTCAGAATGGGTACTGACCTATATCGACAAGAGGAAGGGCTAGTTATGGTTCAGCTCCCTTAAACCTCACCATGTGGCTAAGATACGCTGATGACACCTTCATACACTGGCCCCATCAGGAAGACATCCAGGCTTTCCTAGACCATGTGAACTCAATAAGACCATCGATACAGTTCACAATGGAGAAAGAAAAAGATAACCAACTGGACTTCCTTGATATACTTTATATATAATAAAAAGAGAAACCCACTGGAAAGTGAGAAAACTTAAAGAAACAGCTCACATGCTCGGACATAACAACCTACTGAGCAAACCAAGTATAGCGCTGAATGCAATTTCGACATCTCTGATAGTAAAACTCTGGCTTTCATCTTTAATCGTTTTTTTTTATCGATTGCCAATACTTATCAGCGGTATTCCGATACAAAACCTGTCTGAGAAAGCTTCAAGACACTAGATCAACATTCGTGTAAGATTTTATAATAGTTGTCCCAGTCATTTCTGAATCCACAGGGTCTCATTCTTACACAAACACACGCGCACGCAGTAGTGACGGTCAGCCGTTTCCGAGTCTATAAGAAGCCATTATTTACACACACGCGCGCATGCGCGCGGCGAAAGTAACTTTTATATCATAGCAGTGATGATAAAAAAAAATAATAGCAGCTTAAATTTCACCAACTGACGTTAAACTAGCAGTTCAGCACAACTTTGCTCGGGCTCTATATACTATTTATAATTTTATGTGCATATATATATATATATATATATATATATATATATATATATATATATATATATATATATATATATATATACAGTAAGAACCTGACATGTTCAGATTATCTACATCTAAAAATTCAACTGTTTAGACCCGAAATTGGCAGAGGAATTTGGTAGAGTCTGCCAAAGTCATCTCTTTAACTTTGACTCCTTGGTAGCCAAACTTTCGCCCCCCCCCTAAAAAACGATTAAAAAGCTTGCCCTATGTGTAATACACTTAATGTATGATTTCAAATCTTTAGACAAAAAATTGGCTGAGAGGTCAATTCTTTTATAAATTTGACCCCAATTCTGACCCCTTTACCTTTATTGTTTTGGGGTACAAATCGAATTAAGAACTTTGATCTATGTCCAAGTAACCCACATCTTACATTTCAAGTGTCGGAAGAGTTTGGCATAGTTTTCAAAGGTCAAATCGTTGACATCTGACCGATTGACAGCTAAATTTTTGGCCCAAAACCGATTAAAAATATCTTCTCAACTCTCAATACCCCTTATGTAAAATCTCGAGTCTGTAGACTGAAAATTGACAGAGTTGTTTTGTAGAGAAATGTATACACACAGACACACACATACAGTTTCACTTTCATACATTTTTTTTTAATTACATTTTTACCCCAAACAAGGCACATTGCTACTCAGGTGGAGGGGGCTACTATCAGGGTCAGCAACTACGGGGGCACTATGTAGGGATTTGGGCAGCAAGATGCCGGTCCACGTTGCACTTGAACTTCTGCATGTCAGTACAGTTAGGGAAGCATGATCCTGGAATGGAATTCCAGTCTAGCGGTTCTGGGGAAGAAACTACTGGAGTAGAAGGATCTTTTGCATTTAGGGATCTCTACTGTGTGGGGGTGGGATTTAGCTGCCTGTCGGGTTTGTCGAGGGTGTCTGCGACGTGGGGGCACAAGTGTCTGCAGTTCGTCAGAGCACTCACCATTAAAATACTTGTAGAACAAGCAGAGAATGATCGGTTAATAAGCTTCAAATCAAGAGAATTTGTAGAGAAATGTATACACACAGACACACACAGACAGTTTCACTTTCATACGTATGTAGATAGATTTATAATGATCGGTTAATAAGCTTCAGATCAAATCATATCAACGGAATATATGATCGGATCTAAGTTCGATATAAATAACTACTGTTAGCAATACTCCATAGAGAGAAACAACTGTTTTAAATAAAATAAATTTAGCAAATTATCTGTTGTATGACCTTGGGCGTGCCTGGTTTCAACACGTGTCAAATATCCATTCCGGTTGTAACTTGAGATTTTTATTGACGCCTGGGAATAAGCAGGCAAATTCGTATCGACAGCTGTCAGCAGCTCGAACGGTAATGGTTAATATTTCCAACCGTTTTTTTTTTTTTTTAACGATGCCAGGAGGTCCAATTGATTAACATCTTTTACACAGCAAGAGTTGATTTTTTTTTGTTTATTATTTTAAGTCGGTATATTTTTTACTGCGATTATTTCAGTCCTTATTTTGTTTGCTAAAAATCTTTGTTTATTCTTCAAATAGCTTAATAGCATCTGAAGCATTGATACTAAACAAGTAGTTTCGCAATTCACGGCGAAAATATGTCGAATGTGCTAATTGTTAAAGATTGTTTGGTTCATATGTTTTTAGATGAGGGTTAATAATTCTTTATATTTGGATTCTTCGGACTACTGCTCTCATCTTCAGTATAATATTCGCAATGTTTTGGTTGACGTAGACCCCGGCCTTCTTCAGCTGTATTTTGTCAATCAACAAAAGTATTTTCTTGCACCCAGGAAAATTTCAGTTGAACTTGAGAACATGTACAATTTCGAACAGAATCGTTAATTAAAACCAAAGATTTAGCGTGTTCTCGTTAAGATTTAGCGTGTTCTCGTTAAGATTTAGCGTGTTCTCGTTAAGATTTAACGTGTTCTCGTTAAGATTTAGCATGTTCTCGTTAAGATTTAACGTGTTCTCGTTAAGATTTAACGTGTTCTCATTAAGATTTAACGTGTTCTCGTTAAGATTTAGCGTGTTCTCGTTAAGATGTAGCGTGTTCTCGTTAAGATTTAACGTGTTCTCGTTAAGATTTAACGTGTTCTCGTTAAGATTTAGCGTGTTCTCGTTAAGATTTGGCGTGTTCTCGTTAAGATTTAGCGTGTTCTCGTTAAATCTTAACGTGTTCTCGTTAAGATTTAACGTGTTCTCGTTAAGATTTAGCGTGTTCTCGTTAAGATTTAACGTGTTCTCGTTAAGATTTAGCGTGTTCTCGTTAAGATTTAGCGTGTTCTTGTTAAGATTTAACGTGTTCTCGTTAAGATTTAGCGTGTTCTCGTTAAGATTTAGCGTGTTCTCGTTAAGCTTACCATGGCTGGGTAAATATCCTAATTAGTCTTATTTTGGTTTGCACCCGTAATACAGTGAGTATTATACCTCACCATACTTAAGGGAACCGCGAGGATACTAAAAAGAGCTCTCGGTTGGTTTCAATAAAAAGAAGGGCAATGTTAGCAGCTGGTATGGCTGCCCCATAACCAGCATTACAATCTTCAAAGGAAGAAAATTATTTTTAAAAAGGTCATATATTATGGCCATGTAATCCCTTCAGCCAGCTACCTTGAAAATGCTGTGAAACCTGACATAATTATATAGAATAAGTAAGAGAGAGTAGCAACCTTGGTTGAAGTGAGTGTCCCTAATGATGGAGGTTTGAGCAGAGCTGAAAGGGAGAAACAGACAAAATATCAAGGTCTCGTGTATGATATGAAAAGAAACTGGAATCTTAGAGAGATATCAATCATACCAGTTATTATAGGTGACATAGGACTTATGAAGAAGAACCTGAAATTCTACGTAACTAATATTTCTGGTGAACCAAGTGCAAAAGAAGTCCAGGCAATTGCACTTAAGGGAACAACGAGGATACTAAAAATGAGCTCTCGGTTGGTTTCAATAAAAAGCGGGGAATGTTGGCAGCTGGTTTGGCTGTCCCATACTCAGCGTTACAATCTTCAAAGGAAGAAATTTTTTAAAAAAAGTAAAATTCAGATGTAAAAATTACATTCTTCTAGAGGTTGAAGGTACTATATCCTCGGTTGGTTTCAATAAAAAGAAGTGCAATGTTAGCAGCTGGTATGGCTGCCCCATAACCAGCATTACAATCTTCAAAGGAAGAAAATTATTTTTAAAAAGGTCATATATTATGGCCATGTAATCCCTACAGCCAGCTACCTTGAAAATGCTGTGAAACCTGACATAATTATATAGAATAAGTAAGAGAGAGTATCAACCTTGGTTGAAGTGAGTGTCCCTAATGATGGAGGTTTGAGCAGAGCTGAAAGGGAGAAACAGATTAAATATCAAGGTCTCGTGTATGATATGAAAAGAAACTGCCCCATACCCAGCGTTACAATATTCAAATGAAGAAATCTTTTTAAAAAAGTAAAATTCAGATGTAAAAATTACATTCTTCTAGAGGTTGAAGGTACTATATCCTCCTGCGAAGCTCAATTGTCAATTACGAGGCGACTTCAATAAGTTTCCATGTATTTTTGTACAGACATTAAATATTTTCGTAGACTCTTGAAAACTTAGTATACTATGGCTATACACGTTATGAGATGACTGGCCCATTTTTCAGGATTCTAACTTCAAATAGACAGTTACGGTAGGAATGGGAATACACCCTACTAAAGCCTAACTGCCACACCTGGGAAATTTCATATATATGCATGTGTGTGTACACATATGTATATATACATATATATGTATGTATGTGTGCATGTATGTGTGTACACATATGTATATTTATATATAAAAAAGGAGGAAAATGGTCTGCCTTAAACCACTAACCTAGTTCTAAAACAGATCCTTTGTTGGATAAAATGCATGCCCATTGGCTGATAGGAAGGGGCGCGGTGGATACTAGAAAACTGATTGGCTAACTAAAATCCTCAACATATATAAAAACGAGAAACAACCACAGAATTCGCACATAAGCCTGACGAATCCTATAGTGGATGAAACGCCGAATATTCAGTGTAGCTTAATCGCCATATATATTTTATAAATTACTAACTAGCTATACCTACGTATTTCGCACTTTTGAAGTAAATACTTAAAGTTTTCGCATAAATCTATACTTTCGTATATTAATTTAATGTGAGTACATGAAGTAGTTATATATATATATATATATATATATATATATATATATATATATATATATATATATATATGTATTCTTATTACCTTTATATCTGTTTTAGTTACACATGTTTCTGCTACGGGATCATATTTGCGATCCAGCAATTTCGTCACACTTAAACAGAAGTGGTTATTATGATTTTGAAAGACAATAAATTTTTGATCGTCTTCTTCTAATAGTGTCTTTCCAAATCATAATAACCTGTTTTCTTCAAGTCTGACAAAGTTGCTGGATCGCAAATATGATCTGTTAGCAGAAACATGTTTAACTAAAACAGATAAAACGGTAATAATATATATCTATATCCATATCTCTCTCTCTCTCTCTCTATATATATATATATATATATATATGTATGTATATATATGTGTGTGTGTGTGTGTGTGTGTGTGTTTTCATATGTTAAAAATATGAGCCGAGCTTACAGCTATGATAGAGAATAATTTACCTAACTCCAAGGGAAAATATAATTCATACCTCACTTATTTTTCTGCTAATAATAAGAGAGAGTGTAGTGATAAATGTATTACTACGTTTGTGTTTTAATATAACTTGTACGACGCATATACGGAGGGGGTGCAATAAGTAATGCCCGTGACCCACTTCCGATATCAGTAGAGCAACGAAACTTGGCACAGTTATTAGTCTTTCTCTACATAGGAACCACTCAGACTTATGCATTTCTCCCATCGTTTGATGCAGTTCGGGGGGCCTGTTTTTCTAGAACACCCCGGGTTGGTCCTCCAGCCAGGACGTGACTTCAGAAATCAAAGCTGCATCATCTGGAAAACGCTTTCCTTTCAAAAACAAAAAAAAAACATGAGAGGTAGGGAGAATGGGGAAGGATTTCATAACCACACGCCCGTGCTTCTGATCTGCCAACATGCGAGTTGTTGACCGGAGCGTTGTCCTGCAGGAGGAGGGTACCTTTGCTGATCTTGCCCTGCCTCTTGATTTTGATAGCTTCCCTTAATTTCCTCAAAAGTGAAGCATAATAGACTCCTGTAATTGTGGTACCCTTTGCCAGGAAATCTATCATCACTACTCAGTCCTGGTCCCAGAAGACTGTGAGCATGAGTTTTCCAGCGGAGGGCTGTACTCTTGCCTTCTTTAGAGGTGGTGAGTCTAAGTGCTTCCACTGCATTGACTGGGCTTTGGTCTCTGGATCATAGTGATGGACTCAGGTTCCATCCTGTGTAATCAGTATTTTGAAAAACTTTGACTCATCTTCTTGGCACATCTCCAAATTCATCCTCGAGCACTCGACGAGTTCCCGCTTCTGGAATGGTGTGAGTAACCTGGGAATCGATCTGTCAGACACCTTATGCATATACAAATGGTCATGAATGATAGTTTCCAACGACCCTATACTAATCTTGACATCTTAGGCTATTTGGCGAATAGTAATGCGCCGATCTTCCAAAATGGCAGCCTCAACTTGACGGACAGATGTCTCATAAATGGCAGAAGGGGGGCGACCAGATCTGGGAGCTGTTTCCATAGACTTCCGGCCATGTTTGAATTCACAATGCCAGCATTTTACAAGGTCATATGATGGGGCATTATCACATACGTTTCTTTCAAATACAAAAACCGGATCACTGCTCGACATTCAACAGGCTCCATTTCACACCTGACTCAGTTCAAACACTTATAAAACAGAAACCTTAATTAGTTCAGAGTTGTAATTTGTCATATAACCCGTAGAGATATAAAGCATTGTACATGCGACATTTCAGCTAGATCAGACAACTGGAAGTGGGCCAGGGGCATTACTTATTGCACGCTCCTCGTAAAAAACGATAACTAAAATAATAGTATTGTATATGTTGGCAAACTATTCATCTCTTATTTCAAGGATCGCAAAGAAGCTTATAAATTAACGTACACCGTGCATTTTAAATCCTGCGTCCATTTAGCGTGCAATAATGAAGTCGGATGTTGATAGCGAACTTATTGGCAAGTAAAAAAAAAAAAAGTTCAATACAAAAACAACAAAAGTAATGGACGTTTATTCAACGGGCACATTTACAAAAGCCAACATCTTAAAGAATTGGAAGCGTGTAATCACGTGGTTAGGTTGTTGGGTAGATCATATTCACGTGACTGGGAGTTTATTGGCGACTCATTAGTAAAAGGAGAAATTGTTCTTGATTTTTGTTTTGTTTTTTTTTGTTTTCGTTTATAATTCCGTGATGGCCGCTTGGAGATTCGATTCAACCGAACAGGTCTCGCTTTAAAAAATACGATTCCTGATTCAAACCACTTCAGAAAAATATCAGCTTACCTTGAACGTCTCCTTATAACCCCCCCCCCATCTTACAAGTAACAAATATACAAAAACCAGAACAAAAAAAAAAAAAGATGCCGGAATTAAGTCGGCTCCGAGTCTTAAACAAATAAGCTTACAAAAAATATTTGAGAATAAAACCTAAAAGACATTATAATTGCTTTCGATGATTGACGTTATTTTTAAGAGATAAAGAGATATAAAAGAAAAGAAAAAAACATTAAAAAAAAAAGTAAAAATATATTTCTCGATGTTTCCTGGCGATTACAAACTACCTAACTCTTTATACACTATGGTAAAGCTGATCTACTTTAAAAAACCATTACACACTATGAGAACTTACAACTTTGTTATAAACCCCATTATGTACTTACACATACATACACATCCACACACATATATATGTATATATAGGGTTCCCAATAAAATATATACACTCTTTAAATCATCCCAACTTGCTACGTGAATAAGCTATGCTACTTTCCTTAACACACACTTAACACACAGACACACACACACACACACACATATTTATATATATATATATAGAGTTAAACTATTGTAACACTATATATATATATATATATATATATATATATATATATAGTGTTACAATAGTTTAACTCGTAATGGGGTGGATATTTAGATTTGGTTGGTTGGTTGTTTTTGTTTTACGGCATATCAACCCTTTTCGGGTTATTTAATGCCGAATCTAAAGATTTCGAAGAAATTTTTTTTAAATAGAACATATTTGTTGTTTTCACGTCGGTTTCTATTTAACCCATAGTTGGGACCCTAACAGGTACTACAACTCCGGGTCAGAGTGGACCTGGGAGCAATGGTAATTAAAGGGTAGCTCCACACACCCCAAAGCCTGCAAGCTGGGGCCTCACCACTGGATATAGTTTAAGGTCATATCCAGGACCCCCATTGAGGGACTTTTACCCTCTGCAGGGGGGCAGTCGGTGTATTCTAATGCCCCACCGACAGGGCCTGGATATTTAGATAGGTGCTAACTTCATAAACATTTGATACAAGGTCTGAAGGTGCTTTAAAATAGGGGTACTCTAGCAATTACAAAAGATTGATGGTGTACCTCAGTCCGATAGCTAAATGGCCCGTTCTCGGTCCCACATTTGTCGAGTGTCAAGAACCGATCCTTGTGTTCTCTCCCCAGCCTCCCTCCGAAACCTGTATAAACAGCTGTCTTCTGAGAACTCGATATATCCAGGACTTGTATAGAACAACTAAGTATTGGAAAGTGTTCTCAAACTAAACATTGCTTCCAACTAAGGATATACATTTGGGGGGGGGCTGTTAAACACAAGCTACAATGAATGAGTTGAAAGTAACCAGTAAAGTAAGATATGTCATCATACCAATTGCACTGATTAGGAAAGTTTTTGATTCAATCAGTGAGCATTTTAGCTGTTCATGGACCACAATGACCAACACTTTGAACAATTTCGATAATTAGTTTCTATATCTAATCCCAGTATTTTGATGTATGAAACATTTTTTTCTTATAATAAATGTTTATGTAATTGTCATTTAAAGAGTTTGTACATTTTATTGGGACACCGTGTACATATATTGTCACTCAAAAGTATTAGATATATAAAGTAAGACACTCTATCAAATCTCCAATAATAATGATTACTACAATACTATCTCATTGATTACTGTACACGCAATAACCCTTATCCCTGAGTGGCCTCCGGGCCTTGATAAATGGTGACCCCCATGTACAAAAAGATACAATACATTTTTCTTTATTACTTAAATAAGGTTCAAGATTATTTCATCTCGATGACCATGTGTAAATAAACAATATATATACACACGTATATATATATATATATATATATATATATATATATAGTCTTTGAAGTTTTTAACCTTTAAAACTATACAAAAAAATATTTTTTTATCATTCGTTAGAAAACCATCTAGTCAGTAAGTCATTTAATCACCTGCAATCACTGCATCAACTCGCTCTAGAATTTACTGTAATATCAATAATTTATTTTTCAAGGGAATATATATATATATATATATATATATATATATATATATATATATATATATAAAAAGAGAGAGATCCTCCGTTCGTCTAGAAATATTTAGTTAAAATAATTCACATATTTAAAATGCTGATGAAATACACATGGCTCCCTGGTATTAATGTGTTGGGGGGAGAGATCTAACCAATGTGATGTAGACTGTACATTTTCTTCATAATCTTTTGCAAACACGCAGACAAGTAAAAAGACCTACCCACATTGTTTATTATTTATCTACATAGATTAGCATTTTCACTGTACTAGATCATGTGTACATCTGTTACATCATGGTATGCGTGGTTATTTTTCATTTGATCCTGTTATTTGTAAGAGCAAAACGAATGGTTTAGTCGAGGTCAGCTAATCTTCAATCTTACCACCATATTAGATTCACAGTTATCGATTAAATATTTGGTTGCATAGCCTTGCTTCCGTTTAGATGGTTTTCTCAAAGATTTGCAAGTATTTTGCAAGTATTTCGCGACATTTTTCTGTCCAAAACTTTTCTAGTTGTTGTATATTTTGTGACTTCCTCTTGTGATCATTGATCTTCAATATTTTCCACGAAGTTTCAATTGGGTTTAGGTCTAGAAAATTACTGGGCCAAATAAAAACGTCAATTCCGTTATTTAAAAGTCATTTTTTTGTTTAGTTTGGAGTTATGTTTGAGATCATTATCGTCCTGAAACACGACATTGCTATCATATTCCAACAAATCAGCAGATTTCCGCAGGGTTTCCTTCAGAATATCTTTGTATATCCTTCAAGTGATGTTTTGTAATTCAGCAGTAATGTTGGGTGAAAAAAAAAACTATACAATAATCGAACCACCGTCAAACTTCACTGCAGGAATGGTATTCTTTTTTGTAGGCGGTACCATTTTTGCTCTATACCGTGTCGGATTTTATTTTGTCTGACTATATTACCTTATTTCAAAATTCTTGTAGTTTCTCCCCATATGTTTTAACATGATTCAAACGTGATCCGACATGTTGGGGCTTTAACCATAGAACTGTTCTTGGAGATCTTGAAACAAAACCCCTACTGATTGTTTATGGCTCACATCTATTCCAACTTCTAAAAGGTTGGTTTGAATTCCACTACGAGTAACAAGAGTGTTTCTTTATACCTTTCTACTTAGCCACCATAATTTTTTTCATATAATTTATTTAAATGACAACACCTTGAAAAATTTGCAACAGCTTCACCACGGTGTTTAAACTTGCTAATTACGTTTCCAACCGTACTAAATGATAGATTAAGTTCCCTTAATATTATTCGATGCCCCTTTCCTTCTTTGTGCTTATCAATGATTTTTTGACGAATGACTATCGACCACTCTGTAGTTTTAGGCAGTTTTATAAATGAACTTATTAAATTCGAAGCATGTGAACACAAACCGGAAGAATTATATAAATGTAATTTTAATATAAAACTCGCTGATTGGTTAGTGATGACTCGCTTCCATTACTGCAACACGCAAAGCAAAAGGCATCTAAAATAATTTTTAAATAGGATTTTTTAAGCGTATCCAATACGTTTGCGTTTGTTAATTTATATTTTCCTTAAATATAAATTTTCTAAACTTTGATTTTGTAATTGCTACCCTTAATATATATACACATATACAAGTTAGAAAAGCATTTCATCCAAGGCATGAAAATTGTTAAACAAAATGTTTTTACTATAGGCTTCAGGCAAGATTCAATTTGAAATTTATTTATTTTGAAAGTGCACTTTTATAAATTTTACAAAGTAAGGTATAAAAATTTAATTTAAATTGAATCCAAAAAATACCTTGGAATTACTTTATGTAATGTACATTCTGTTGCACTTAAAAAAAATCATTGAAAATGTTATCATTAATTGTTAGATGAAAGATAATGTTTTAAAATTGCGGCAAATGTGCATCACATGAAATAAATCCCAAGTAATTTTTTTAACAAAAATTTAAAATAACTTTTTTGATTAATTTTTAAAATCTTCTTTCAGAATAGAAAATCTTTAAAATTTATCAAGGAACATTTTTATATAGGTTTCATTAACAAATATTCAGTATATAACGAGAAAAATAGAGATGAAAATTTCAAAAGGACTGTATAACTGGTTACGCTCAATAGTAGTCCTCGCCAGCGAAAGTCTTTGTTATTGTTATTCTATTATTATTTATTATAATTTAAAACATTTCCTGTCCTGCTCTTTCGCGCGATGAGTAATATATATATACATATATATATATATATATATATATATATATATATGTATGCATATATATATATTGCTCTTAAAAACTTAAATACAAAATATGTATTTTAATATTGTTTTTGAAGTCTAAAATATTGAATATGTATTATAATATTTCTTTTTAAAACTTAAATGCAATATATGCGGGTTAATTCTATTTTTAAAGTGTAAAATATTAAATTTATATGTTACTATTGTATTTTAAGATTTAAATAAAGATATGCACTTTATTATTATTTTTGAGGCTGTAAATATTTAATGTGTATGTTTTATTAATTTTAATGCTTAAATACAAAATATGTACTTTAATATAGTTAGTAAAGTCTAAAATATTAATTATGTATTTTCTATTGTTCTTAATAAGGTATATACAAGATATGTAATTTATAATTGTTTTAAAATTAAAAATATCAAATATATTTTTAATATTGATTTTGAAGGCATAAATTCAAAATATGTACTTTAATATTTCTTTCTTGTCTGAAATAGCCAAACTGAACTATTATGATATTGCTTTTAAACACTGAATTACAAACAGAAATATACTATAATATTGTTTAAGGCTAATTACCAACAGAAAGTTTCTAAAGCATATATTTTAATGCTAAAGTATAAAAACATAAGTAAAAGTATAGGGGAATAAAAGGTTAAACAACTGAGGAATCGGTTCTTTGAACAGTTGCATTCAATTCAGCTAAAATTTGCGTTTAAAAAAAGACAGGTGAGGACTTTAGTTTAGGTGCTACTGTATGTATACTTTTTATTTGTTCTACATAAGCATTAATATGCCGCTACGAATTTAGAGGCATATTTCGGTCAACCAGTTACAACTGGAAATCTATCCATGCTAAACTTTGGCCCGTAATAAACATTATCCAGGCATTCAGAAAAAAAAAAATAGCAGGTCACATCACGTGTCAGTACGTGCTTTATGTAATAGGTATTATGTGATATTTTAACTTTTAGCCTTGCAGCAAATATGTCTTCAGAGGCAAGGCATTAACGTCAAAGGAAAAAGTAAATTGTAAGCTAATGGTTTATGTTTCGATTCTCGGTGGCGACACACGAGTCATTTTTTTTTTTTTTTTTTTTTTTTGCTTTTGACAGCATTACTATATATTGTGTCAAATATAATGTAATAAAAATACGAAATCGGCAATGATCCAAATATCATATTTAAGCGTCTTTGACGACCTGGCAATGTCGGGCGCCCTGCTAGTCATGCATAAAAAATATTTTCTAGGTGGGCTTGAATGTTACAGCATAATGTTTTTTTGATAGTTGTAGATTCACAATTTTCAAAATGGCGTTTAGGGCTTTTTCTATTAATTCTCTTCAAATATATCGAATGCAATCATAAAAAAGAAGAGTTCCACTCAAGGAAATCAATGCAAATCAAAATTTATCTAATTACTATTATTTATGCTCTTTGCCCTGGAGAATTTAGAAAAATCTGAAGCGATTATGAAACATATCTTTAATAAATGCATACATTTTTGGAGGGATTTTAGTGACGCTTTCAGTTTTTTTATAATTGTTCGCATTTTATATAAAGAAAAAAGGCCATGTAAAAATAATACAGTGTCCGTTTTTCTCATGATTAAAAGATAGATGCTTGCTTATACGGTGACGTTATGATCGACTAATTCTCCAAAAGGTAATTCTTTACAATGACCTGTAGAGGCAATAAGTGTCCCGTTTGATATTAGTGTGGAAACTGTATGAAGACTTATTCGCGAACAACTAAAGACACGGAAGATTGCGGAGTAGATCAAACTATTTCACCAGGATGAGCATCAAGGCAGTTCCTCGCCTTTCCAGACCTTGCTATCTGTGGCTTTTGGTTATTCCCTAAGCTCAAGGAAAACCATAGCGGCGATCGTTATAAGATAATTAAGAAGATTAAAGAGGCAATGTCGAGGGTCATTGGCACGTTCACAAAG
Source organism: Euprymna scolopes (assembly GCF_053919585.1). NCBI lineage: Eukaryota > Metazoa > Mollusca > Cephalopoda > Sepiida > Sepiolidae > Euprymna > Euprymna scolopes. The sequence goes on from NC_136508.1 coordinate 103,546,098, forward strand.
GAAAACTTTTTATGGGGCATTCGAGAAGTAGTTAGATATGTGCAACACGTGCATTGGAGCCGGAAGAGATTACTGTGAAGTGGGCCAGATTTTCATGTTTGTACTATCAATAAAAACGTCCATTCGAAAGAAGTTTTGAAACTTATTGAAGGCACTTGGTAATCGAAATATTAAGAAAGAAAAGATCAACTTGAGCGATTATTCGATATAGTTTCAGTATCATTTATAAAACAACTACGTATAAATGAAAAACAACAACGTTTTCTGAACTTTTGCGATGTGGTTACTGACTTGGATTAGCTTTGCTCTTCGAATAACTGTTCTAATCTTGTTTGTTATTCACGCAAATTTTCGGTCGATGTATATTCCGACTTTTGTTCGGTGTATTTTTACAATGGACGCTCTTAATGAATGGTGAAAAGAAAAAGAAAATAATAATTTTGTAATTTATTAGAAAACAAATGACGAAAACATTCAATAACATCTTACAAAGTTGACAAAATATATACATAATTCAAAAGAAGGAAACATATTCACACATAATTGAATTATTTTTTTCTTTTTTTACTATTCCTCTCGTTTACTATTCTGTCTTTCTCTTTCTCCATCCCTTTTTATACCCCCCTCTCTCTCTCTCTCTCTCTCTCTCTCTCTCTCTCTATCGATTGATACGAATATAATGTAATACTAACGGAATAAAAAATAGACTTTTTTGACCTAGTTTCAGTATTGTTTGTAAGACAATCACCAGTGCCAACAAATGAAAATTTTTTACTTCCTCTCACTCACTCTCTCTCTCTCTCTCTCTCTCTCTCTCTCTCTCTCTCTATCGATTGATACGAATATAATGTAATACTAACGGAATAAAAAATAGACTTTTTTGACCTAGTTTCAGTATTGTTTGTAAGACAATCACCAGTGCCAACAAATGAAAATTTTTTACTTCCTCTCACTCACTCTCTCTCTCTCTCTCTCTCTATCGATTGATACGAATATAATGTAATACTAACGGAATAAAAAATAGACTTTTTTGACCTAGTTTCAGTATTGTTTGTAAGACAATCACCAGTGCCAACAAATGAAAATTTTTTACTTCCTCTCACTCACTCACTCTCTCTCTCTCTCTCTCTCTCTCTCTCTCTCTCTCTCTCTCGATCTACTTTATCGCGCTGGATACGAATAGAATGTAATACTAATGGAAGAAAAATAGACTTTTTTTTACAGTTTTTGACCTAGTTTCAGTATTGTTTATAAGACAATCACCAGTGCCAACAAATGAAAATTTTTTACTTCCTCTCACTCACTCTCTCTCTCTCTCTCTCTCTCTCTCTCTCTATCGATTGATACGAATATAATGTAATACTAACGGAATAAAAAATAGACTTTTTTGACCTAGTTTCAGTATTGTTTGTAAGACAATCACCAGTGCCAACAAATGAAAATTTTTTACTTCCTCTCACTCACTCTCTCTCTCTCTCTCTCTCTCTCTATCGATTGATACGAATATAATGTAATACTAACGGAATAAAAAATAGACTTTTTTGACCTAGTTTCAGTATTGTTTGTAAGACAATCACCAGTGCCAACAAATGAAAATTTGTTACTTCCTCTCACTCACTCACTCTCTCTCTCTCTTTCTCTCTCTCTCTCTCTCGATCTACATTACCGCGCTGGATACGAATAGAATGTAATACTAATGGAAGAAAAATAGACTTTTTTTTACAGTTTTTGACCTAGTTTCAGTATTGTTTATAAGACAATCACCAGTGCCAACAAATGAAAATTTTTTACTTCCTCTCACTCACTCACTCTCTCTCTCTCTCTCTCTCTCTCTCTCTCTCTCTCTCTCTCTCTCTCTCTCTCTCTCTCTCTCTCTCTCTCTCTCTCTCTAGATCTACTTTATCGTGCTGGATACGAATAGAATGTAATACTAATGGAAGAAAAATATACTTTTTTTACAGTTTTTGACCTAGTTTCAGTATTGTTTATAAGACAATCCCCCGTGCAGACAAATGAAAAGGTATTACACCCCATGGGCAATTATTTTTATCCAATACTAAATCAGGGAAACACTGGATGCGATATTTTTCTTTGTTTTGTTTTTAAATGTGAATAACCACTTTTCAAGCTTGAAATATGTAATATCGGGAGGAAATAGAGACAGAATATTGTTATTCTACACGGCAGTTCGATTGCGGTTTTAAGTTTTAAGTCAAACAAAAAATAAAGATATCTGGAATACTTCCGTCTACACGACGCAACACCGACGATACCGCCGATACAACCAGAAACAGTAACAATCACTTTCCTCGATACAACACGGCGCGGTGCCAAACAATATTGTCCACGACCCAGCAGGAGCCTGACCACTTTTGACGACAGATCCGAACCAATCTGTCTACACGACCTGATACGATACAAAATATTTCGTCGATACCACCTGATATTATCCCAAATTATTCCATAGACACGACAAGACACGTTGCCGAAAAGCGTTTCGACCCTATCCGGAACGATCCAGAACAAACAACACGATCCGACCAGACACGGTGCGACCAATTTTGTCGATACAACCTGACATCGTACGGGATAATTCCATCGAGACAACCCGTCACGATCTCGAACAACTCTCGACAGGACACGATCCGATGCAATGCGAAAAATCCCGTCGATATGACGTGGCACTGTCCTGAATAATTTCGTCGATACGACCGAATACGAATCCGACCAAGTCTCTCGATACGATACAACAAACCTCCAACAACTCCATTGACAGGACCTGAAAAGATGCGAAATTCTACGTCGATACATCTCGGCTCTCTCCGAATAATTCAATCCACACGATCTTGAAAATTTTCATCAACATGACACGGCAGGATGCGAGCAATTCCGTTGATACTACCTGATAGACTACAATAGCAACCTCGGCACTTAGTACCTGAACGACTCTGGCGTCATCTTTTTCTAGCCATGGGACAATCTCTTTTTCGCCAAACTTTCCCGACTAAGACACGGACACACAATTTCTGAGCGCTTCCACGCAAGTTTGCTACACTATTTATTTCCTAACAATCGCAGAGAGATGTGACAAAAGGTGGTAGTGTGAGGAGGGTCGAGCTAGCATCCTTATATAATATGTAATTTATATAAGTTATAAATTTAATACACTTGAAAGACGAGAGGCAATGTCTGGGAGGGTTATACTCCTAAAATTACCAAGAACAAATGCCTCAGCTCGATGTATAAAATACCACTGAAATGACCGACTTCCTTCCGAACTGATTAATTAGCATGTGTAATTGAAGAGAGTATCCGAATGAAAAAGCACTACGCCACCAGTTATCAAGGTTAAAAGATACTGGAGGATAAGCGTTAATCAAGTAGAATTATGATAGTCGAAAGTTGCTATATTTAGCCTTATAGTGTAAGAAATGATTTGAAAGGTAATTTCTACCTGATACAGTAAAGGCTAAAACACTTTTGTTTAAGATCTATCACCTTTTTTTGGATTAAAGTAGTGACAAACCCAACAAAGGAAATTATTGCATTCAATAAAATATGTATTCCGATTTCAAATACCACAAAAAGATCCCTAGCCGGTTCCTTGTGTGATTTCCAAAAATTGACGTCCTGGAAGAAGTTTTCCTTCTTTAAGAAAGTAAGTTTAGCAGAAGTGATGTGGTCTTCCATATTTTTTTGTTAATCAAAATTAACTTCCTCCAAAATTGAAGAGTTCCTGTTAATGAAAGCTTTCACGTGAGTGTCCATATAGATGACCCTAAGAAACGTGTGAAAAAGCAACATAAATTATAATAAACTTAATTATTAGGTGTGTATTCCCAATGTCACAAGGGAAGACGGAGACGATAATGTTAGGCATCACTCTACAAGGCAGAAAGACAAACATCTGGATCCGCCAACAAGCAAGAATTATTAACAATCTAAACACAGATGAGCATGCACGTATCCAGGCAACGTGGCAACAATACAGGACAATGGAATGGGCAACTAGTGAACATCAAATGTCAAAAGAAAGGCCAAGAACAAGATGGAGTGATGACCTTATACAACATATGGATCCCATATAGCAGTGGATTGCTCAGGACAGAGATAGATGGCTAAAATCCAGGGAGGGGTTCCTCATTTAGTGATAGTACCCTTATTTATATTGATATTGATATTAAGGTGTATATTTTGTTGTTTCTAACATAAGCTAACAAGGCAGAAAGACAAACATCTGGATCCGCCAACAAACAAGAGTTATTGACAATCTAAATACAGATGAGCATGCACGTGGATTTTTCTTTATCGATCATGATTTTGGAATGAAACTTAACGAGAAAGGAGGTTCTAATCTGTGCATGTCCTTGTAAAAAGTGGCGATAAACGCTCAATATTGACGCACGATTTACTTTCATCTTTTCCGAAATTCCATCATTCTAGAGGTTTTTTTTTTTTTAATTCTTCCATGTTAACTTTCAAAGATTTAGGTAAGAAGAAAAAACACGGAACAAAATGTCACGATTTCCAAAAGTCGAGAAATATCGCGATTGTTAAAAAAAAAAAAAAGAATATATATTTTTTTAAAAAGATGGAAAACCTGAAAGATGAAAATTGTTATCTTTTATCTATGGGAAAATATATTTCAATATTTCGATAAGTACGACTTCTTATATTTCAAGTCCAATATGTACAGAGCTACGAAAACGAGACTATGACCTTTTCTGTTCCAGAAATGTTTACATAGTTACTATCTTATTCAATGCACATTTGCACGCGATAAACGATCAAAATGCACATGTATTCTAAGCTGCTTTTTTTTATATGAGATCTTAGTAAAAGTAAAGCCTTATATTTTTAACGTAAAAAGTTAAATAGCTACGAAGACGGGGGTTGCACCATTAAAACAAGCGCCATTTTGTGTACCAGTCGTTTTGTTATATTGAAGTCTTATTAGTATTATTGTTGTTATTGTTCGTATTTCTTGTTGTTATTGTTAGGTCTTATTAATAGTGATGCTCAGAGTCTTAGAGAGTCTTATTAAGAGAGATGTTGCGTTCTGTGTTCGTGTTATGAAGAGATTCATATATATAAAATGTTCATACTTAGAAGGGTTAGTGAGGAAATAGTGTTGAGACAGTCTTTGTGTTCACATTGTAGATATGAGATGTCGAGACATTGTGTATGTAAAGACATTTTAAAACACATAATATATAAGACATATAATCACTTTACCTTTTGGTAGAATTACAACACAAAGATGACGTTTATAAAAACACATGATAGGTTTATTTCTTCTCCGACCGGTCGTGGTTTTCTTTGTCAAGAATTCAAAGTTTTACATTCTATGTTTCAAAGGTGACCGTCTCGCTTCCAGACGTTCGACTCCCATCTCTGGACTCAAGGCTGTCGTCTGTCGTCCTCAGACTCTCTCCCAAACTCCCCCTGCTTAACTCTAAAGTTTCTTACTACATCGAGAACTTCCCATTTTCCATGACGTCATACACATGTTAAAACATGTGTCTTCTTTCACATGTTCTGGAAATGCGTGTCCAAAACCTTTTCCTTTGTTTACAAAAGGAATTTTAACCTATACCCCCAGTAACCTATATTTCCAATATGTTAAAAACATGTTTATTAAATTATCTTATAGTTGCATTCTTCAATTGAATTTCATAACAGAATTGACAATGCACATTCTTTTCTTCAAACTATTTCATCTCTAAGCTAAACAATGGTTTTTTTTTTTTTACATTCCATTTGCTAATTCTCTTTCGTAATCTATTTCTAAACCTAAATTACGAGGTTCGAATTTCGTCTATTCTATTTCATGTTAATTTTAACTAAATCTCTATATTTTTATACTTACATGAAAAGGGGACAGTCCTTATCATGTAACATAGCAACTTGGTAGAATTACAACACAAAGATGACGTTTATAAAAACACATGATGGGTTTATTTCTTCTCCGACCGGTCGTGGTTTTCTTAGACAAGAATTCAAAGTTTTACATTCTATGTTTCAAAGGTGACCGTCTCGCTTCCAGACGTTCGACTGTCCATGTCTGGACTCCAGACTGTCGTCTCTCGTCCTCAGACCCTCTCTCAGACTCCCTCCTCAGTTTCTCCCTGCTTAACTCTAAAGTTTCTAACTATATCGAGAACTTCCCATTTTCCATGACGCCATACACATGTTAAAACATGTGTCTTCTTTCACGTGTTCTGGAAATGCGTGTCCAAAACTTTTTCCTTTGTTTACAAAAGGAATTTTAACCATTATTTCCAGTAACCTATATTTCCAATATGTTAAAAACATGTTTATTAAATTATCCTATAGTTGCATTCCTTTTCTTAAAACTATTTTATCTCTATTTGATTTCTCAGCTATTTGACTTCACTGCAATTTAAGTGGCAATACTCCTACCCAGTAACCTATATTTCCAATATGTTAAAAACATGTTTATTAAATTATCTTATAGTTGCATTCTTCAATTGAATTTCATAACAGAATTGACAATGCACATTCTTTTCTTAAAACTATTTTATCTCTAAGCTAAACAATGTTTTTTACATTCGATTTGCTAATTCTCTCTCGTAATCTATTTCTAAACCTAAATTACGAGGTTCGAAGTTTGTCTATTCTATTTCATTTTTACATTTAACTAAATCTCTCTATTTTTATACTTACATGTAACACTTTTTTATTTAAAAGTCATCACAATTTTCAATTCAGTTTTAACAGGAATTTAATAACTACGATGATGACAACAGCATATTCTTTTCATTGTTTTGACTCTCGAGTATATATTCAACATAGTTAGACATAGTTAATCAAGCGAGAACCACATCACTCTATATAAAAGCATATAAGATATCAACGGATACGCACTCGAAAGTCAAAACAATAAAAAAGAATATTCAGTTGTCCTAGCCATATTAATAACGCATCTCAGCTTAGAGTGTCACCGGGTCATTATCTGCAACAGAGAAATGGAGCTGTCACGTAATAAATACAAGTTCACTCATCGTAAATAATAATGCTTCGGATCGGATATATACGGACGGAATAAAAACAGGAGGCACAACTTGGGAACGACTCTTATGAATATAAAATAAAATTGTGTTACTTTAGAAACCATTATTTGGCAGGCTTCTATATTCACACACTTTCTTTACGGCTAGTTGGCTAGTCGGAATAAACGCTGTAGTATTAAAACAAAGTTGCTTGTTCTGTCTTATCAGCTATTAAGTGTATTTTATATGCGAACAAAAGAGCGTATTGATGTACAAATGGCCATCATAAAACAATTAGAAATATGACGTTCCTGAATTTTGGTGATGAGGATCGTTTATTCGTATTAATTGAACTACTGTTCTCATCTTGAGTGTGATTTTCACGACGTTTTCGTTTAGTTCGTATTGAATATCTATCTATATATCTATAAAAGTGAACGTGTCTGTGTGTCTGTGTGTGTCTGTCTATGTACATTTCCCTACGCAATAACTCTGTCAATTCTTAGTCTGCAGACTCGAAATTTGATATACAGGGTACGTAGATTTTGAAAAAATCCGTGTGATCGGTTGTCGGCCAGAAATTTGGCTGTTAAGGGGTCAAAGTTCAACGATTTGATATTTGAGAACTCTATTAACCTCCTCCGACAATTTGGAGTCTAAACATTTGGAATTTTAGATATAGGTTCCTTGGACATGGATCTAACTTAATAACTTGATTTGAGCTAAAAAAGAAAAAAATGTTAAGAAGTCATAATAGGGGTCAATAATAAAATGGCCGTTTTTTTTTGTTTTTTGTTTTTTTTTTTGCTCAACATGCACCTCTAATCACCCGGGCAACGCCGGGATGAAATGCTAGTATAAAGGAAAAAAAAACAAAGTAAAAATAATAGAATATTCGTTTTTTTCCAAATGGTTAAAAGATACGTTCATGCTTATTCGGTGACGTCATGACCGACTTATGCCCCAAAAAGTGATTCTTTAAAATACCTTCTAGAGGCAATAAGCGCACCGTTTGATATTAGTGTGGCAACTGTATGTAGACTGATTCGCGAAGAAATGGAAATGTGGAAGATTTGCACGAAGTTTGTCTCAAAGATGCTCTGAGAGTATCGAACTATTTCACCAAAATGAGCATCAAAACAGTTCCTCACCTTCTCAGACTTTGCTCCATGTTTTTCTTTTTTGTTATTCCCTAAGCTCAAGGAAAACCATAACGGCGATCGTTATAAGATAATCAAAGAGATAAAAGATGCAGTGTCGATGGTCACAAAAGAAGATTTCCATGGAGCCTTCCAGAAGTTGTTGGAAAGGTACAGCTAGTGCATTGCAGCCGGAGGAGATTACTTTGAAGTGGACTAGAAGTTTATGTATGTACTATTAATCAAAATGTTGATTTCAAATAAGTCTGGAAACTTATTGAAGGCACCTGGTAATCTATATCATAAATATCTCATGTCTGTTTAAATGTATGTATGTATTTATGCATGTATATTTTATGTCTGAGTATAACTTTGGACAAAGGCGACGGATTTTCACGAAATCGATATAGTTTGGAAGATCGACCCTTCGGACGAGAAATATGGAAAGTTGTCTAAAAACATTAATTTCTTTACCTTTAACTGGGCCCTTTTCTACAGAAATAGGTTGCTTTTTCGCCGATAATTTCGAAAGCCATCCCCGCTTCTCGATTGACTAGCCTTTATTTAAACCTACGTCACTTTCGGTTTATCGATGGACGCAACGGCAACGAGGTCACATTTTTTTACGTTCTTTTCCTCCTTCCTGTTATGGATTCGAGCCTTCCTGCCTACTGCCAATTTTTATTTTGTTTTTTTTTTTATTTAGGGCTTGTCTCAAAAACTACAACGTATATATACTCCATATGAGATCAGGAGAGTCTTCAGGAGTGATTCAACTCTCCAGAAACAGCTTGAGAGTCAGGTTTTCTACAGAAAAGACCATGACTAAGAACTGTGTATATAAAATCCCATGTAAATTTGGAAAACTATACAAACGTTGATACATGTTGTCCATTGAAAGTACGGTTAGAAAAACATTGAAGATCCGTAGTTTGTGGGAAGACTGAAAAATCAGGTATAGTTGACAACATCTAGATGTAAAAAGGAAAGCCATCAACCATTATGGGACGAAGTAAAAATTATAGACAGAGAAGAACGGTGAAGAGTATGCTGGGGAATAACCAATTACTAAGTAAACAAAGCATAGAATTTAATACATGGGGACCATCTTCATTAATATAAAGCTCACCCGTCTGTTTAAATTGTATGTATGTATGTATGTATGTATGTATGTATGTATGTATGTATATATGTGTGTATGTACTTGGACAACATACAGGGAGCATTTGAGACGTCGCGAGTGGTTTCACCAGATGTGCCTACTGCGAATCTTAGGTGAGGGTTGGCAGATGTATGTCAGTGATGTTGAGGTGCTTGATCGAACCCAATGCCTTAGCACTGAGGTTCACGTTATTAAGCATAGACTGAGATGGAGTGGACATGTGGTGAGAATGTTAGACAGTCGACTTCCCAAACAACTCCTATATGATGAGCTCGCCGAGGGAAGACGTCTGGCTCAAAAGCCTAAATTGAGATTTAAGAATTGTTTAAGATCCACCGTGAAAAAATGTGAGATTGATGAAAGTACCTGCGAGAGTATTGCTTTGGATCGCGGAGGGTGGAGAAGGATCTTGCGGGGAGGTGTGGGCAAGTTTGAGGTGGATCGGACCCAGTATGAGCGGCTGAAGCGTGGTATCCGGAAAAGGAGAGTGAAAGGAACCGTGGATGAGAGGGGGAGCCAAATTGGTCTGGGATGTGTCTTAAAAACTAATTTAATTTGCTAAAGACCTCTAGAAGAACGGTCTAGAGAAGAGCCAACCATTTAAAACACTTACAGCCGCCTGACGACCTTTAGTTTTGGAAGCGATAAAGTTGAAAAATATTGTTACAAAAAACGGACAGACGGATAAACAAACATATAGCATTTTATATATTAGATTAAAACTAATTTAGAAAAGTAACCTGCAGGTATGCAGAAAGCTAGAAATGTTAATAAAAACACGCATTCATATATGTATATATATATATGTATATGTATATATATATATGTATATATATATATGTATGCATATATATATGTATATATATGCATATATATATATATATATATATATAGAGAGAGAGAGAGAGTGCTCAATGTGTAGCCAGAGCAGTATATAGGAAATTTATTACCGTGAGTCTTGAATGAGTTTACATATTGTTTCAGCTAGATGAAGATCCTTAAAAACAGGAAATATCCAACTAGCATCGTCAGAATTCATAGATGGACTCTATGAAATCTGACGATGTTAGATGAATATTTCCTCTTTTTAAGGCTCTACATCTAGCTGAAATATTATGTGAACTCATTCAGGACACACAGTAATAAATTTCATATATATATATATATATATATATATATATATATATAACTACTTCATTTACTCACATAAAATTAATATACGAAGGTATAGATTTATGCGTAAACTTTAAGTATTTACTTCAAAAGTGCTCAATACGTATGTAGAGCTAGTTAGTATTTTTTAAAATATATATGGCGATTAAGCTACATTGAATATTCGTCGTTTCATCCACTCTAGGATTCCTCAGGCTTATGCGCGAATTCTGTGATTGTTTATCGTTTTTATATGGTCCTCTTCTATTGAGGATTTAGTAAGCCAATCAGCTTTCTAGTATCCACCGCGCCCCTTCCTATCAGCCAATGGGCATGCATTTTATCGGACAAAGGATCTGTTTTAAAACTAGGTTAGTGTTTTTATTGTTTTTTTTATATATAAATACACGTATGTGTACATACATATATGCACATGTATATACATATATATACATATATATATATATACATACATATATGTGTGATCGTTTATGTATATTCATGTTTATTTGATTTATTCATTTGTTTATTTTTTATTGTTTTAAAACTATTTTGTATCGGTAAATTTTATTTTGTGAACACAGTTATTTGCGAATTCTCTTCTACAGTTACATAGATTTTGGGGTTCTTTAAATACAGGATAGCAAATATTTCATGAAGGCATAATCTACATGGGTCGTCTAGATGCCTACACGTGTTAGCTTGTCTTATTTTCCATTCGACTACCGGCGAATGTCCGCTTTCTTTGAGTTCCCAGTATTTATTCGCTAGTGCTGTTTTTATACGGTCTTTTTTATTGTTGAATGTACTTTTGTGCACATAGTATCGGGTTTTGAAATCTAAGGAAGTCATGCCTACGTAATATTTCTTGTTATACGAGTTTTCTTTCGCAGATTTTGTTGCCTGATAAACTACGCTTTTAGTTAGACACTTATTTTGAACTGGGCAAAGTGTGCAGTGTCTACAATTGCATTTATCTTCTTCGATATTGTATTTTTATTTATAGTATGGTTGTCCTTGTCCAGGGTTGGTTTATTATTATTATTATTATTATTATTATTATTATTAGTAGTAGTAGTAGTAGTAGTAGTAGTATTGTTATTATTGTTGTTATTATTATTATTATTATTATTTCTGTTAGTGTTGGTTTTATATTTGTCATGGTGTTTACTTTTTTATTGTTTATTTTGTTGTTGTTTACATTGTTTTTATTTAGTATTTTGTTATTATGTGCTTTAATTATCATCTCTAAATTTTCGCAACAACTGTAAGATAACTTCAAGGTATTTTTATTGAAGATTTTGTGTAAGGGGTTGGTTGCGGGAAAGTGTTTTTCAATAAGATCTAGAAATTTCTTGCCAAGTTTTGTTTTTAACATTTGATTGTATGAGGCCGTATACAAAATTATAGTTCTTTTTCTTCTATTTTTAATTTTATTATAGTTATTGGTGTTTTGTTGTTTATATTTGATATCGATATTTTTGTATCCACTATTTTTTTAGGGCTGTTTCGTAGATATTGGATGACCTGTTAAATGCATTTTCATCGCTTGAGTTATTACTGAGTCTACTTACGATCGAGTTAGGAATGTGTTTTATAATTGATGGTCGGTGCTTGGACTTAGGGTTTACATAAATTGGAGTAGCGTTATCTTTTAAGTAGGGTTCATATGTGTTTTTATCTAAATTTATCTTGACGTTAGCTGATAGGTCTGCTTTTAGGCCTAATTTTTTCATTTCCTTGTGTATTATTTTCTTAAAGTTTTCTCCCTTGACTTTGTTAGAGTGTTTTTATTATAGCTTGTCCGTCATCTCTATATAGGCCGATATCTATATATTTACGTATATTGTCGACATGGCATGAAAACAATTGTAACGTAAAATGAAATACACTTTTTGTTGCTATCAACACGTTTTTGGAAGTCTTAATTTTGCTTACACAGTATATATATATATATATATATATATATATATAATGAGAAAGACATGAACCATATTAGGATGATATAAAATAAATAAGTCGAGTAGAGAAAATCAATCGACTTATTTATTAGTCGCGTGCAAGCGACTCTATAAGTCACTCGGTCGGTCCGTCGGTCTGTCGGTCGGTCGGTCTGTCGGCCTGTCGGTATGTCGGTCGGTCTGTCCGTAACACGTTTTTGCTTGGCCTTTTTGGTTAAGCTAAAAGGTGTGTTGTTAATTGCTGCTGTTCTTAGGGTTTTAAGCCTTACTTTGCCTTTTGGCAAAGATCAAAGCGTAATATCTCTTCTTCCTACATGTTATACTTATGTTTGTAACTTTGTGATATAAAATGGAGGTCATTTTTCTGTATTAATTTAATGTAAAATGATCACCCACTTTACAACCAGTCAGTCTCAAATTCATTCAAGTCATTCTCCAGATCATTCAAGTTGTTTTTGAAGAATTCCAGTTTTTTTTAAGCATTAAAGTCATTCTTAAGGTCATTCAATTAATCCTTAAGTTCATTAAAGTCATTCTAAGTCATTTACTTTTTATTTTTTTAAGTCATTTCAGCCCATTTTTCGGTCATTGTAGTTTATCTTCAAGAATTTCATCTCAATCCTATATTCACGACTTATTCATTATACGTGAGCACGCGACTAATGGCTATCGGCCTTGTTTTATAACATCCGAATATGGTTCACATCTTTCTCATCATTTTCAAATGTTGCTATTCTAATATATATATTGATATATATATATATATATATATTGGCTGCGACGTTGTTTGGCTGTGGAAATTATATATATATATGTATACATATATGTATATATATATATATATATATATATATATATATAGTTTCAAATCTAGAATTTTATTAAACGCAACACAAAAAATACAATTTACAAATATATATATCTCCTTAATCTATAGGTGTTCGATGTTTACCCATCTCCTAAACTACACCATCTAAACAAACTGCCGTTGAAGATTCAAAATACGGATTGGACTCCTTTACCTCACTGCTACCAAAGACTGTCACTTCGGCATGAAATTGGGATACGAACTTTAATATCCTTATATTATTTGCCTTAACCTATGTTTTCCAAACTTTAAAAAATATTTAATTAGGATTTTTAAAAATTTTTATTGAGTTTAGCAAATTAGGCATAAACCATTATAACTTGCTTATATTTTTCATCTGGCGAGATCAATAGACATCGTAAAACTATAAGTTAAGGATATATACTTTTTAAATTATATTCTTTGTGGTGCATTTAATAATTTTAGATTTGAAAATTAAACATTTCACGCCATAGAATTTAAATTACTAATTTATGATTTATTTGCTCGTATACTGAACATTTTTTTATTAAGCTAGGTTTGTCTTTATAAAATATTACAGCCAATGGTATTTTGTAAGATCAATAATCACTGGGTTTCTATACCAGTAGGTCTATTTCATTGCACCATTTTGAAGTGTATATATATATATATATATATATATATATATATAGTGCAAAATTTTGTTGAAAATTCAAAGCCTTGCGTTTTCTTTTTTTATAACCTTCGTTTATTTCCCGGACTTTTTCCATTACAACTGTTTCATTGATGAGTTGGCAATTTTAAGATTTATGTTTCCAAAATTGTTATATGCATATATATATTGTCTTTCTTCATTTATTCACTATATATATATGTGTGTGTGTGTGTGTGTGTGCGTGTGTGTGTGCGCGCACGTGTATACTTGGTTAAGGGTATTCAGTAATAATAACTGATGGAGAAGAGTAAGATATATTTGATCGCAATACTCGACAAACGCTCGGTTAAAACAAGAAGTTATCGTCAGACGATTTAAGAAATGGTTGCTCTCCACAAAAAACAGTCCTAAAATAGAATAGTTTCAATAATATATATATATATATATATATATATATATATATATATATATATATATATATATATATATATATATAATGCAAACACGGTACTGTTTATTTTATGGTTAAGTTGCAGTTTTAGTGATTTACATCTGTTTAAAGCTCCACCAGAAACTCATTTTTCGAAAAATTCTTTTTAAATTATTACAGTTTATTGATCAGCTTTATTGTGGAAAAGATTTCTGTTCAGGAAAAAAAATTCATGATGAATTTTCTGGTGTTCAAATTCGTAAAAAATATGTAAGAAGGTGAGCGACGGTTTTTACAACTGGTTTCCATAGCAAATACGTCGCTGCTGCGACTACTCTTGCTACTAATTCACTGCTGTTTTGAAAAGAGAAGTAACCGGTAACTCAGAGAGAATGAAAGGATGAAAGGGGGATAATTGGGTGGATTTTATTGAAAGCAGATGAGTGCCATACATTATTATATATGTGTTTATGGGGACCAAGAAATAAGACTGAATTTAAACAAAGAATAAATGAATTTATTGAAACCTGGAAAAATCATGGATTACAGTTTTAAAAAAATGCGAGCATGAAAAGCCATATGGTTACGCTTAAATATGAAAGGTAAAGGACTAGTAGTTAAAACTGGAAAATAAAAAGAACAAGTGTATTCCAGTATAAGTAACATTATATAATCAATTCTTAATGCTTTTCATGTTCGCCTATTTCTATTGTAATACATATATATATATATATATATATATATATATATATATATTGCGATAGTGTCAATCTTGATGCTAGCAAGCAGCTTTTGCCACCAGCCAAGGTATTAAAAAAGCATATAAAAAAGGAGAAATTATAAAGCCTGTTCATGCTAAAGTCTTGTAACTCTCGAGTTAATCCAGCTTGACACATACTAAGCTGTGTTCTTAAGATGATCAGAGGCAACTTAAAGATTGTGGCCTATTATTCCTATTCCAACCTAAACATGGAATCACATGGCATCGCCAACTTTTCTCCACACAATCGGCACGCAGTGTCTCATGTCTGTGTTTCTTTCGTTCGTGTGTATCCGCCTGGTTTTCCTCCCAGGTTTTGTAAATTCTATTAGGGGAACACATTTTCTTTTCATCCGGCCATGCTACAATGTCTGGCCGTTTGTCTGTTTGAATTATTTAGAATGGAAATTGTAGAGATGTCTTGAGATCCACAGAAAATATCCAATCATTGGCTCCACTGCGCAGCTTCACATTAGATTGTTTTTTCTTTCTCACATTCCACTCGGTTTCTTTGTAAAACTGAATTATGGGTTCCTTGACTGTAACAAGTTGCTGGCTTGCTGCCTCGCAACACCCTTAACATCTTCTAACGCCTTGTTATATCTCCATGGGTACATCTAAAGTGTTTGCGGACACGTAGATAGTACATGATCCAACGTAGCTTGACAATATTTATACAGAGAAAACAGGTCTGAATCGGTATATGCCCATAATTTTAGGTAAGGAGCCTTTGATACACAATCAAAAGTAGAGCGAAGAATGAAAATATTGCCTGTGGTTTCATTTCAATTAAGGCATTCCACGAAATTAATTTGGGTCGATGAAATGTCGATGCACATTGGTTGGTCGCCACCCATCCGTTCAGAGCGGCCGTAGCCGAGCTTGAATTCACTACCCGGGTTTGTAGTGTAATTCAAATCTTCTCGGTAGCTAAATATTTTATGCTTCTGCATGGCTATCAAGGGTACATTTATCGTTACGCCATCACTAGATGGGTCGCCTACCACGGCTTAAGAGAGTCCCATATACTCTCGGGAGAAGGATAGACCACGCCAATTTCGCACCCTGGTATTTTACTTCACGACACATACAGCGCCTCGCCTTTCCAAAATGATCACCCATCTGGTACTGGTCAGGCTCAACCTTGCTTAACCTATGATTTGGCGAGAACCCGTGTGTATGGCTGTCTTTTGATCTTCTTAAAACATTCTGACCTTTTCGATCGCGATGTCTCTTTTTCCTTTTTTAGCCTCTTTAGAGATAACTTTGCTGTTCGTGCTGCCCAGCCCAGTTTTATTGGTTTTAGTGACGCCTTTGATTCGAAACTACATTCTGCCTCTTCTGTTGTTTTAACGACCGACCATTTCGTCCTTGTTTTTATTTCTGGTTATAAATGTTTAATAATGGCATCTCTATGTTGGTGTGCGCGGATCAAAGAAGTATGGAACGTTCTTTAGAAGGGGATTCATCGATATAATAAAAGTCTTAACAATGCAAGCAGCGCATAGATACAATAGGAAAAGATGTTGATAGAAGAAAAATATATATTGATGCATATAGATTTATTCATCCATCGAAACATGTGAACACATGTAAGGGGGGGGGGTTACTTAAGTTCTTATGCCAGGCATTTAAAAGACTAATACTACTTATCAGAAGAGTAGAGATCATTCTAGGTAAGAAATTATACATCTATCAATGGGTATGTAAGGGTATTTTAGGGGGTACGTAATAGAATGGTTGGGAGGGCTATTCAGGGAGTTTTTGAGATAATACTGGAACGTTAAATATAATAGACGGGGATTTTACCAGGGATGGCTGATAGTTATATGTTGATGGAGTTTGGCAGTATACTTTAGGGAAGTAAATTAAGGTCCAATGAATATACGACCCCACGTTTATATATTAGTTAGATAGAACACATAGTTACAAATTATTATTAAAATAATTCGAAATTAACAAAACTTCTTAAAGGTCCAAATTATAAAGAACCTAAATCCTTAAGAAGTAACTAAAGTATTATTATTCTATAGCTAATAAATAGAAATTATGTCTATGTTTGGTGCGTGAAAGAATAGTTTACCGGAATTCGTAAATAAAATAAAAAGCTGAACGTATAAAAATGTTTAACACGTTAACAAAACGAATCCTCTCCTTCGAAATTCAGAAATATTTCCGGAACTTAATAAAAACTTCCGGATAAATGTGTTATAGCTCCCGTTGATAAAGCAGCAAATAATAAAATAAAAATTAAAATAAAAAGTTGTAGATAAGGAATAGGAAATAAAACAAAAACTAGAAAGCAAATAAAAAATAGAATAAAAAATAAAACTTGTAGACTAAAACAGAAACTGATTGAAACATTGTCAAAACACCAACCAATATAAATATGAAAGTCAGAACAATATAAATGACCAATTCTCCTGTAAAAAGATGCACCCGAGAAAGGTCGGGAGTTCTATCGACCGAGAGTTTATGAAAATAATTACTAATCGCGTCTACCCACCGATTCTCGTCAGATAACCGAAATTAAGCAACGTTGAATCTGGTTAGTATCGGATGGGTGACCATTTAGGAATTCTACGCGCTGCATGTGCTCTCCGCTTATCTCGGAATTTTTTCTAGTCGTTCTGTGCATGCACTTCACGCACAGCTAGCATTTAACAATGACGACTCAAGAGAGGGATGGTTGAAAATTGCGCACCCCCCGTGGGTATCCATAGTCTGTCAAAGACAGAGATAGCTCTTTTTAATCACATTTGACACACTTGTTTCAGTTATATCACCGAAGTTAAGCAACGATGAGTCTTACCAGTGGAAGATGGGTGATGATTTTGAATTTCCAGGCGCTGTTTGTGCTCCCCGTTTATGTCGACATTATTTCCAGTCATCCTCGGCTTCTCCTTGCCACTGGACTTAAGCAGTGCCGATTAAGGAGAGGTGTGGTAGGGAATTGTGCAACCCTACCTATGCAATTACACGCACAGCTGTTAAACAGGGAGTATCCTTTGTCTTTCGTGACTGAATGGAGGTATTGGCAAAAATCAGAATGGTATTCCGAAGAATATCAATCATGAACTATCACCGTAAAATATGACCTGGAGGAATATTTAGGTTTGAATCAAGAACAATATAAAAACATTCCCAAGTACAGGAAAGAACATTTAACATACATCGGATGCTAAATCGATCGAACTGTTGTGAAACTAGAAACTTAAACAAGAATAGAAATACAATTTATTAATCGTCATGTATTTAACTTTTCAATACCAGTACGGTTTTATCTGATAATGTAGCATGTTCTAATTATTTTATTTAATTACAAACAGTTCAGACCGGTTTTGCTTTGGTTCTATATACTGTTCATTAATTGCCGTACATATGAATACACTTTATGCAGGATTTCGGACTTTTAAACAAAAAATTGTCTGAATAATTTCGAAGAGACCAGAGAGCTCAATCTTTTATAACTTTGACTCAATTTTGACCCCTTAACATTTATTATTTTAGTCTTGAATAAAAATAAAATACCTTCAACTATATCCGATGGTAAGGCCCCAGCTTGCGGGCTTTGGGGAGTGTGGAGTCACCCTTTAATTACCATTGCTCCCAGGTCCACTCTGACCCGATGTGCTAGTACCTGTTAGGGTCCCAACTATGGGTTAAATAGAAACTGACTGGAAATATATATATATATATATATATATATATATATATATATTCTATTAAAAACCTTTTCATCACAATCAATGGATTCGGCATTAAATGACCTAAAAAGGGTTGATATGCCGTAAAACGAAAACAACCGACCAGCCAAAATAAAAGGTTTTACTTATGCCTAAGTTACATTGGAGTCAAAGTTTTTTTTTTAAAAATGACCTCCGCGGTCTCTACCAAATTACTCAGCCAATTTCTTGTTTGAAATTTTACATAAAATGTTATTGATAGATAGGGCAAGCTTTTTAATCGGTTTGGGTCGAAAATTTGAGCTGCTAAGGGGTCAAAGTTAAAGAGATTTGACCATTACTGTGTCTAGCGAATTACTTAGCCAATGTGTGGTCTAAACATTGTAAATATATACATAACGGGTATTCAGACATGCTACCAGCATTTTAATCAATTTGGGCGAGAATTTGGCTGCCAAAAGTTGACTATTGCAGAGTCTACCAAATTTCTCCACCAATTTTGAATCTAAACACTTTGAAATGTTAGATATAGGTAACTTGGACATGGGTAAAGCATTTTATTTTGATTTGAGACCGAAAAGTAAATTTTAAGGAATCAAATAAAAAAATGACCTCTGCGGTTTCTAGGAAATTACTCAGCCAAATTTTGGTCTAAACATTTGAAATCTTGCATGAAATGTGTCCATATGTAGGGCAAGTTATGAACAATACATAGAGCCCGGGTAAAGCCGGGCTGAACTGCTAGTATATATATATATATATATATATATATATATATATATATATATATAGATATATATAGATAGATAGATAGATAGATAGATAGATAGATAAATTATAAACAGTACATAGAGTCCGGGTAAAGCCGGACTGAACTGTTAGTATATATATATATATATATATATATATATATATATATATATATATATATATATATATATAGAGAGAGAGAGAGAGAGAGAGAGAGAGAGAGAGAGAGAGAGAGATAAATTATAAACAGTACATAGAGTCCGGGTAAAGCCGGGCTGAACTCTTAGTAATAAAATAAAATAAATAATACAAATGACAAATCTCAAAAGTAATTGAAAATCAATTCAATGCAACAGATTCATGCATTTATTTGAAGCCCTTTGTATTAATTTTGTATTGTGCACGTGTTTATTTTTTAATGTTAAACTACTGATAAATGAAGTGTGGATTATTTTAGTTTTATTATTTTCACATTCTTATTCGGCGAATTTTGTAAGAGCATCTGTTCAGTGTCTTTTCTTTTGTCCTGCGATTGTGTGGCCCGCAAAAAAACCAGGAGTCTACTAAATCAAGAAAGAAAGGCTTCGCCGGAAGTATTTCTTTTTTCTTTGTTTTTTTTTTTTCAAAAAAAAAAGGACAGAATTCGTTGGTTCCTTTGCTCTAAAGCTGCTGTCCTGTCTGTTCTGGAAATACTGTAACGTGCTTCACGTGACCGAGAAGGCAGCGGGTTCGTGGCGATTAAGGGCCAACGTTAATTTCCGATTTCTGAGAGAAGGCACTTAAGCGTTCAGGATCTCGTAATACATTGTCAACACGCCAGGTTTAAATATTGCAACTGTGTAAGTGGGAGAGATCACAGAAGCACATATATTAAAGTTATTGAGATCTGAGGGCAGTATCCATCATAAGAACGATTCCCTACGGGTCGCAATAAATGCAGTTAACGGTCGCTTGCCGTCGTCTCGTGTGTTTGAGATATCTGCCTTAAACCAATAACGCAAACCCCGAAACGGTGAAAAACGTAGATTAAATTTTGTAAACGGCAGCAAATGTTCGCGGAGAAAACTGACTGACTCATCCCTGAGGAAAAAATCATCTTGGAATCAAATCAAATCAAGAAATAATAAATTACATTTTTGAAACTTTGCAAAGTCACGAGTTTTTGTTTTTCTTCTGAAAACTTTTACACTGTATAAGTTAAAACAATATATAAACACTCTATTTTATTTTTCAAGTAGTTCCCGGAAACTATTGGGCCGTTTAAGCTGAAATTATGTATGTAATTTTATTATGAAACTAGATGTACCTGCCGTGCCGGGTATTAAACGTACTGTGGAAATTTTCACGATCAAGGCTAAAAGTTAAGGTCATATTTGGTGCAACTCTTCATAAACTACTTCATTTTGGGATAGTGCAAACTAGCCAGGATTCCCAACCCTCCCTAAGTGGGAAATTTTATGAAGAGCCGCACCAAATATGACATTAAACTTTGACTTTGACCTTGAAAAATAGTGTGCACCATCCGTAGATGGGATATTATCACCATGTAAGATGTGGCCATGATAGGTTTAGTGGTGTGGGCTGTAGAAGAATATATATATATATATATATATATATATATATATATATATATATATATATATATATATATAGGGGCTATGGTCTGGACCTTTAAAAATGGTGTGCTCAATCCCTAGGTGGGGACCATAATAATACAAGATTTCATCATGGCCGGTCCAGTGGTGTGGGCTGTAACACATACACATGAATGCAACTACGTTATATATATATATATATATATATATATATATATATATATATATATATATATATATGAACAAATGATTAATAAAATATGTTAAAAGACATCTTGAAAAAGAGTTAAAAACATATTTAATTTAAAAAAAAAGGAAGCACAAGATAAGTGGATAGGCCTTAATCCGCGGAGTTTAAAAGAAATACTCTCCTTCTCATCAGAGGGCAGGAATTAGCAAAATGCAGGATCGGATTTTGCATATAAAAGTATTTAATGAAACTACAAGTAAGTCAAAGATCTTACTTGGTTAAAAAAGGGTGAGGTAAGGGGAACAGGAGGCAAAAGAAAAATAATAAAAAGATTTCACATGAATGGATAGTCCGGGGAAGGGTAAAAATCCAAAAATGGTAAAATCCAAAACGGTCGAATTTAATATATATATATATATATATATATATATATATATATATATATATATATATATATATATATATAAGAACAAATAGTAAATAAAACATGTTGAAAAACACTTTGAAAAAGAGTTAAAAACATATTTAATCCAAAAAGGAAACACTAAATAAGTGGATAGTCCTTAATCCGCGGAGTTTCGAAGAAATACTTTTCTTCCCATCAGAAGGTAGGAATTAGCAAAATGCGGGATCGGGTTTTGTTTGCAAAAGTATTTAATGAAACTACAAATAAGTCATAGATCTTACTAGATAACAAAATGTTTAGCAGAGGAAGTAGGGTGAAGAAAAGAGTAATTTCACGTGAATGCATAGTCTGGTGAAGGGTAAAGTATTCAATGACGGTAAAATCCAAAAATTCAGAATCCAAAAAAATTGGTTAAATTTCCATTCGCACAAGTAAAATCCAAGGGAATGGCGTAATTGGAAGATGGTCCAAAGTAATTCAAAAGGCAGAAATCCGTGAAATAATTCACAAATATGTACAAGGAAAAGGGAATGAATTCCAATAATATTATTAAAAGAAAGATAAGATGTACGTAAAAAATGGAATAAAATTTAAACTCGACTATCGAGGAAAGGCTTAATTAAGAAAAATGAGTATAGAAGTGAAAATGAGTGAGGAAAAAAATAGAATGGTGATTCGATTCATTTTAAAATAGAAAACGCAATGCCCCTGAAAGGAGCCAAAAATTTAAAGCAAAAAAGGGGTCAGCTGAAATGTACAAGTTATTATTTAAGAATTAAATTATTAGCAGGAGTTATTAAAAGACACCAAATGAAACAAGAAAGATAAAATAGATATATACACATATATATTATATATATATATATGTGTGTACTTGTATACGTATATATATACATACACACACACACACACATATATATATATATATGACTACTTACTTTAATCACATACATTTATATAAGAAAGGATAATTTTATGCGGTAATTTTAAGTATTTATTTCAACATTGCTCAACACCTAGGTAGAGCTAGGAAGTAATACGAATATATATGGCAATTTAGCTACACAGTATATTACGCATTTTATCTAAGCCTGACGAATCCTGGCGTTGATGAAACGCGGAATATTCTGTGTAGCTTTATTGCCATATATGAATTTATAACTATATATATAGAGAGAGAGAGAAAGAGAAAGAGAGAAAGAGAAAGAGAGTACTAGATGATGATGATGATGATGTAGACAACAAATGTTCCTTTCGACATACATAGGATTAATAGTGATTAACAGGAATCCTCTTTAATTCCCTTTATTAAATCGAAAACTACTGGGCCGATCAAGCTGAAATTTTGTGTGAACATTTTATGATTCAGTATTATAGTATCATTATGTGGACAGTTTGGGAATAATTATTAGAGATCGCAGTACGATATTACGTCTAAAATAAACTTTAAAATTACTGGATTGATCCATCTGCAATTTCATACAAAGCTTTTATGATAATATAGAACATACGAATTCTTACCATATTCGCTCGAGGCAGAGGTACAGATTAACAGCAAATAATAATTTAAATGTAGACACAGAAACAACAATACAGACCAATTTATTTGACAAGTGTCACTCATCCTAAGTCGGCTGCTACATTTTTCTCTGCATAAAATGTCCAATATATATATATACTAGCAGGGGTGCCCGGAGTTGCTCGGGTGTTTGAAGGTGTATGCTGTGCAAAAAAAGCAAAAAAACAAAAAAAATGGTTAATTTTTAAAAACTTTGACCCCTATTATGACCCCTTAAAATTTATTGTTTCGGGTTCAAATCACTTTATTAAGTTAGATCCATGTTCAAGGAACCTATATCTAAAATTTCAAGTGTCTAGACCCAAAATTGTCGGAGGAGTTTGGTAGAATTCTTAAAGGTCAAATCGTTGAAATTTGACCCCTTAACAACCAAATTTCTGGTTGACACCCATCACATCGTTTTTCCCAAATCTCAGTACCCGGTATTTCAAATTTCGAGTCTATAGACTAAAAATTGACAGAGTTATTGCGTAGGGAAATGTACACAGACAGACAGACACCCAGACAGACAGACAGACAGACACGTTTACTTTTATATATATATATATATATATATATATATATATATATATATTTATATATATATATTTGTGGTCATCGACATACAGTCCTGATTCGTTGTATCACAACTCATCAGTGGCGCTAGACTCGCACTTCTCCCAAGCCGAGGATTGAACCTTGAACCAGCAGTTCTACCGACCGACCCACGAGAGGGGTGCCCGCAAACAACCTCGCCAAATTTCTATTTTAAACAAACATTCGTCCACTATTTTTATAGAGCTCAAACCGCTTATTCATAAACAAACAGCGAACCTCGCATTTTTCAGCCAATATGTAGATGTTTTTATTTACGACGGTGCTCTACCGTAAAATATATATAATGAAAATATAGTTTTTTCGCTGTTTTAAATTATATGACTATTTAAATAAACACTTCTGCACAAATAGTCAATCGTATTTATAAGATTCGTTGGATTTTTCGCGCTAAATCTACTAAGAATATGATTATTAAATTAGGCACTACATATAATTCTTATATGATCACCCTCTCTTTCAATCAACCATGCGTACTTCCGGGGTTCAACATTCGATTTTAGAAATTACTGGATAAATTCCAACCTACTTTACTTTCACAAAACTGATATTATAAAAAATCTGTATTTACTCACTAAAAAAATCTACTATCACTCCCCTATATAACACTAGGACATTTCCTTTATTATTAGATGTTTTTTTTAGCTCGTACAGTCATCGTTTTATTTTTATATATTCGACAAAATATAACCGACACATGTTCCGTTATTACTTAATATAACTCGCCCTGAATGCACCTCTTCACCGTACTGTATATCGATACGCTATGGCTGACTGGGATAGCTTCCGTACATTCATATCTGATCTACCTCTGCATTCCGAGTTTAAAAAGAATGTATTCTGTATAGTATCAGACCTGACAGAATGGTTAATTGAAGACATAGACCGATTCATGCCATCCAAAAAATTCCAACAAATTCTAACAGCTAGCCATGGTTCTCCCCAGAATGTGCTGCTGTCCTCGCGCACATAAATCACTTTTTCCATAGCTACCAACGTAACAGATGTACGGAGACTAAAGCTGCCTTCAGGACTGCCAGCAACCACGGTAAAAGAGTAATAAAAAATGCAAGAGAGTTGTATACTCAGTCCGCCAAATCCAAAGTAGCTGAGCAGCGGCTTGGTTCCGACCAGTTTTGGAAAATAGCAAACAGGATCCTGAACAGATGCGTGCGTTCTATCCAACCATAATCAATGGATCTGAGGTAATCTCATCAGCATCAGACAAGGCCAAATTATTCGCCAAGAACTTTGCAGCTAACTCTACCCTCTGCGACGAAGGGCATCAACTCCCCGTATTTCCTCCTACAACAGACAACACATTATGCAACATACAAATATCTATGCACGAAGTCGCCAAACTAATCAAGAACGTTGATTCCAGTAAAGCAACTAGCGCAGATGGCATTCCAATTATAGTGTTGAAAAAACTCCCAGAACGTGCTCCCATAATTACAAAACTGTTTAAGCGTTGCCTTAAAGAGAAGTGCTTTACAACACCCTGGAAAACCTCGTCAGTATGTCCTGTATTTAAGAACTCGGGTGATAAATCATCTCCCTCTCAGTACAGACCAATAAGTCTCTTGTGTGTCATGAGTAAGTTACTGGAATCCATATTAAATAAAGAAGTAATCAACCACCTCAGCAGAAATAAACTCCTTAGTGACATGCAATATGGTTTCCGTTCTGCTAGATATATAGCTGATGCGCTAACAGTTATTTCTCATAGGATTAGTGAATCTCTCGACAAAGACTTCCTTTCTAGGGCAATTTCTCTTGACATATCAAAGGCCTTGACAAAGTACAAAATAGAGTGGGGGATATTCTCTTCCCCGCAACCTTCGCCCACAAAAGAGACGTTGCGAGCCTGTGTTAGTTTTATCTTTATTTCCATGGCAAGTGCTCGCCCGAGCTCCAATCTCTGGCTCCTCGCCACTCCTACATAATAAACACCCGTCTAGCTAAAACCACTGTCATTAATTTCCCCCTTTCTTTATCTGTGCCTAAATCAAAAGTAGATTCCATGAATATAGCTTTTTTCTGAGAAGTGCACGCCTGTGGAATTCTCTTCCGTTTGCCTGTTTCCAACCTGACTACAACTTGGGCGTCTTCAAGTACAACATAAACAAATTCTTGATTAATCGCCCCTTAAGTAAGATACTTTATCAAATCTGAAATACAAACTATTAATACGATATTATCCCATTGATTATTGTACACAAAATTATCCTTTCCCCCGAGTGGCTTTCGGGCCTTGATAAGTGGTTAAAAAAAAAAATAGGCACAAACTTTACTAAAGACTTTTCTTATCTATCTGCGTAAGTATACTTTGCTAATTATGTTCCAATTCGAAGAAATATGGTTTAATAAAATTATGGGGTGTTCGTTCGCGCCTGACCTCCATAGAATGGAAATAGTTCACAAAGTTTAACAAGGTTTTTTAATATAAATCCACAGAATATTGTGATAAGTGCTTCAGTGTGAACAGGTATGGTATAATACATTGTGGGATTTATCTATTTTTTTTACTATCATCATATTTTGCTTTGGTTTTGATACCCCAGATTCGAAGCTATCTCATACCAACCCTTCCTTTTCAAAACCTATCATACTTTCATAAATCAGAGTCCATTTTCTGTAGGCTCTTTTTGAACTCAGTCAATGACAGGTACTTTTGCTAGTGTGTATATATATATATATATATATATATATATATATATATATATATATATATATATATATATATATATATATACATTAAGATAGAGGGAAAGAAATAACCCAAAAGATTTATATAAAACAGGATATACGACATAACGGAAGAGTGTTTCTATTTTTCCAAATATTAATATGGCAGTTTGTTCTCAAAACATTTCCACAAAAGATGCCAGATAGCTTTGTAGTTATTTTCTTTTTTTTATTTAATTTTTTTTAATCGAATAGAATAGATACCGAGTGTAATATTTTAAAACTGAAGCCAACACTGGCCTTGAAAAAGAAAGCTGTTATTTTTTTTTATTTCTTGGCGTTGCTAAGCGGCCTTGAACATATATTTAAAATTAACCAAATCTTTCACAGATAGGAGAAGCGAGCATTTATATGTGATCGATATATAATGCATTTCAGACAGAGTTTCGTTATTAATTAAAATGCTTTTCACTTGATGGAATGTGCACAAAAATTCATTTTTTCATAGAATATACTTAAAACAAAATATTTAAAAACGACAAAAATGAAAACATGCATTTGATACTTTGATTTCTGACATCTGATCTCCATATTTCCTTGCAGATATTTAAAGGATTCTGGCCTAACGGTTTTTTAAAACAAGATATATATATATATATATATATATATATATATATATATATATATATATATATAATAAATTCCACAGCCAAACAACGTCGCAGCCCACAAGAGCCATGACAGTCAAAGAACCGGAAGTCCAAGACTCGAGTTTAGCCCTCATTTGGGCTCGTCAGTTAGACACATCCGAACTCAGGATTCGAAACCCGGGCCTCTTGCATGCAAGGTAAGCACTCTACCAACTGAGCAAGTTGGTAGAGTGCTTACCTTTCATGCAAGAGTTGGTAGAGTGCTTACCTTGCATGCTCAGTTGGTAGAGTGCTTACCTTGCATGCAAGAGGCCCGGGTTTCGAATCCTGAGTTCGGATGTGTCTAACTGACGAGCCCAAATGAGGGCTAAACTCGAGTCTTGGACTTCCGGTTCTTTGACTGTCATAGCTCTTGTGGGCTGCGACGTTGTTTGGCTGTGGAATTTATTATATACATTCGCTCACATTCTGAAAATCCGATATATATATATATATATATATATATATATATATATATATATATATATATATATATATATATATATATATATGTATATTATTTTCAGAATGTGAGGGATTATATAATCATCTCCACAGCCAAACCACGTAATAACCTACAAGAGGAAAGGTAGACCACAAACCTGAAGTCCAGGGCATATCCAAAACCGAGATTCGAAACCTGAGCAACGTGCATGCGAGGACACCATTATGTCAACTCAGTAAACGTCGTGTACACAAGTAATTCTATTAACTAACACAGATGGCTTTTTTAGGCTGCGACGTTGTTTTTTTTTTGTTTTTTTTTTTTTTAATTCAATTTTCACCCCAAACAAGGCACAGTGCCACTTTGAAGCAGGGGACTACTATTAGGGACTTAATTTGCGGGGTCATTATGAAGGGAAAAGAGTAGAAAGATGTTTGTTAACGTTACACTTTAACTTCTGCATATCATTGCAGTTGGGAAAGCAGAATCCCGGAAGGGAGTTCCAAAGACCCGCAGTTCTGGGGAAGAAACTATTGGAGTAAAAGGCTTTCTTGCACCTAGGGATCTCTACTGTAAAGGGATGAGACTTAGTAGTTTGTCGGGTTTGTCGGGGGTAGTAACGTCGGGGAGGTACAAGTGTTTGCAGTTCGTCAGAGCATTCACCATTAAAGTATTTGTAGAATAGGCAGAAGGATGCAACATCTCGTAGGTTTTACTGTGAAATATATATATATATATATAAAGCTGAATGTCTGTGTGTGTATGTGTGTGCGTGTGTCTGGTCACGAATAGACTCCTATATGGTTGACTTAAAAAAAACTGATTACATATAATGATAGAAGATGCATCGAGACACAGGAATGGGTATGTTTGATCTGGCAGAACGGTGGTTTATTAAAATTGTGGGGTCTGCGTTCGCGCCTGGTCCACAAAGTATGGAAAAAAATAAAATTAAAAAAAAAACGTTTAGAAGTGTTTTTGATATAGATGTACATAAGAATACTTTGATAAGTACGTTTTAACATAAATAGGGATGGTATAATAAAATTGCAGGGTCTGCGTTCGCGCCTGCCTGCATAGAATGGTAATAGGCACAAACTTTAACAAATACTTTTCCTATCTATCTGCGTAAGTATACTTTGATAATTATGTTTCAATTTGAAGAAATATGGTATAATAAAATTATGGGGTGTTCGTCGCGGCTGACCTGCATAGAATGGAAATATGTCACAAAGTTAACAAGTTTTTTTTTTATATAGATCCACAGAATATTGTGATAAGTGTTTCAGTGTGAAAAAATCCAGTGACGGTAAAATCCAAATGTAAAACATTGGTGGAAGATAAGAAAATCCAGTGACGGTAAAATCCAAATGTAAAACAATGTTTTACATTTGGATTTTACCGTCACTGGATTTTTTTATCTTCCACCAGACTATCCATTAATGTGTAATCACCTTTTTCTTTACCATATTCCCTCTGCTTAACTATATTTGGTTTTCAAGTAAGATCTTTGACTTATTTGTTGCTTCATAAAATACTTCTGCATGCAAAATCCGATCCTGCATTTTGCTAATTCCTACCCTCTGATGAGAAGGAGAGTATTTCTTCGAAACTCCGCGAATTAAGGACTATCCATTTATCTACTGTTTCGTTTTCAGATTAAATATGTTTTTAACTCATTTCAAAGTGTTTTTTAACATATTTCAATATATATATATATATATATACTAGCAGGGGTTACCCGGCGTTGCCTGGGTAATCGGCCCCCTTCCCACTCCGAGGAGTAACAAAAAAGTCACCACTCTGGATTTACATGCTTGGTGCCGGCCTCCCCCCTTCAGGGAGAGATAATCCCCAACGCCACCTTCAGGGAGGAGGGTGCCTGGAGGCTTCACCCCCCCAAAGAAAAAAGTCACCTCCTCCTGGCCTCTTCGCCCCCCCACCCTTGGGGGGACACCGGCTCCCTCCTTTGGGGGGAGAAACTGCCAAGCTCCCCCCTTTCGGGTGAGAAAATGACAGGCTTCCCCTTTTGGTGGGGGGATGGTAGCGTGGCCTTCGTTATAAAGATGGCCGGCAGCTGAAAAAATGACGTCATCGCCAAGGTCCCAACAAGCAAGATATGTGGAACTCTTAGACTGTCAATAATCAACAGTAATTTTTAGAGACAGCGTTACAAAACTTAAAAATTGGATTGAAATAAAGAACACGATGATTTATACTGAAACTCATCTAATATTAATAATAAAAAACTAATAAAAAACACAAGTTGTTTGTTTAAGTATTATAAGCAATTGAATATTTCGTTGTATTATAGATTTTAAAGATTAGAATGCGTTATTTAATTACTTATAAATTACATTTTAAAAAAGTGAAGGAACGCGATTTGATTCGTAGTAAACTTGAAGTTCATTTAATATAATGGATAAAATACTGTTAAAAACTCGCTCAATATGTTACCGTGAAATAACTTGACATATATTCGGCGGGTTTTTATTAGTATTTTTTTAGTTTTTTATTTATAACACCTTTTCCCATATTTACGGTGTTAAAGAGGGAGTAAGGCGCCATCTTGAATTTATGTGCATAGTTATTGAGAGATGTTCAAAGCGGGATTGAACTTTGCTATGAAGTTTTTTTCTTGTGTTAGCAAGTAGAAGTAGTTGTCAGTTTGGAAGATGGGCATTATCTCGAATTTGCCTCCACTGCATGTGTGTATATGCTGTGATACATGCAGGTGTCTATTTTCCGCGATTTTGATGTTGGATCGGTGTAGGGCTACTCTATTACTAAGGATTTTTTGTGGCGCCTATGCAGGACTCCACATCGTTGTTTGTTTTATTTTGTGACCTCTTTTGTGTCGTGTTGATTCAGCTTGGATGAAATAAGAATGCGTTTAAGGTTTTTTGGTGGCGTTTGCTTTTTATTATTTTTGTTGTTTTAAGGAAGTTGTTTTGTTTGTTGTTTTGGTTTAGTAGGACGAGGTTTTTCGTTATTTCTGTGAAAAGCCAAGGGTTGTTTGTGTTGTGTGTGGAGACGTATGTTACGATTTGTTCATTGTTTCGTTTTTTAGGGGTTCTCAAATCTTCTACTGGTATATTTATCGCAAGTTGAATCCCTTTGCCTAGAAGTTGTGGTTGGTATTTTCTTTTTCTTAGATTTATTCGTAGTTCCTTGAGTCGGATTGTCCGAAGGTTTTTGTCCGTGATTATGGTGCAGATTCTACGTGCTAGGGTGTAGGGAATGGCTTTTATGCAGCTTTTAGGGTGGTGACTTTTTAAGTGTAGGTATTGTTGGGTGTCTGTAGGTTTGCGGTAAATGTCTGTGATAATGTTATTGTCTTTAATCTTTATCAGTATATCTAAGAAGGGTAATTCTGTAGAACTTTGTTCTATGGTGAATTAAATTTTTGGATGTAGGTTCTGGAGTATGGTGTGTACGTCTGTGATGTCCCCCCCATGTGGGTTTCCATAGGATGAAGTAGTCATCAAGGTATCTTTGCCAGGATTCTATAAACCGTTTTTTAGTGCTGTGGCCAAATTATTGTTCTATCTTTTCATATAAGGTTTCTTCTAGATAGGCTAATGTAAGGGTTGCGTAAGTCGGTGCCATTTTCGTTCCCATTGCTGTACCTAGTGTTTGAATGTAGTTGCCATTGTTGAATTCGAAGGAATTATTATTTAGAATTGTGTCTATACTATCGATAATGAATTGCGTTGTGAATCTGGTATGTAGTGTTTGTGCGTGTCTGTTGATCCAAAATGTTATTGCTTCTTTTCCGAATTCATGGGGTATATTACTATATAAACTGCTAACGTCAAATATAACTAATAGTGTCCCGTTTTCTACTGTATGTGGTAAGGTAGTAAGAAAGTGGATATCATCCTTTATGTAGCTCTTAACTTTATATGTGAAAAGTTGTAATAAGATGTCTCTTAATTTGCTAAGTCTGCTTGTCGGACAGGCTGGTCCTGCTACAATGGGTCTAAATGTAAGGTCACTAGGGTTTGGATCGCTAATATATTCTGAGTTTTCTGTATCGATGCCAAGTTTATTACGTCAGATTTGTGCATTTTGGGCAGAAGTTGTAAGTCTTAGTAATGAAATTCGTGAGGAAGTCCTTTTCTTTCTTTTTTAATATTTTGTTGTGTGTTGTGCAAAGTATTTTGATTTTTTAAATGGTGGCGTTATCTATGTTGGTACTAATGGGTTTATAGTAGTGTTTGTCATCCAGTAATTCTGTAATTTTTGTTTCATAATACGTTTTGTCCATGATTACTACGGCACTGCCTTTGTCTGCTTCTTTTATTATTATGTCATTATTATTACGGATCTTTTCGAGTGCTTATTTTTTGCATATGTGTGAGGTTGCTTGTGGTTCTGTGTATTTTTTTTTGGAGGTTAAGGTTCCAGAGATTTCCGAAGGAGCTGTTTAGTTCTTTTGTGTTATTCTGTTTGTCCCCTTTACTATCTATTGTTTCTATTAGTCTAAATTTAGGTACGAATTCTTTAAGGTCGTTTTTTTTTAGTTCCGCTATATTGCTTTTAGGGGTGGGATAGAATTTGAGGCCCAGATTCAGTATTTCTGTTTCGTCGGTTGATAAGGAGTATGTGGATAAATTGATGATTTTGGGTCTAATTTTTTCTAACCTGGAATTGTTGTTCCATGGGGGTAGGGTTCCTAAAATGGTGGGGGTTGTTTTTTCCTTGTTATGAGAGGTTGTGTATTTTTGGGTGATGTGATGTATCCTTGTAAAATAAGTGTTGTGTGCATTATTGTGAGGGTTGAGTGATAAATGATTGAATCGATTGTCATTATATGTTGTTTGTGTTGAGATTGGTGTTGCTGTTGAGGATATATGTATTGTTGTAGAGGATTGTGTTGCCGGTGTTTGTTGTAGAGAAGGTTTGTTTGTTGGGATTGTTGTTGCATGAGATATTCTAATTGTTCCCTTAGATGGGGAAGGTGCCTTGGGCCTTGCTTCTTTGTGTGGAATATGAGGCGTGAATGTTGTAGGCATTGTTTTGAATTATGTGATGTCTGTGGTAGTTGTGTTGCATTGTGGGGGATATTTTGGTAAGGGTTGTTTAGTAAAGGTATTTTTGTTGTTTGTGTTGGCGATGTAGCGTCTGTGGAAATGGATTTTTGATTGTGTTTTCACATGTGGGTGGTAATAGTTTGGTGTATATTTTTTATGATTGTATATATGAGGGATATTTTTGGGGAGACATATTGTGTGGTATGTTGTCTGGTGTGTTTTGTATGTTAAGGGCGTGGTTTCTTGTGTAATTTTGAGGTGTTATTAGTGTGCGTTTTGGCTGGGTTTGTTGTTGGGAATTTGTGTATGATGTGGATATATTGTGGTTGCTGCTTTGTATGTAGTAATATCTGTTGTGTGGATGTGTTTGTGTATGGTGTATGTTTCGGTTCTTACCTATGTTATGTGATTTCTGTGTTTTTGGATATCGTGTAAGGGTGTTCTGCTCCTGGTTGTCCTTGTAGGTGTTTGTCGATTGTTTACTTCTTTCTTTTTCCGGTAGGGTTTTTAGACGGGTTATTTTCCGTCCAATGATTTCCCTGGATTTTCCTCCTTTTTTGCATTCAGATTCGCAGAGTTCAAAGAGAGGTTGGGGTGTTTTCCCAGGGCAAAGTTCCTTGATTTTTCTCATATTTTATTGTCGATTTCCGTGTACTTATTTGTAGACTGTACTTTCTTGTTTTCCTGTATGTCGATTTCGGCCTGAAGTTTTGAAATATAAAGAGCTTTTTTTAATTTTCATTTGTTCCTCTGTATCTTAGCGTGTAATTTTTACACGGGATTTATATGGAATGAATTGGTCCTCCATCGTTAGAAATGCCCTGTACGTTGCCGCGGTGTCGCTGCATTTGACTGCATGGTAAAAAGCCATTTTTCTTTGTTTAAGGAGGATGTTCCTTGGTCTTTAGTAATTCATTCTGTATATACGGTCTTCTAAAGTATTTCAGGTATTCTTGCTGTGTTTATATATATATATATATATATATATATATATATATATATATATATATATATAGTCTTTGAAGTTTTTTAACATTTGAAACTACACAAAAAATTACTTTTTATCATTCGTTAAAAAAACACTTAGTCAGTAAGTCATTTAACCACCTGCAATCACTGCATCAACTCTCTCGAATTTACTATAATACCAATTTTTTTTTTCAAGGGATCATCAGTTGTTTACCATGAAACACTGTTTCGGGGATTTAATATATATATATATATATATATATATATATATATATATATATATTCATTCTCTGTGCCAAGTGTTGGGCAATCCCA
Source organism: Euprymna scolopes (assembly GCF_053919585.1). NCBI lineage: Eukaryota > Metazoa > Mollusca > Cephalopoda > Sepiida > Sepiolidae > Euprymna > Euprymna scolopes. The sequence continues at coordinate 103,580,141 of NC_136508.1, forward strand.
ACTACACTTCTCCTGAATGAGCACTGCTTGAGTCGAGAACGGCTGGAAACAATGCCGGGATAAGCGGAGAGTACATACAGCGCTTGGAAACAACAAATGGTCCCTCATCTGGTATTGACCAGGTTCATTGTTGCGTAACTTCGGTGTGTCAAACCTGATTATCCTTATAGACACGATTCCAAGTTTAGCAGCTAACGTTCTAAGTAGCCTTGTTTCGGTGACAAAGAGTAAAAATAAGAATCTGAGCAGTTCTAGATTGAATGGGTTTCATTCGTCTTTCATAAATCTGATTCCAGAGTTGCAAACTCCGCAACACTTTACCCTAATTCAGGTAACTTCCATCGGAATCGGCAAGGAGATTCGCATTTTTTTATGCTTAAAAGAAACCATAGATAATCAGTTCTCCATACTTGTCACTTCTATAATCAGAATATTCGACTTTTCAGATAATATTTAATGTGATCAGCTTGTGTGTCTAAGTCTTAACAAGAGACAGGCTCGACAGTCAAGTCGATGCCTTGAGAAAATGTTATGCTTTTCAGTTGTAAACAACTTAATTCGATTCACATGCTTTCATGGTTTTCAGATGTGCAGTTAATACAACATAACCACATTGCCATCGGCTGTCATCCTTTGATAGGTATATATATATATATATATATATATATATATATATATATATATATATATATATACATATATATATATATGTATATATATGTGAATATATATATATATATATGTATATATGTATGTATATATATTCACATATATATACATACATATATATGTATGTATATATATGTGAATATATATGTATGTATATATATGCATACATATATATATATATTCACATATATATACATACATATATACATATATATATATATATATACATATACATATATATATTTATATATATATAAAAATATTTATTCACATATATATATACATACATATATACATATATATATTCACATATATATACATATACATATATATATATTTATATATATATAAAAAATATTTATTATATTTATTATATTTATATCTCGGCAGTAGAGTGAAAAGCATATCTTATTTTTCTTTTATTAATATTATTGGAAGTGTTTCCTTTTTTTTCTTTGTACACATTTTTGTAAATTTTTCCATGGATTTCTGCCTTCGGATAATTATGGAACATCTTCTTCCATTTACGGGATTTCCTTGGTTTTTACTTGTGCAAATGTAAATTCAATTAAATTTCTTGAAGTTATATATTTGGATTTTACCGTCACCGGATTATTTGTCTTCCACCAGACTATCCATTCACGTGCAATCACAGTTTTCTTCACCATATTCCCTCTGCTTCATTTTTTTTGTTTTCAAGTAAGATCTTTGACTTATTGTTGTTTCATCAAATACTTTTGCATGCAAAATCCGATCTCGCATTTTGCTAATTCCTACCCTCTGATTAAGAACTATCCATTAATCTAGTGTTTCCTTTTCGGATTAAATATGTGTTTAACCCATTTCAAAGTGCTTTTAATATGTTTTATTAACTTTTTGCTCGTATATATATATATATATATATATATATATATATATATATATATATATATATATGTGTGTGTGTACTGATTTTTGGGGAAGAATTCCAACAAAGTGCTATATTACAAAGAAAAACTGTTTTTCAATATAAGAGCTTACTATTTATTTATTTAAATGTACAAAGGTCAGAACAACATTGGTACCGTCGGTTTCAAGCAAGCTTATCCCTATATCTGTATATTCCATTTTATTTTAATATCAAGTTTTTCATTTTTTTATTAAATAAAAAGATAAGCAAAAACTTAGAGAATTGATATTAAAATTTAATAAAATGTACAGAGATAGGGATAAATGAAAATCATTAAAAATAACAACATGGATGACGAGAGCCTAACATTATTTACGATTTATCAGTAACTGGTCGCCCTTAAGTTCGGCTTGACACCGACGGTACCAATGTTTTTCTTACCTTCTGTACATTTAAATATATACATATATAATTTTGTGTTTTCTTCATGAAATACAAATAAGAAATTAGGTCACACACACATATATAAACATATATATGTGTGTATGTGTGTATGTGTGTGTGTGAGTGACTATTTGGGAATTCTAGGCGCTGTATGTGCTCTCCGCTTATCTCGGCATTTGTTCCCAGTCGTCCTATACATACACTTCTCTTGCCACTGGTATTTAACAATATCGACAGAGGAGACGCGTGGTTTGAAATTGCGTTCTTCCTACCACAAAAATTCTATGCGCGGGCACCCCTTTGTAGGTATCCATCGTCTGTCAAAGACTGAAGAAATACCCTTTATCCCTATACATAATGAAAACGTTGCAGTTTTTACCCTCTGGACCAAAATACTGTAGGTTTACAACAACAGATACCACATGCAAATTTCTTATTAGCCACTATTTTATGTAAATTTATAAATATTTTTCTGACAAATCATGGTGTTCAAATAAAATCATAGATACCATCCGATGAGCTACAGAAACATAAAACCAGAAAGAAAATAGTTCCGATTTCCCCTCATGGCTAAAGTCCTCCTACCGATCCCCACAAACACTGCAATGATTTATAGACATGGTATGGATATTGCGGTTACACCATTCGTAACAGATTCATAATCTATTAGTCCAAACGTTCAATTCTTGTAGATCGATTCGAAAAATAATAAATCCTCCCTTATAGTATTCCTGTTATTCTTATTGGGTTACATCAGACCGAGCAGTTACTCCAGATTACAATTCTATAAACATAAAAGCAAGCAAGTCGTTATCTAATATGGCGTCTACCGTTACAGGGGGCCAAAGTTTTGAACCTCAACAAAGTTATTTGCTTCTCACTCCCTCTTTTTCTCTCTATCTCTCTTCCTCTGTCTCTCTCTCTAAATGTGTTTAGAGGGAGAACGAGAGACAAAGGCAGATCAAGAAAAAGAGCAACAATTATATCTATTTTGTTTACATTTGAACACTGTAACGAACAAGACAGAGGAAGAGAGAGAGATAGTACGAGTGAGACAGATAAAGAGAAACAGAGAGAGAAAAAAGGCGAGAGATAAAAAACATCAGAACGGATTGACCTCACTTTTTTACCACATCCCGTTATTTGATTTAAAATAGAAAATAAAACCAGATGCATGCATGTATGTATTTGATTGTGTATACGTCTGTGTATATATATATAATCTATCCTTAATCTTGTTTGTGTGTGTGCGTGCACTTATGTTTGGGTGACTGAATGCATGTATGCATATGTGCTTGAATTAGGAAAGAAAGAAAACTTCAACCAATATATATGTAAGGTATGGGTGTATGAATATGTGTGTGTTATTGTGGGTGCGTGTATCCATATATATATATGGGTGGATGGATGTATACGCATCTGTATATATGTGTATATATATATATATATATATATTTATATATGTATGCATATATATGGGCAAATGCATTCATGTCTGTATGTGTGTATATGGATGTATACATATGTGTGACCCCCTGCATACGTCTCCCTATATATGCATGATGGTGTATGTATGTTTGTGTGCCTGCATACGTATGCGGATGTATGTGAGTGTGCATGTGCATACATGTATATATATGTGTGTGTGTTGGCATGTATATGTATTGTGTGATTGTGTGCGCGTGTGTGAGTATATATCATCTCCTTCCTATTCTCCATCTTACTTGTGTGTGCGTGCATTTATGTTTGAATGATTAAGTGCATGTATGCATGCGTGTTTTGATTGGGAAAGACAAAAAAATTAACCAATATGTGTGTGATATTTTAGTGGGTGGATCTATGTGAGTACGTGTGTGAGTGTGTAGGTGGGTATGTATATATGTCTGCTCCTACATATATTTCTGTGTATACGCCTGCGTGCGTGCGCATGCGTGTATATATATATGCACATATGCGTATATGTATGTGTGCGCGATTGTGTGTGAGTGTGTGCTATACATGTTGAAGGGAAGTCATAAAAAACATAAAAACCTTCACCAAATGAACCAAAAGCCACCTCTTTAAATTTAGCTCTGACTGGACACTACCAACACTTACTGTTGGGGAAAGAATGTCTGAGACCACACAACTCTGAAAAGCACATTTAGTATCACCGGATGTAAAAATAACATTACAAATTCTCATTAAAAAAAACCTTTTTGCGAAAATATCTGAAGAGAGCGAGCAAAGCTTGAAACGTGTTATAAACATATTTTTAAATAAAAATATAAAAGGCTGAAAACCCCACAATTGTTGATGGCTATACTCTTTTAAATATATATATACATACGCATATATATAGCAGCCTATATAGCAGTATCCCACACAATCTAGGAAAAGAAGCTATCGCATATTGGATTGACAAACATACACAGCCTTTACACCCCAGATTCAATAAACAATTCGTGATTGATAGCATCGACATAATCCTCAATAACAACTCCTTCCAATTCAATAAAGACAACTACATCCAAATACTAGGTACAGCAATGGTAACAAAATGGCACCGACATATGCCACCCTTACACTCGCTTTCCTAGAAGAGACCCCTTATGAAAGGATAGAGCAAAAGTACGGGCACAATATAAAAACACTCTTCATAAAATCTTGAAAAAGATACCTAGACTACTGGTTTATCCTCTGGAGAACCTCGTGGGGGATATCAAAGAACTCCACACTTTGCTACAAAATCTACACCCACAAATAAACTTCACACTAGAACAAAGCCCCACAGAACTATCTTTCCTAGACATCCTAGTAACAATAAAAAACAATAACATAATCACAGACATCAATCACAAACCTACAGACACTCAACAATACCTCTACTTCAAAAGCCACCATCCTAAAATTGTCTAAAATCAATACGCTACTACCTAGCACGTAGAGTCTGAACCATAGTAACAGACAGACACCTCCGTTCAACTAGACTGAATGAACTACAAATAACACTGCGGAAAAGAGGATACCAACTACCACTAATACAGAAAGGTATTGAACTGGCTGAAAAAATTCCAATAGACCCATTAAGAACCCCAAAAGAACACAACAAAGAACAAATTCTAACATACGTCTCTACACACAACACAAACAACCCAGAACTATTCACACAGATAACAAAAAAACTTATCCTTCTCAATCAGAACGACAAACTAAACAACATACTTAAAACAACAAAAATAATAAAAAGCAAACGCCAACCCAAAAACTTAAAACACATCCTAACTTCCTCAAAACTCGTCCCACATACTACAAAAGGAGTTAGAAAATGCAACAAACCGCGATGTGTAGTATGTGACATAATAATAGAAGGTAACACATACATATTCAAAAACCCAGCACAAACATTCAAAATAAAAAAGATCTAAATTGCACCTCCAAAAATGTAGTATATGCACTAAGATGCACAACATGCAACAAATCCTACATAGGCGCCACCAAAAATTTCAGCAATAGAGTGGCCGTACATAAGAGCAACATCAAAATTGCAGATAACAGACAACTCTATGTTTCAAAACACGTACACACATGCAGTGGAAACAGCTTCAAAATAATGCCAATCTTCCAAACAGACAATTATTTTTATTTACTTACACAGGAAAAAAACTTCATCACCAAATTCACTCCTGAACTGAACAGAACCTAATACCATCACACAAAAACATGAAATGCAAGCTACACTCGCATGCACACCCATACACATACACATATACACACCCACATATAAATCAGAACCGACACATTAAAACACACACACGTGCGCACATACATCCACACACAGACATAACACCCCTATCTCTAATACAACACACTGAACAATACCAACCCTACTTAACTTCGAAACCAACAACACTAGGAGACACCAAGAACCATAGTATAATATCTGTTCCAACATCTCGCTCCCTCCTCAGTCAGGGGAGGATAACCCCCTCGTGACTGAAACGACTATCTTCCCTTCTATCACCCCCTCCCATACCTACACCCCCTCCAATGCCACCCCTCTGGGGAACACAATCTTCCCCACACTAAGAACCGATCCTGGGTCTGGCCATACCCACATGGGGAGACAAATAAATAAATAGAAACTTTAAAAAATCCCCTATTTTTAATACACCCCTCTTTCTAAACAAACATAATATAAGACTAAAACGAAAAATCACAATACTAAAATCCAAGAATCCAAAAAATAAATATCAAAATAGAATGAAAGCACCCCTACCCTTACTTCAGAAGAGTCAGTCCCCCTCCCCACACATACACATTAGTAACGACCTCGGACCACAGCCGCCTTCCTAAGAAAGATAATAACCCCAAAATACTATAAAACAATATACACATTCCCAAACCAATAAAAGCAAACACACACTCGCACACACACGCGCACACACACATATAAACACACACGCACACACACACACATACACACACCCTACCCCACCCTAAAGGAAAAGAAAACACATTAGCAGAAAGAGATAGTGACTGACTACAGCGAGGTCAAAGCAATAAAAACTCAGCATACCAATGTATAATAAACACTTACAAGCCTCCACCCCTTGGAAAAACTTCAAACTAACTACGAAAATCGCCATTTTTACACATTTGAAAATAATTTCTAACGAGGACGCATCAGACCGTCTGACACGTACGTAAACGATTTCAATGACTTAAAAACAGTATTACAATGATCCAAACATAATTTTCAATGAAAAACCAAGACACGGAATAATAAAATAATGTTAAAAAATACACATGGTTGGTGACTACTCCCTTATTTAAATATATATATATATATATATATATATTTATATATATATATATATATATATATATATATATATATATATATATATATATGAGCCAACAGTTAATACAATATGTTAAAAAATATGTTAAACTTTCCTATTTCCTATTTGGTTTTATCGAGCTTTTATATCTGGCTGAGATATTTTTATAAATAGTAATTCTTTAATATTTATAATTTACTTTAATATCACGATCTTGGATAATTTTGGTAAATTCAATTGTAATTTTCATTTTATATATATATATATATATATATATATATATATATATATATATATATGTATATGTATATGTATATATATGTGTATATATGTATGTATATATATATATGTATATATATATATTATTTTTACATTTCTTTAGCGCTCTAATATAATTTGTTTGTAACACGAATTCGATTAAATGCGTTGTTATATGCTTGACGTTTAATGGAGCATAAATCAGGTTTTAATTTATGGTATTAGACAATCATATAAGCGTGGCAAGTGCCTTTAATTTCATGGACTAATCTACCTGTATATCATAACTTAAAAAGAAATAGCTTTTTAAAACTAGGGAGATATAGTTCGATAGTGTGAACCTTGCAGATATGCAAATAACCACACCATATCGGAGAGAGAACAAGACAGATCATGAAACGAGCACATTATTTTCCAGGAGATACGTATGACATGTTTTTTTCTTCTGTTTTTTAAACTCTAATAAAAAAAAACTTTTTTTTTTCTTTACGTTTTTTTTAATATTTCTTTTAATGATATTACTGTTTGTTTTTATTTTTGTAAAATCTCAGACAACGTGTTGATATTAGTGTGCTTGGAACAATTACATTGAAGGCATTGCCAGGGCCGCTGCAAGAAAGGTGGGCTCTCTCTACCGTGCTAGAAAACTACTAACACCCGAAAGTATCCTGTACCTCTGTAAGGCCACCATTCGCCCATGTATGGAGTATTGCTGCCACATCTGGGTTGGTGCATATGCTACTAGTCTCCCGCTCCTTGACAAGGTTCAAAATAGAGTCGCAAACCTGATAGGCCCTGAACTGGCATCTAAGCTTCAGCCTCTGTTCCATCGATGAAATGTTGCATCCCTCTGCCTTTTCTACAAGTATTTTAGTGGTGAATGCTTTGACGAACTGCAATCACTTGTGCCCCCACGACGTGAGCATCCTCGACAAACCCGACAGGCTGCTAAATCCCACCCCTACACTGTAGAGATCCCTAGATGTAAAAGATCTTTTTACTCCAATAGTTTCTTCCCCAGAACCGCTAGACTCTGGAATTCCATTCCAGGTCCCTGCTTCCCCAACTGTACTGACATGCAGAAGTTCAAGTGTAACGTGAACCGACATCATGCTGCCCAAATCCCTACATAGTACCCAAGTAGTTGTTTCCCCTGATAGAAGCCCTTTACACTAAAGTGGCAATTTGCCTTGTTTCGGGGTGAAAATGTAATAAAAAAAATGAAAATAAAAAAAACAATAACACGTAAATACTATTGATAGTATTTATTGAGTTTACATTTTATCCAATATACGTGACTCAAGAGGATGAAAGTTCTCAACCATATTGATCAATCTACTTGCGTATAATAAATTTCTAAAAATGATATAGCATGTTTCATTAAGTGATATTTTTGGAATTTCATTTTTAGTTTGAATAAAAACCGATTAAAATTCGTTGGTTTTTAAAATTAAATAATGGAATTTGCCAGGTGGAGGGTGAACGACGTTATTACCGTATAGCTTTTGGTATGTTTTAATTTTTACCCTTACACGTTTTCATAGCCCAGGCATAATCATCAAAGAAAAAAGTAAACGAAACGTAAGTGAAACGTTTTGGTTTCTAATCTCAATGGTGGCACACTAGTTATATTTAAAACTTTTTAAAACCTTACTATCTATTGGGTCTAATATAATATAATATTAAATATGAAATCTGCATTACTCAATATAGCATATTTAGCGTATTTTGCAAGCGGACAATGGTGGTCGTCGTTCTAGTGTGTATATTATATATATATATATATATATATATATATATATATATATATATATATATATATAGAGAGAGAGAGAGAGAGAGAATGAAACGCGGAATATTCAATGTTGCTTAATCACCATAGATATTTAATAACTTACTATACGTACATATATACATACACACACACACACACACACACACACACATATATATATATATATATATATATATATATATATATATATATATATATGCATACACTAGAAGGCCGGCATTGTCCGCTTGCAAAATACGCTAAATATGATATTTTGCAGATTTCAGATTTATTATTATATCATAGTTGGCCCAATATATAGTAAGGTTTTAAACAACACGGAATATTCAGTGTAGCTTAATCCCCATATATATTTTATAAATTACTAACTAGTTCTACCTACGTATTGAGCACTTTTGAAGTAAATACTTAAAGATTACGCATAAATTTATACTTTCGGATATTAATTTTATGTGAGTAAATTAAGTAGTTTATATATATATATATATATATATATATAATATATATATATATATATAATATTAAGCTGAATGTGTATGTGCGTGTGTGTGTGTGTGTCTGATCACAAATAGCCTCCTATATGGCTGACTATTATAGAAAACTGATTACATATAATGATAGAAGATGTATCGAGACACAGGAATTGGTATGTTTGATCTGGCAGAACGGTGGTTCATTAAAATTGTGGGGTCTGCGTTCGCGCCTGGTCCACAAAGTATGGAAATAAAAAAATTAAAAATTAAAAAAAAGGACGTTTACAAGTGTTTTTGATATAGATGTACATAAGAATACTTTGATAAGTATATTTTTACTTAAATAGGGATGGTATAATAATATTGTGGGGTCTGCGTTCGCGCCTTACCTCTATGGAATGGAAATAGGTACAAACTTTAATAAAGACTTGTCATATCTATCTTTGTGAGTATACTTTGATTATTATGTTTCAGTTTGAAGAAATATGGTATAATAGAATTATGGGGTGTTCGTTCACACCTGACCTCCATAGAATGGAAATATATCACAAAGTTTAACCACGTTTTTTTATATAGATCCACAGAATATTGTGATAAGTGTTTCAGTGTGAACAGGTATGGTATACTAAATTAGGGGGCTTATCTATTTTATTTTTACTTTCATCATAGTTTGCTTTTGTTTTGATACACCCAAATTCAACACAAATTTACAACCCTTCTTTTTTATAACATATCATACTTTCATAAATCAGAGTCCATTTTCTGTAGGCTCTTTTTGAACCCAGTCAACGACGGGTACTTTTGCTAGTATATATATATATATATATATATATATATATATATATATATATATATAGAGAGAGAGAGAGAGAGAGAGAGAGAGAGAAAGAGAATGAATAAACGAGAAAAAACTATATTCCAAAATTCACCGTGTTGACCATCTTATAAATTTTCCTTTAATACATTTAACTCATACAAATCTTATCAGTATCTGTTTCGTAGCGCTACGGAACAGATACTGTCAAGAATTGTATGAGTAAACAAAATTAAAGGAGTAAATTATAAGATAGTCAACATCATGCATTTTGGAATATATTTTTTTGTCATTTATTCTCTATGTGGCCCTATAATTACATCGAGCTTCTTAAATAAGGATAGGTATATATTATAAGAAAATATATTTCTACAGAAATATATATATATATATATTTCTTAAAGTTTATAATATATATATATGTATATATATATATATATATATATATATATATATATATATATATATATATATATTGGTGTTGTAACACGAATTCCCCTGCATGTGTAATGATATGCTTGCTCCACGAACCCGTGATGTAGCACTAATTTATGCCAAGAGGCGATACTATTAGCGGGTTAAGTGGTTTCAATCTTATAGATTAACCTACCCATATTTCACGAATTATAAGAAATATAGCTTTTCATACGTTGGTGCAAAAAGAATGTCCTTTTTTTGGCATGAAGTTCAACATCAAAAAACGATATTATTTTTGCACTAACCTAATTCAAGTGGAGAGGTACAGTTAGGTAGTGAGAACCTCCCGGTGCGTGATATAACTTTAAACTATACATCCGATGGTGAGGCCCCAGTTTACGGACTTTGGCGAGTGTAGAGTCACCCTTTAACTGCCATTGCTCCAATGTTCACTATGACCTGGTGTGGTAGTACCTGTTAGGATCCCATCTATAGTTTAAATAGAAACCGACTTGAAAAAAAAAAAACAAATATATTAAAATATTTTTCTTCAAAATCACTGGATTCACCATTAAATAACCTGAAAAGGGTTGATATGCCGTAAAACAAAAACAACCAAACGAAACTTGGGAACCTCCCAGATCTGCACTGGACCAGATGTTAGCCAATAGAGAACAAGAAACGTCATGAATCGCGCATACCGTTTTTTTTTTTGTTGTTTTTTTTTCGGGCGATACGTATAACATGATATTTTTTTTTTGTTTTTGAAACTATAATTAAAGAAAAAGGGGCTTTCTTTACGTCTTTTTTTATATTTTTTTTCAATGATATTACCTTGTTGTTTTTATTTTTGTAAAATCTCTGATAACGTGTTGATATTGGTATGCTTAAATACTATGAGTAGCTTTATTGAGTTTATATTTTCCCCAATATACACGATTTAAGAGATCGAGTGGTCTCAACAATATTGATTAATCTACTTGTGTAAAATGAATGTCTAAAAATTCTATAGCTTTTTTTATTATTAAGTGTTATTTTTGGAATTTCATTTTTAGTTTGAAGGAAAACCCATTAAAATTCCTCAAACTCTAATAATAATAAAAAAAATTAAAAAGCATCGATGTGTTTATAATGTTCGTTTTATATTCTGTACTTTATGTCAATTCTCATATCCGTGTTGTTTTTCTTTTCGTAGAGCAAACTAGAGAGGACGTTTTCCTGAGTGCCTACCTGCCAATTAACGGTAAGTGAAAATAAGTTAGTTTCCTTAATTGATTTATTTAAAAGCAAGCGGAATTCGATAAACCGTTTCTCTAATGTTTGCAAATTATTCATGACCCCTTTCGGGGTTGGCTTAGTGCAGGATTTAAATGCATACAAAATTGACTTCGGAAAAAAAAAAAACGTCGAAATTTAGTATTTACTCTCAATTTTAGAGCAAGTAACTGATTAACAAATCGATTCATTTAAAACGCGAAGGAACTTTATTTAATTACTTATGCATTTATGTGACCGGGATTAAAGAAAGGCATCTATATAACCCTTTTTTATTTTTATTGTCCTCACATTTCTTTTTCCATTAGAAAGGCATCTATCTATCTATTTATCTATCTATCTATCTATCTATCTATCTATCTATATATATATATATATATATATATATATATATATATATATATACTTATTTCTCACTCTCTCTCTCTCTCTGTATATGTATATATATATATATCATTCTATCTGTCTATCTAGCTTTCTTTCTTTCTCCCTCTCTCTTTCTCTATCTATGTCTCTCGCTATCTTTCTATTTATCTAGCTAGCCACTTCTCTCTCTGTCTCTATGTATGTATGTATGTATGTATATATATATATATATATATATATATATATATAATTCTATCTATCTTTCTTTCTGCCTCTTTATCTATCTATCTATTTCTCTCTCTCTCTCTCTATATATATATATATATATATCAAGCTATCTATCTATCTTTCTTTTTTCTCTCTTTCTATCTATCTCTCTCTCTCTATATATATATATCTATCTATCTACCTTTCTCGCTCTCTCTCTCTCTCTCTTTATACATATATATATAATTATATCTATATTTCTTTCTGTCTCTTTATCTCTCTATCTATCTATTTTTCTTTCTCACTCTATCTATCTCTCTATCTCTCTATCTCTATCTCTCTCTATCTATCTATCTATCCAGCTTACTCTCTCTCTCTCTCTCTCTCTCTCTTCCTCAACAAGATGGTACTACACACGCCACATACGAGTTTTCTTTTTTCTCCATTTTAATTCCACTTTCTCCTCAAACAAGGCACAGTTCCACTTTGATGTAGGGGGCTACGATCGGGGACATAAGTTTCAGGGAGTTGAGCAACGAGATATCTGTTTAGTTTTACGGAAGAGACAACAATAAGCAAAGTGCTATGGTCACCAAGTTCCCCAGGCTTGTCATCATGTGATTTTTTTATCTTGGGGGCGGAAGGTGGGCTTAAAAAGCAAACAGTTAATGCAAATAATCTTCACAATCTAAACCAACTAAAGGAAAGCATTAGCAACGATATCAGAATAGAATTTCTCGTGTGCGGGGCGTTTGCTAAGTTGACAGTGCGTGCCTCGCGTGTAGGAGGCTCGGATTTAAAATCCCGGGTGCGGATATATCTGACTGATGAGCCCAAATGAGAGCAGAACTGGAGTCTTAGACTTCTGGTGGTTAGCTGGCATGGTTCCTTTTGGCTGCAGCGTTATTTGGGCTGTGGAAAAACAACGAAAAAAAAAAAGGATGTGTGTGAGGACAATTCCTAACCTATATACTGAACAAATATTTTATCTTCAGGCTTGGAATTTGGTATATGGGATATCCAAACTTATGGAAAACTTGTTAATCGGTTTTTATCGAAAAAAGTCCGCTAAGATGTCACAATTAAAAATTTGGTACTTGTGGGTTATCGGAATTTTATATGTTCATAAACTGTTCCACGAATACGCATGCGTGAATCGTTCACGCGACAGATTTCGTGCCGTATTTGGGCAGGAGCTGCTAGAAAGATCTTAGTAGGTATAGAAACACTTTCAAAAATGGTTATCGTACTGGCGTCCTTAAGGTTTTTGTTTCGATCTCAGCTCGAGTATTTTTTTACTTACAATAAGTTAATTGTTTAGAAAAAAACACACTCGCATGTGTCAGTTTCTGTATGAAGTAAAACATAATATTTATACGCATTTTATTAGCGCACAAAGGCTAGCAACATGCTAAAAATATGGCCACGTTTTTATAACGGGAATGTTAATAACTCACAAAAACGTGCCTATAGTAACCTTTGATAACTGTAACCATGCTAACTCACACAAACGTATTAATATGTACTAGCGGGGGGTGCCCGGCGCTACCCGGGTTTTTAGAGGCGTGTGTGGTTGGGGAGTGATAAAATGAAAACAAAGCGAAGTAATAACCCTGTTTAAATATTAAACAAAGTGCGGTGTTAATGAGGAACGGGAAAAGGAGGAATCTAATAGAGAGAAAAGATGTTGCAACTTCCATTGAATCTAACCGATTTTTGCAGTGGACTCTCACCGGAAAAAATATAGGAATGTACCATTGTCGAGGCCTTGTAGAGGTAATAGGCCTATGGCACACGCCAGATAATGTGCTACAGTTTGTACGCATTACATTTGCATGTTATGTCATGATTTTTAATCCTATTAAGGTCAAAGTCGGAGGGGAAAATGAGGTCATTTTATTTATATACAAAAAAAATTATAGTTAACTCACACAAACGTATTATTAACTGTTGTTAATGATAATAGTAAGAGCTGACACAAACGTACCAATATTAACATTTCATAAAGGTAATATTAATAACTAGCGGGGGTACCCGGCGTTGCCCGAGTGTTTGTTTCCGGGACGGGGGGAGTTTTAAAAAATGTTATGGTAGGTAAGTAGGAAGGATCAAACCCGGAGTCATGAGTAAAAGTAGGAAAATAAAGTGTGAAAAAAAACAAAAAAACATCTGCAACGTTAACAGTTCGGCCACCAAGAAAAGTCCATTCCAGTTGTTAAGAAAACAAAAACAAAAAAAAACGACTACGGTAGGTCGGCGCGAACGTGAAAATATAATGTGAATTGTCCAGCACGATAACCACTACGCCACAGAGCACTGCAGCTTAGTTTAGTGATTTTAAATAACTTCACATGACAGAACTACGAAGCCAAACCGGTGTTCTCTTCTCAACTGTTCCTTGTGAACGATCCCCAAACGGTGTTAAGTGGTGACAGGGGGAGGAGGAATTTATTAGAGAGAAAATATTTTACCACTTCCATTGATCTTAACCGATTTTGGCCGTGACTTCTCAGCAGAAAAAGTATAGAAATCTAAGATTATCGAGGAATTTGAGAAATAATAAGCCTATAACACACCTCAGATATTGTTCTGCAGTTTGTGCATATTATATTTGCATGAAATATCTTGATTTTTAATCCTATTAAGGTCAAAATCTGACGAGAAAAAATGAGTTCATTTTATTTATATAGAAACTACATCAAATCTGTTGCCAAGATCGCTGGGAAAATACAGTAGATATATCACTGCTGATGCAATTCTCTACTTTGTAAGAGCCAGGTACGTCCGACGATGGAGAACTGTTGGCACATTTGGACAGGAGCTGCTAGAAAGACCTTATCCTGCCTTACCAGAATTCAAAATAGACTTCGTAGCCTAGTGGGGAATGTCATTTCTCTTCCTTGCAACCTCTTTCTCACAGAAGAAACGTTGCGAGCACGCCCCGGCTTTATTGTTATTTTCATGGCAAGTGCCAGTCTGAGCTATAATCTATGGTCACTCCTCGACAAATTTTATGAGGAACACTTGGCTAACTGAAAACATTATCAATAATTTCCCTACTCTTTATCCGTGCCTAAACCTAAACGTAGATTCCATGAACAAAGCTTTTTTTTCTTAGAACTGTACACCTGTTAAACCCTCTTCTATTTATCTGCTTTCTGGCTAACTATAATATGGTCGTCTTCAAGTACAACGTAAACATGTTCTTGATAAGCCACTCCTTTAAGTAATCCATTTTACCAAATTTCCAATACTAACAATTACTACGTCACTCTCCAATTGACCACTGTACACATATAAACACTAATCCTCGAGTGACCCCTGTGCCTTGATAAGTGGTGACTACTTTGTACAATAAAGACTCACACAAAAGTAGCAATATCAATTTTGATAGAGGTGTACTGTTAAAGATGTATTTTGACGATGTATGATTTACGTCAATTAAAAAGTGCATGCACATTAAACAGATTCTCAAGATAAAAGGTGTCTGTCGGTTGTCAGGGAAATGAGTATTTAATCTGTTGTCATTAAATTCGGACATCCAACGTTTGACAATTTCCTGTGGTCAATCAATACGAAAACAATTTGGATCATAAATCGATGAAAATAAGCGAAGTCGATTAAAAATAGACGCCAGGAATCGACATCGCTTCTTTTCTAGCAATGGAAAAAAAACAGTGACAGATGTGACCTCCGATCGATTGACGCCCAATCAAATCGTTATATTGACTACCAGTGTATCGATTATTGAAAACAATCATTTTACTATGACGTCACAATCGTGGATTCGTCCACACGTGTCTATAAAGTGCTTCGTCTGTCTTTCGGTCGACCATACAAAATATCAGTCCTCATCTTTCCCATCATCCTCAGCATCCTCAGTTGAGCGTCGAATTTGCATGGTGTTGAAAGATTGGTAGGAACTGACTCCAAACAATCTATCTCCGCACAATCGCGTTTAGACAGCGGTTCTCGTCAGATCACCGAAGATAAAATAACGTTGAGCGTGGTCAGTACTCCAGGGGTTTCCATTTGGAAATACAGTCATCTCCCTTGTGCGAATCGGGTCAATGGTTTCTGTTACTGTAGGAAGGCAGGCTCGAACCCGTACCGCGAAGAAGGAAAAGAACGGGAAAAAACGTGACGTCTTTGCTGTTACGACAACCGCCAAACCGGAAGTGACGTAGGTTTAAATTACGGCTAGAAAATCTAAAAGAGGGGGATGACTTTCGAAAATATCGGCGAAAAAGGCAAGCCTTTCCGATTGAAAAGAGGGTGAAGAAAGTAATGTTTTTAGCCAATTTTTCCGTATTTGTCCTCTGAAGGGTCGGGCCTCAAAACGATACTGATATTGTTAAAAACTGTCGCCCCGGTCGAAAGTTTTAGGTAGACATGCAAACAGACATGCATACATTTATATATTGGTAGTTCACATTTTCGACCCAAACCGATTATAAAGCTTGCCCTATCTCTGAATATCCTTTATGTAAAATTTCAAATGTTTAGACCAGGAATTGTCTTAGTAATTTGGTAGAGACAGCAGAGCTAATTTTTGTAAATTTTGACCCCTTTTATGACCCTTTAAAATGTATTGTTTTCGGCTAATATGAAGTTATTAAGTTAGATCCATGTCCAAGGAACCTATATCTAAAATTTCAAGTGTAAGGACCTAAAATTGTCTGTGGAGTTTTGTAGAGTTCTCAAATGTCATCTGATTGAACTTTGACCAATTAACAGCCATATTTCGGGCTAGAAAACCGATCACATAGATTTTGCCAAATCTCAGTACCCTGTATATCAAATTCGAGTCTGTAGACTAAAAATTGACAGAGTTATTGCGTAGGGA